>NW_028186612.1:2972681-3016240 GCF_003343005.1 Rhea americana
TAAACTGTTTCATACTTGTCTTAGGTGATGCCTCAGATCACACACTCCCACTACTGAAATACAGCAAAATTGTAGAAATGCTGGAGTTAAGGAAGGGCTTTGGTCAAGAAAGATTTTTAAGAATCACACCCTCCACCTGCAGTTGTGAGGAGAAGACGATGCACTCAGCAATGCTAGAAAGTGTAACCTGCATCAAAATAAACAAAGTTTGTATTAGTAGAAGTGAAGTAGCTATAGAGTCTTCTGCTTATGGCTGCAACCAGCACCGAATTGAGACTATGAACCAACACCTTTTTCCACCTTATCCCTTTTTTCCCTCTCCCTGTGAAAATTCTTCCTTTTCACTAATTATTATCTGCTCATCCCACCAGCCTCCTAATAAGCTTCACCGTTTTGCAGTCCTGCCATTAACGAAGCAATTGGCACCACAAAACCGTCTTCTGCCGCCATTCCCCCACCGGACTTCAGGCAGGTTACGGGCGCCCGGCGATCAGGCCGGGATGCCCGCCGAGAGCCCAGCGCAGGCCGCGCTCCACGGCCGCTGCCTYCTCTCCGGCCCCGAGCCGACCGCAGGACACTGGACCCCCGCCCGCAGGCTTTACGGGAAGGGAAGGCTGTTTCCAGGACAAGGGGACACGAGGAGGGACGCTACAGGAGCAAGCTCGCGTTTTGAGGCGCTTTTTGTTAGATAAAGCAACGCTACTGCCTCCCCCCCACCCCAACGGGGGAAGGCTGGGGGGGGTCTATCAGTGCGATGCTCTTTTTGTAACACCTGAGGCGGCTGTGACACCACAGCCTCGTACAGAGGCTCGGGGAAGATCCCCCCGCCGAGCCTCTGCCCCGCGGGGCGCAGCGATGGCGGCGGGCGGACCCTGCCCCACAACATGGCGGCGGCGGGSGGCGGCCCCTTGGCGGGACCCCGCCCCCCTCAGCTCCCCTGGCAACGCCTGGGCCGGCGCTGCGCGCGCATCGGGCGGGGAAAGGGGCGGGACTTCCTGCGCGGCTCGCTCTCCTCGGAAATGACATCAGCGTGTCAACATGCAAGATGGCGGCGCATCATCGGCAGAACACGGCAGGGCGGCGGAAAGTGCAGGTGAGGGCGCGGCGCGGCGCGGCCGGGGGGCTGGGGGCCGCGGCGGCGASGGCGCGGCGCCGCTTGGCCCGGCCCGGCCCGGCCCAGCCCAGCCCGGGCGGCGGCGGGTGTCGGGGAGGGGGGCGAGGCGGGGGCGTTGCCGCGCGGCCCGCGGGGGCTGTGCCGTGGCTGCCGGGCGAGATGGGGAGCGGGGCGGGGGGGAAGAGAGAATTGGGGTTTCCATGGCAACGCAGCCGCCTCCTTCCCTTTCCGTGCCCCCCTGAGGCACCCCGCGGTCGCCCCCGTCCGTGAAGGGGCGGGCTGAGGCGCTGCGGGCTCCCCGGCCCGGGGGCGGCCGAGCCGGAGCACCCCGCTGCTCTTCCCTGCCCAGCTCCCCCTAAGCGCTTCTCGAAGGAAAACCGCGGCCGAGCCGCGCTCCCGCATAGAAACTTTCTTCATGCCCCTGAGGCGCGATCAGACCTTGCGGTGTGGCTCGTAGGGCACGTGCCCGTGTGGGTGCGAATATACTGAATAACCTTGCTGGAAATCGGGATTGGCGAAGTACCTGTGAAAAATGCGGACTCTCTTTAACAGTGAAAGTGATTAAAATGGTTTTATTATGATTTCTTAACTTTTTTCCCCCATACTACCAGCACTTTAAATCTTTCCCACATTGAAAGCTGTAAAAATACTTAATGTTTTATCAGTATGTAAAGCTGCCTGTCTCTAGTGACAAGTTCAGCTGTATCTAGCCATCGTGACCAAAAGAAATATTGATTAGTTCTGAAATTCCAAAGATGGCTTCTGCTTTTGAACACATCTTTTGTATTTTGCTGCCCAGAGGAAATGTACTATTCCCTATAGCCTTGAGTGRGTTTTGTAGTTAAGGTAAGCACTTAGCCTGTAGTATATTAAATAAAAGGAATCTTGCCCAGCCAAGAAACTTCTCTGATGTTCTCTAAAATACAAAGTATCTGAAATGTAATATCCCTTTATTGACTTCACTGCCTGTGTCATGTATAAGTTCTTGCATATTGTTCTCCTAAGGAAGGGATTTTTATGATAACTAGGTATTTTTTTGATGTAGTCCTATTTCTTTATGAAGTGTTACTTCTCTGACAGCAACATACATCAAAAGGGACATAGTGTATTTGTTTACCACTATGTGCCTTTTCCAAACAGTACTTGGCTCAAAAGCTTGTATTTACTGGTGGTTTTGTGCTGTTTTATGAGGAATCCTTCCTCCTTCTTGTTGTGTTACATTCTGTTTTTCACTCGTCCATATTCTACTCCCCAGTCTGTCCCTCATCCTGTGCTCTAGATTTGATTACACTGCAAGCATATATCTGATTTCTCTATAAGCAAATATGTCAAGCCTTGAGTAAAAGCTCTGTATTTTCTCGCACTCTTATTTCAGCTACTTGGTTAGATACAGGATTTTGTTCATATAATGGGATCCTAAGTGGCTGTTATATCCATCAGTTTCAGCAAAGTTATAACGGCTACAATTTTGTTTTCTTCCCCATGGCAGAGCATTTAGGGTGCTGCTACATCAAGCTTCTTAGAAACTTTTTTATTTTTTAAGAAACAGAGTTTTCTCCAGAATCTATAAGGCTAGGAAAAAAGGCTTTCAGAATAATGCCTCTTGGGCATGGAGGAACTTGATTCTTAACCTGACATGAGAGCTGGTTCAAGTTTATTGAAATCTGGACTATTATTATCTTAGATGCCTCCAAGCAGAACCCTCCAAAATAGTCAGTTTAGGGGCATTTCTGTCCATATATCTGTATGTGTAGAACTTAATCATAATAAACAATTTTGGACTTCAAAATAAGTTTCATGTATAAGTAAAGGTAAGAAATGTAATTATTTAAATGTAAATAAGACATTYTAAATGCCTGATTGAAGGCTGTTTGCATTTCTTAAGCCTAACCATGCATATGTGAAGAGTGCAATAGTGAGGCTGCCTGAGCTGAGGAAAGAATGGGGGTGTAGTAGTGTGGGGGTAGTGGAAACTGTGGTAAGAAAGTGTTGGCTCTGTGCTATAGCTTTCAGATATGTTACTGTGAATTAAGTCAAGATGAAGCCACTTTTCAGCTGGTGGCTTAAAGTAGCTGTTCTTGAGAGGTTGTATTGTAACTGCTCTTCCAAACCTGCTGCCAGTTCTGTGTAATTCCCTGCCCCTCCCTGCCCTCCAAACCTGTTAAGCTAAAGGGCAGAATTTCACTGTAAGTGACTTGGATCATTATCCCAATTACAAATTTATGGAATCAATTTGAGTACTCTATTATGCACTAAAATATCCTGTAAATATTAAGAAAACTTTTTTGCACAAGTTTCTATTATATTTTTTACACTAAAATTATATCATGACGGCAACTGGAAACTAGTGAAACAAATACACCCTTATGTTTAGAAAATATTTTAGCTACTCATTTTCTTGAATGTAGCATGTATTAAAAACATGCTAGATTTTACATGTATTAAATGCCATAATATATTAGGTTTTTATTTATTTAATACCTAATCAAAAGAATAGGAAGTCAGTTTACTCGTTGTAAAAGAATAAGATGAATTTCTTAATRCTTTGTTACTTCTATTCCAGGGTCTGGAACTCCTGATAAAAATTCTCATATAGACATATCCTTAGTTAAAAGCTTATTCTAAGGCATATCATCTGATCTACAAAGATGATAAAGAAATAGAGTTCTCTTTCTTGATTTTTTTTCCTCCTCCTTTCTTTTTATAATGTAATTGGTACTGAATGTTGTGGAAACCTTCCAGTGATTTTGAAAAATACTAGTGTGATATTTTTTTAATTGTCTGTAGTAACACTGGTACCTATGAAAATTTTCTCTCCTTGTGAATAAAGAATGCACACTGCTGGATCTTGGCTGTTCACTTTATGGTCCACTGTGACGATGTGCTAGTATTTTTAAAATAGGTTTGAGAGATGGAGAGTCTGCCCATTCATTAGGACAAGGTCTGTTATAWGAAATGTAATATAGCAAAGTAACCAAATTTCAGAATTTCAGATTCTGATGTACTTGTCCATAAAGGAGAAACATCATAGGTCCTGCAAGAACTTCACTTGATTTTGTATGCTTAAGTGTATTTGTTGACTGTAACTTTAGCTCTAGCACTCCAAAATAGTCATTAGAATGATTAGTCTTGATTCATTTAGTGTGCTGAATCCGATGAATTCTTTATAATGGGGGTCATCACTTTTTGTGCAATGTCTACTGTAGTGAAAGATTCTTATTCGTTACGGGAATTTGGAAAACCTACTGCAGTATAAAAGTAGGCGGCCTTGGTCATTATTAAAATGTTTCATTGCCCGCAAACCTTACCCCGCTCAGGCCATTGTGGCAATAACGCCTCTAGATCTATATCATAGTCATTAGCGTCTTTGTGGCTTGAAACTGGTTGTAAACGAACCCARTGAACAAAGTAGTAATGTGCACTTAGTCTCCTCTATTTGCAGTGTGTCCCAGTTTGTACTTAGAGCTTCCTGCTGACCTTCCTAGTCCTCTCCACCTATAATGCAGTACCTCTTCTGGAGTGTCTAAAGCGTGCATGACGTGGCTTAGAGTTGAAGTTTGTCCCACAATTTGTTCTCAGATGAAAACCTATTTTATTTACAGTATTTACATATGTGTGTGAATTTATATAGGTATATGTGTTTATGCTATGTATAATGCATACTGATACACACATAATATATATAGCATATGTGTATATAGAGAGCATATACTATTTGGATACATACTTTGTATACAAATACATTTGTATATGCTTTTCTGTATTTATTTGTATAATTATTATATTTACTTAGTTATATTTATATATGCTCCAATTAAAAAAAAAAAAAAAAAAAAAGACTTACGGGCCTTTTTTCCCCCAAATAGTGATGTAAGGGAGAATTGCCTGTGGATTATCAGCAACCTTCCTTTGCTTATCTTAGTGAACTTTTCATTTTTGTCGACTTACCTGCTGCCCCCCCCCCCAGTCTTATACAACCTTTAGGCCTTTAAATCAAGGATGTAAGCTAAAGTGCCATCGTTCTTAAGTTCTCTGTGTAAAGATGGGCATTTCAAACACCGTTTCAGCAGATTTCACACAAGCCTTATTTTGTCCCTCTGTGGTATTTAATATAGAATTAATATATTTGAATATAAGCCTAGATGCACCTGTCATTACAATTCTGTTTCTAAAAGTTTATATAACAGTTGTTTAGTTCAGTCTGAATAAATCTTTATGGTTTGCAAATGTAGACCATTGAACACTTYTGAAAAAAAAATAGTAATATTTTCCACAGAGGCAAATGACAGCTAGTGGGATGTCATTATGCTCCAGGGGGAGTTGGAGAGTCAATATTTGTACCATACTTACCATTTTCCGTTCACATTGTGTTTGTGAAAAGCGGTTCATCATGATGAAAACTCTTTCCTTATCTAACTGCCCTTAAAATAGAAGCAATGTTAATCTGAAATGATAGTATGGTATCCAGAAAACTCACTGAATGCAAAACCATTTTCTGTCATGTTAATTTTCTCCCTTTTGTGTTTCCAAGGGCTTTTAGTGAAGATAATTGTTTAATATTAGAAATAGAGGAAGAATTAAATGGAACATTTTGCCTAATTTGCGTTAGTATCATTTTATTCATCATTTAAAACTGGTTGTCACAGTTTTCCTGTGAAATTCAGAAAACTGTTGTTACCTGTTCTTTGCACTGTAGGGATTTGTTTTTCTTATTCTCATATCTTAGATTTAAAAGTGTGTATCAGGAAAGGTATACAATTCATTATGTGAATGGAAAAAAGAAATCTTTAAGTATCTAGAACTGTAAGCTTTAGGAGAAACCAGAATAACTGTTTAAATTTTGTGAAGAGTAGCTGTGACTGCTGGGTAATTTTGCAAATATCAAGCTTTACTTGTTTTCTTGCCCTTATTTTTTCCATCAAAGCTGTTGGATGTTTACACAAAAAAATGAACAGTAAAAAATAAAATTTTGATCTCTTAAATGTTGTTGCAGAGTTCCTTTGTCAGATTTCTCATAGGGAAGAAGGATGATATATTTCATCCTGAAGTGGTAGCGAACTCTAGGTTTAGCTCTTAAATCTGTTGTAGACTCACTAACCTTGAAACAAAATAGTTGCTCCCATTGGCTCAATTTATTCTCTTAAAATATAAATAATATTTCCCAGAAGGTGTTTGACCAAATCCACATGTGGAAGCTGATAAAAGGAACCTAAGTCAAATCTGCATTTGCTGGTTTAGCAAAATTAATTCAGTGTGTGTATTTTATACTGTAATTTCTCTCCTGGTCTAAAGATTGTTATGGATATGATTACTGGTACATTAAAAATTTTTATTGATACTTGACCTCTTTAACAATCGATCATACTTGCAAAGGTTTTTCTTCTTTGTTTGTTTTAAGCCATAGCTGAGTTAAAAAGATCTGCAAGTACAGTGACTGTGGTAGGTATTTTATAGTGGAGACCTGGTTTAAATGACACTTCTGATACCTTCTAGCTGTGTTCTTGGTCACTGTTATTTTGTTTAGCTTATTCAAGCTTTTTACTGTCAGTTTTCAGTAAATACTGTCACAAAACCTGAGTCTGTGATGTTGTATCTTGCTTTACCCTAATTCCTATAAAAAGGAAATTATTAATTTCCAGATGTTACAATTAAAAAGAGTCAGATACCTTTAATCAAGCCCCACAATGAAGCTGTTTTCTATGAAAATCTGCATTCTAGTTGCACTGAATATTTCAGTGGTGTTCACAGCTGAAAATGGTTGTTAGTTTTCAATTTTTACCTCATCATATATCTTTGACCAGTGTGACCAGAGCACCTCTTTGAGCTGACAGCCACCATTTCAAGGTCTTCTAGATGACAGTTTTAATTATGCAAACTCCTTTATAGCTAGAAGTGAACAATCATTATTTTACTACATCTTATCTGTATGAGGGTTTTTTTTGCTATCAGTTAATCAGTGTTAAATAAGAACTATAAGCAATGTAGGGAGAAATTATTTCATCTGCTGCATTTTAAGAAATTATAAAACTTGATTTTAATTCTGTCAAGATTAACATAGAAATGTCTGAGTCCCAATCTCCCTGATCCTATGGAAGTATTAATTGTGTATGAAAATTACCTTATTACTAGAGTGGGTCATCATTTGTTTACCTTTTTGTACATGGGTACACACATCATACATTTACGTATGTAAAATTAATGTATTTATGAATTTTATAGCCATTCTGTGTTTGAACTTATGAAAGTTAAAATAGTAACATTACAAAAAAAAAAAAAGCCTCCTTTAAATACTTATGCAGCCACATAGTTTGACAGTCTTATTTATGAGTAGGGTAAAGAGAGAGCTCTGTTTTATGCCTGAAAATGTAACAGATCTGGGGGATGATTGACAGAAAAGAAGAGGAGTAAATCCAAAAGTCAGGGATTTGTCAAAAAATATCCTGCTAGCAGTTTGGGGAAGCAACAGCTGAAGCACACCTGCTGATTTTGACTCTGACACTGTATTTCTGGAAGAGATTAGTCTCCCTAGTAACTAACATCAAATTTGATCTACTGATCTTTTGGTTTTGGTTTCCTTGCAGCTAACATAAATTTGTGTCTACTCATATTTAGTATTTTTAACTGAATATTTTTCTTGGCTTTATATATGAATTATGCCYGAAAACAGTATGAATTTTAAAGCCATCCTTTTTACTTGTTTTGTATCATTATGTTAGACCTTGTCTTTTCTTACAACATTCTTCCACTGAAGCAGTTTGACTAGGTCTTCTAAATGTAGACACAAGTAAATCAAGCCCAAGTGAGAAGTTGCATGTAAATCTTACTGTCAACGTTACAAAAAAGTTTGCTTCTATATATAGGCATATAGCGTGTTTCCCTCTATCTTCATTTGTTTATCAGAAACTGTCCTGATTTGGTTAAATTTTAACATTAAGACACTGTTGTGCATGTCTAATAGTGTCTTCGCATAACTTCTCTGAAGCTTTTTGTAGGTGGGGGACTTGGGCATGGATAGCAAGAGTACTGTGGATGAGTCTGGAGTGGGTGAGGGAACCCGAGAGTGTGGGAAATCAGGACGTGGTCTGAAAGTGAGAGGAAGAGCTGAGGCTCTGCAAGGATTATGAGCAGCTAATGGTATGTATGAGCAAGAAGGGCTTTAAAGGCATTGCAGTAAAGGTATTGCTGGAAATTATAATAAATGGAGCAGCGGAATGGTTATAGGAGTGTTAGGGCTAAAAGATTCAGGTAGCTCTAATTTTGATCCTGCAGTGTTGCTCTAGCTGTTGCAGCAGTTTCTAAAACAGAGAGAATGGGCCTGGATATACAATTTCTCGAAGCATCAGTTTTCTTTACTGTGCCGCAGAGGGTTGAGATAATTCAGTGGAGGCCTTTCCCCCATTCACCAAATGGGCCTATCTCGTGGTATAGAATCGGAGTTTCCTTAAAATGCCTCTTCAGTGATAAAATCCACAGGAAACTGTTTAATTTGTTGGATTTTTCTGTTTTGCAAAACTGAGGTCTGATCTGGAAAGGGTTTTCTTGGTACTACTATAATGCAATTTCTGGATTGAAAAATTGCTTTCAGATCTCTGGCTTTAGACCATTCCCTGAAAGAGTTTTGAAAACGCTGGTGCTTTTGTATCCAAATGATTCCTGCTGTTGTCAGATTGGATTATATCAAGCCTAAAATTTTATCCTGTTGTTGTGATTACGTTTTACAGGATCTGGGAAAGAGCTTAGCTGTCAGTTTCCTTCCTTTTCATTAAGCTTGAGGGATTTCCTAGTAACCCAGGATAAGTGGTCAGGAGAGATGCAGCTCGGTCTAACGGGGGTAGCTCTGAAGACTGCTTTGCTTTATAATTGTGTTTACTGGGCATTGCTCAAGCAGAGTGCTGTAGCTTTTGTAGCATRTCTCCTTCTCCCATTGACTCTCCATGTAGTGTTTATGAACAAAACAAATAAGAGAACTGAGTCTAGTCAAATACAGAAGTAAATAAAGAATTTCTGTATTTCAAAAAGCAGGAAATATTTGTATTCCTTGTTACATTAGCAAGTAGATAATTTTAAAATGTTTCCAAAGTCTGATCATCTTTAAAGTATCATCATAATAATAGTAGTGCAATTTCTAATTCTCTGTTTCATATATTTACAGTCACTCAATGCTTAGTATTCCTTAGTGGCTTATCCTCTCCCTTACGAAACTGGAAAATACTGTCATCTCAATTTTAGTAACTTAAGAAATGAATTTAAGAAGTTAGATGCACAGTCAGTGKGTTGTCCAGGATCACCTAGAATATCTGTGCAGAGCAGGGAATTGAGCTAAGGACTCTGTGTCTAGGCTTGAGTTGTAATGATTAGATAATCCTTTGAGCTCTCTTCCTAGCACTGCTAAGAAACTCTTATGTATGGCCCTTCTCCATTTTTCAGGGGGGAAAAAAATGAAGTTGATGGTAACTCTCAAACTGATAGACTAAATTAATGTTTGTAAAGCTTGTAGTATTTTCTATCTGAGAACCTCAAAAAATGAAATTAGATGGCAGCATCTTATGGCCAAGTCARTATCTTAATACCGTAATCAGATTTATGTAAATGTATTTTAGGTTTCCTATGTGATTAGAGATGAGGTGGAGAAGTATAATCGAAATGGAGTAAATGCACTTCAGCTGGATCCAGCATTAAATAGACTCTTCACAGCTGGCCGAGACTCCATTATAAGGATATGGAGTGTCAATCAGCACAAGGTAAGCTTAGAGAGGATTCCTCAGTCTAATTTGTTTTTCAATTTATTATGCTAGTAAGCTGCTTACAGTTTATATATCTGACACTGAATAATTTAATTATTTGAATAATTTAATAATTGCCAATCATTAGCAAAAGGGAAATCATTTTGATGTTATTCGTATTGTAACAAAAATATGTGGGTTTACAAACTTGTATTTGTGTATTTTTTTCTATGATGCAAAACTAAACACTTTAGAATAATTATACATGAAATGAACACTAAGTTTAAAATATATAGGAATTCCATTGAAGATTAGTCTGTGATCTCTCAAAAAATGCTGCAATAGCAACTTCAGGCAACTCTGTTCTAGACAACTTTTGATCCATCTAAAGGTTGAAGAAAATGTTACAACCAAATCTGATAATCGTATTAATCTTTTCCCATTTTTGAAGAGAGCTTATAAATTTCTTCCTTCATTTCCAGCAAGACCCTTATATAGCGTCTATGGAACATCATACAGATTGGGTGAATGATATTGTGCTCTGCTGCAATGGTAAAACATGTAAGTACTTAAATGTTGAAAAATTACAGCATTCAGAAACTGTGTGTGTATTATCTGCTGTTTTAACAATTTGAATACTTTGAATACTTTTTTTTACATCTCCTCTTAGTATATAAAATTAATTTCTGTAGTGCATATTGTAAATATGATAAATAACTCTCAAGTGTTCTAATGAAAGTTAAAATGTATGTATCATTTCTTCCTTTGTAAAGAAAAAAAAAATAATAAGAATGTGCTCTATAGTAATGCATGATCTACTAATGTTTACTCTTTATTCTTTCCAATTCAGTAATATCTGCTTCTTCAGATACTACCGTTAAAGTCTGGAATGCACATAAGGGATTTTGCATGTCAACACTAAGGACGCATAAGGTGAAAAACATTTTCTGTAAATATAGTATTTTGTCATCGACAGTTTTTTAAAAAAATGAAGCTGTAGACTTCAAATGGATAATATTGTTGGTTCATGTTGTTATCCTTTATTGCAGGATTATGTGAAAGCCTTAGCGTATGCAAAAGATAAAGAATTGGTAGCTTCTGCTGGGCTGGACAGACAGATTTTCCTCTGGGATGTAAATACTCTAACAGCACTGACTGCCTCAAATAACACCGTCACAAGTAGGTACCTAGAGAGGGGAAGCAAATGCAATATATTTTATTGAGTCCATGAAATCTGTTTAAGACCATAGATACTGGTTTCTGTGTCTACCTCACAAAATACACAAGAAATGTGGGTTTTATAAGTACTAACTCTTTTTTATTTTATTTTATTTTATTTTTTTTTCCATTATGAATAGCTGAAAATCTAGAGCAGTGGAGAATCGTGAAGCTTAGGCTAGAGTACAGAGTCCTCTAGACTACTAGAGTCCTCAGCTAATATATTGCAGTAATTTTCCCTTATGATATGTGATTTCAGTGTGTCATAATTTGTGTTTTGTGTGACTGTCATATCAGGATTAATCTCTTATTTCATCATCATCTTTTAAGAAGTGGTGTGTACTGCTTCCCTATTCCAATGAAGAAAGACATTGGAGTTACTTATAAGATCTTTCTGCAGAGAGCAATCCCAACACCCCTTTCTTACAGTAGTTGGTAGAACACTAGTTAGACTACTCATCTGGGAAGTATGACACCAGTCTTCCAAGTTCAGTTAGATTTAATCAGTTGAGTGAATAACTCAAATCTGGGTCTTCTGCATCCTGTTTTGTATGGCTGTTACAGCTTATGTTGTGTTGAAAGTGATTTAGTCTGACCGTGGTCTGTTTTAGTGTCTGGATCTAGTCTGGAAAAAAYATCATTGAAAATGACTGGTCTTTGTTATTTTATAAATGCTTATACGAACTTTTGTAAACATGTAGAAYACTTGATAAATGAACAGTAGTAGCATCTCAGCTGTATGGATTGAGAAAGACTGCCATGTTGCCACACTCTCTTAAATTCTCTAAATGTACTATAAGATTATCTACATCCTCATTCATAGGTTAGGAATGACTCAAAAAAAAATTGCAAAATGAAAATTTGACGGAATTATGTGAGTTTCATGTTAAGTCATCTTATTGCTCATGACTACTTGAGTGGATTTGTTGGGCTCTGTTTTGAAAGATCTTGTTTAAAATGGAAGTAACACAACAGATACTATTGAGAGATTTCAAGAGTACATGATTCTGTAAAGAAGAAGCAGGCATGTAATTGTTTTGGCACTTTTTCCGGAATAATGGTTTTGTCCGCTTCTGAGTGGAGTGTTAATCTTTTGGGTTTGRTAGTTTTTAAAAAATGAAGATGCATCTATGAGCAGAGCAGTCAGTTTTGCATATGTTCTGTTTGCAGGACTTCTAAAATTTAGGCATAGCCTTGAGCGGACATCTGTGTAGCGTTCAGAAGAGAGATGGCTTGTGCTGAGCTGTTTTGAACTATAGGTGGGATGRCACCTGACTGCACATATCTATGCAGATTTAGCTATTATTCCCCAGAAGTTTGCTATCACGGAAGTATTTTATTACTAAACTTTTGCTGATAACTAAATTATATAATCTTGTGTTTGAAAGAGATATTTATTGTATAACTTAGAAAAATAAAGCTGTGTATAAAAATGATTTTTTAGACATTGCAGTGGTGCTGTAGTACCAGAATAATTCAAATGAATCGTAATTGTGAAGCTGGGAGTACTGGCAAGCTGATGCTTGTTTTGATCTTAAGATCAAAAGGAAGTAGAGGCATTACCTCTAAGACAAGAGGGATAAATTTGCATAAAAATGGTGTATGTGTTCTTCTTTCTTCTTTTTAAGCACAAGTGCCTGTAAGTAACAGTGCYTCTGTAAGGAAGAGTGTAGTGTACRTTGTGAATTTCTGTTCTTCTGCAGTCCTTTCAAACACCACTCATTTCCTCAGAGTGCGAATGAAGGCGGTTGTRTGCTTTAATTTCTTCTCTGATTATAGGGAAGTGATGCACACAAGCCAGCGTTAAAAGGGAGCCTGTTCTTAAAGGGTGTTGGCAATCTACTTCACCGTAGTTTAAATTAGGTGGAGAGACTTTCCTTTTGCGGAGTAGTCTCTTCCAGAAGGGGAGGAAGTAGAGCTTTGATTTGTTTTGGCATATGTGCTGCTTCGGAGCAGTTCCGAGCAAAAGGATATTATGATTCTCTTTTGTTCCTGATATCTTGTCCAGGATAACACTGTACAGGTGGAAGTGAAAGCCTTTGACAAATTATCATGATTGTTGGACAGTGTGCTACCTTCAAGARTTTTCAGTACTGCTTTTCAGCTTCAACTAGTCTCTCTTGGCCAGTGGAAGACTGTCGCTTTATTTTTGGTAATTGCTAAGAAGTTGCCATTTGGTTTTTTTTGAAATGTAAAGGTAGCAYCTGTGCTCAGGTGACACGTTTCAACGCTACAGGGAGGTTTTGCTACCCATTGCCACCGAACTAAGAACAGTCTGTAGTAGATAATACAGAATTTTCTGGTTACTTGGTTTGGAAAATTCTCTACTCTTAACACAAATCATATGTATTATGATTTCAATTACAAATACCATTCTCAGATGAAGCAGTTAAGAAGAGCATGAGTACAGTGATGATCCTGACACTGAACTGTGGTGCCAAAATGGCATGGTGATTGCAATGACTCTAAGTCTGAAAAGTTACTTTGCTTTTATAGAGGTGTRGAGGAAGAATCGAGATGAAGTCTTCCTAGCAATATGCTACGAATAGTCTATATWTTTTTTTTTWWWWWWWARAAAAACTRTTTACTGGGTAAGGGACTTCTTCCTGTATGATTATCATGGGGTATTAAACCCTACATTTTGGCCYGAAAAAGGTAGTATTTTTGAGTGAATGAATAAATGTTATCAACTGGTAATATTGAAAATGAAAATGTTAATTTTATTTTGAAATAGCTTCTTCCCTGAGTGGGAACAAAGACTCTATCTACAGCCTTGCAATGAATCAAATGGGAACAGTAATTGTRTCAGGGTCCACTGAAAAGGTAAGCAAAAATGTGGTAAGGCTCATTCTGCTTTGGTTTAAGGCTTAACGTAAAGAAAAGAAACAGTTTTACTCATTTTTGATTTCAGGTCTGCAGCAGCTGTTTTATTTAAATAATGAGGATATACACTATGATTTTGGCTCAGAATTTTTTAAAGGAGAGGTAGAAAAAGTGTTACAATTACCTGCCTCAGTATAAAAATACATAAATTATTCATACAGCTTTAATACTCAGGAGAAACAATCCAATCTCTAGCGTAACCCTTTCTCTATCAGAGATCACTACATTTCATTGTAAGAGCTCTGATTTTGGGGGCASATTATTCAGCTGATTATAAAAACTGAAGTATGTGCCGTAGGTATGATAGGAAAGGTGTCAGCAATTTATGAGGCCCCTGCAGTGGTGGGAAATGAAGTGACCTAAAGAAATTCAAATGTTCCCAAGAGATAGCTTGTGCTCTTTGTTGGAGAGGAAGGTGACCACCTCCCTCCCCCTGATTTTTTTTCCCCTAATTTCACCTTGAAAGTGTTTTATTTCCAACTCCAAGTCAATATAGAAATGAAAACGGGATATGGCAGCCAAGCATTTGAGAGGATTTTCAGATTTTTTTTTGTATCCCCTCCCCAACACACACACATCATTCTATCATGTTTCCAATTGCTTCCATTCTTTAATTTTTAAGAATACAACAGAAAAAGCCAGAACAAACAAAATGACAGTCAAGAGGGAATAAAATCCCATATGGTTTTTAGAAATGTATAAGATTTAGCTAGGTTTATCTTGTTCTGATGAAATACATTTTTTTTTTTTTTTTGGTGTGTGTGCATGTGCACACACGCATATTGGGAGTGTGGATTGCGCTATCTGGAAGGGCTTATTTTTCTGTAGCGGCGATGCACTCGCCTGTGGGAAGAGCCATGTTAATGCTGTCATCTGTGTTTCCTTACRTAGGTTCTAAGGGTGTGGGATCCAAGAACTTGCGCAAAACTAATGAAACTCAAAGGGCACACGGACAATGTGAAAGCTTTGTTGTTGAACAGAGATGGCACACAGGTATGTGCTTTTATTTGAGACAAAGTCACTTTACAGAACTCAAATCTCATTGAATATCTGTTATATTGAAGGAGACTAATGACGTAGATTCTYGTTAAGCTATTTTCTGCTTACAGATATTTAATGATTAATGGAGGGAGGCCAGTGAGTGAAAACTCTGATTTAAGACATCTGCATGTTGTGAGGGGGCTGCTTTTTTTGAAAGGGGGGGTGAGGTGGTGACAAAACATCTGGAAATTGTGACTAGAGCTGTTACCTGTCACTCTTTAGCATAATGTTAATGGAAAAATGTTATTATACAGTTATGGAAGCTCTTTATCAAAAACTGATTTGAAAATTTAAATATTTACTTGATTTAAATACAATGGTTGTTTCTCAGTGTCTTTCAGGCAGTTCTGATGGGACTATCCGCCTGTGGTCTCTTGGGCAGCAGAGATGTATAGCCACCTATCGAGTCCATGATGAAGGTGTTTGGGCTCTGCAGGTCAATGAAGCCTTCACTCATGTTTATTCGGGAGGAAGAGATAGGAAGATTTATTGTACGGATTTACGAAATCCTGATATCCGTGTGCTTATTTGTGAAGAAAAGGCACCAGTTCTTAAGGTAATTGATTTTGCTTAAATGATTGCTGTAARTTCATTCATAAAACTTCATAGTGGCTTTTAAAATACAAGACTGTAATTAAAATAACTTGATTTTTTTATAAGACCAGTTGTCTGAACTAGAAATCCTTTGCAGCATTACAGGTTTTCCAAACGTGTAACAATTTCTGTTTGTTGATAGAATCAGAAAATCAYGTTAGAATTCCAGATTTCATGAAAAAATGAATTTTTTCATGTAGATTTTTAAATATTCCTAGCATTGTTCTTRTTTTAAAGCCAACAAGTGTCTCTAAAGAAAATATGTTGATGAAAACCTGTAGCAAAAAAATCAGAATGAAATCATTAACTMTAAGGCTTGGTGTATAACCTTGGCTGTGTCTTCTGATGTACATAATGGGTTTTTTTGTTTGTTTGTTTGTTTTTTTGTTTTGTTTTGTTTTTCCAACAGTATGAAGTCTCATGGATTAATTTCAGGCTATGTTTGAAATAATATATTTAATATGCATATGAGTAATACCTTGTAATTTTCTGTGCTAAAAGGTCTTTCAAGCACTAGTATGGAGGAATARTTTAGTAAAACATRTAATTATATTGCATGAKATCTAATGAAATAGTAGTTTCAAATATGAGATGATATAAGAATATATATTAAAAATATATACAAACAAGTGTTCGCTAAGACACATCTCCAATATATTGGCTTTGTTTCTTAGGTCAAAGGTGAACTTAACAATCTAAAGAACATAAATGTCTGGCTGCTATCTAAAATAGGAAAATTAAARTATTGCAGAAATTTAATACATGTCAAACATGAAAAGTTGTTTTTCCGGACTTCTGATCACTTTCAAGAAACTAAACTGTCATTGCCAAAGCTTTAGGAAAAAAAAATGCATCTTAGAACCATTTTTAGAAGCATTAGAAGCATATAAGCATACAACTGTTAAAATATTTCCCGTAGTCATGGGAACCAGCAGTAAGATTAATCATGGGTATTCTTGAACACTTAATCCTAACATTTTCTTAACTCAGAAACTCTGTACATGAGTGTGAGTTTCTTGAAGAGATTTTTTTTTCTTCTGTCCATAGCATTAGATGACGTGACTTTGGAACATGTAGGTGTACTGAGAGTCTCCAGTTCAAATAGACACCACCTCATAAGCAATCTGACTTCTTTATGAGCCAATGTTGTTGGCTTAATATGTACAAAATGAATCCTGGATATATTAACATTGTTTTGAAAAAGTCAAAAACTGGGAAATTTCATCTTAAAAATAAAAAAATGAAAGCTGTGATCRGCTGTACATAGATCAAGAAGAGGCACTAAGATCTTAGTTACAATGGTTCATTGTCATCCAAAAAGCTTAATATCAGAGCCAAATGTATAAAGTTCTGCTTTTTAATTAATCCTGAATTTTCTGCATTCTCTTTTTAAATGTTTGAAGTATCCAAGTGCAAAACAATTTAAAAAATATTATGCTGCCTAATTGTACATTATACACGATTGCAGCATGATGGGAACAACTTTAAGTAATACTTGGTATTTATACATGCTTCACCTACTTTTTTCCCCATGCCAAGAATTTTTGTTGAATACTTTAAACAAWTTTTCCCAAGTTTCAGAATTCTAACTTAACTATTTTTTTAAAATTTAACTTTTGTAATTCTTCAGTAAACCTTCAGTAAATTGAAAGTGGTGGTGTTTTTAGTGTCCATCAAGTATAGCAGCAGGCCTACCCTGAGCAAATATTAATTGGACATAGCAGAATTAAGCTAAGCATATCTGAAAGTATGTATGTCTTAATTATTTAGATGGAACTTGATAGATCAGCTGATCCTCCTCCYGCACTTTGGGTTGCAACAACTAAGTCGTCTGTGAATAAATGGGTAAGTGATGTATTTTACAGTCTGTGTAAATTCAGAATTCAGTGAAGCAGTCGTGAGATATTTGCTGTCTTGGTTTAGGAACTCTTGGATTGTTGCTTGCAATTGAACTCTGACTTTCTATGATCTGTATAAGCTTTATTTAGAAATCATAAAATCTGCTAATATTGAAACTACCYAAAAAAGCATTAAGCTTTGCATTGTTTCCCGTGCTATCTATTTATGCTGCTTTTAGAAATAAATGATCTTATCCAGTACTGGACATTTAAACATCTGAATAGCAGCATGAACTGGCAGTCGTTACTCACAGATAAAAGCAAAGTTTATGGATTATTGTGAATATGTCAAAATTTTGTTTCTTTCTTTAGACTTTGAAGGGAATTCATAATTTTAGAGCATCTGGGGACTATGATAATGATTGTACCAATCCTATACCGCCCCTATGTACACAGCCTGACCAAGTTATAAAAGGTAAACTGCTGCTTTTCAGAGCACCTTATAAACCCTGTTATCATTAGCAGAAATGGAAGATTATTAAGACTGACTCAGGCCTGTTGATACTTCATACTCTGATTTCAGCAAATGGGAAGACAATGTGATTATCACTTAYCTAGTGTTGGTTATAATAAAAATAATATTTAAATTCTTTTGGTATCCAAGTTTTATAAAATAGTGAAACAAAAGAGTAATCACACAGGCRTAGTGTGATTTTCATTAAATGAAAAGCTATAAATAATCACTCTAGTGACCTTAATTTTTGTTTGTTTGCTAGGGGGTGCTAGTATTATTCAGTGCCACATTCTTAATGACAAGAGACACATACTAACCAAAGACACAAATAATAATGTGGCGTACTGGGATGTCTTGAAGGTAAGCATAAATTTTGGATTAAATATCTACCATTGGATGGTTATTTTGTACTTGTGTTTTTTGATATTTCTTAGTATTAAGGATTCCTRTGGTAGAAAGTAAGTCACCTTACTGTCCCAGAACATAATGCAGAGACTGTTTTCTTGAAGGGAAGGGTTATTTCTGAACTTTTCTGCAWCTTAGCATCTTCATTCACCTGAAGCTTACAGACCCTTGAATCCTCACCTGTAAATAGGCACCTAATTTAGTAATGTCTGTTATAGCCTAGCTTTATTTTGAAGAGGGCCAGTAGAGGACACTGGCCATCTCTTGCCRTTGCTAAATATAATAGCATAAAAAGTCTACCTGCGAAAGGGGAACCTGTGTCCCASTCCCTAAGTCTAGTGAGGAGCCCATATATCCCGAAAGTATGCAATGACTGGTAGTCTATGGAATATGCCAGGAGGTTGAACTTACCACTTCTCCTCTTAGTTGGCTAGGTAGTAGGTAGGAATGTAGGAGCAGAAGGGTACCTAGCAAAATTACTTCTTCATGTGGGAAGAGAAAGGCTGTCTGTTCCCTGTTTGTTGCAGTCTTTCTTCATCTTGTTTTACCCATAACTGAAAAACTTCTGTATTTCTTTTGATGTACAGGCATGTAAAGTTGAAGACCTTGGGAAAGTAGATTTTGAAGAGGAAATTAAGAAGAGATTTAAAATGGTGTATGTGCCAAACTGGTTCTCAGTAGACTTAAAAACTGGGGTGAGACACAACTTCTAAATCTGTTGTTCTAATTTCATTCACTATTTGTTCACAAAGGTCTTAATATGTTACAAGTTTAGAAGAATGGTCATAATTTACCTGATGGGTTTGATTCTTTTTGATCAGCAAGTCAGCAAATTCTTCATTCTCAATCCGAATCATTGCAGTTTTTTTTTTTTTGTGGTACTGTCAGTTTAAATCCATTAATACCAATTATGAATTAATGTAATTGAAGCATATGTTCTTTTTTGTAGAAACTTTGTATTGTATTCATAGCTTAGTGTTTCTTCTGTATACACAAAGTAAAATTATAGACTTGTTTAATACAAAACAAGTGTTTCATTCTTCTTGCTGCTGGTCTTTTTCCAACAGATGCTGACAATTACTTTGGATGAAAGTGACTGCTTTGCAGCTTGGGTTTCAGCAAAGGATGCTGGATTCAGCAGTCCAGAYGGTTCTGATCCAAAATGTAGGTTTTAACTAATTTTAATGTTTCATTGAGACAAAAAATAAAACACCCTCACAGACTAAATTCCAGTATTTGTTACAAAATATTCARTAGTTAGGCATGTCAGTAATTGATTGGGCTTTGAGGATTATTTTCTTTGGACTAAATTCTGCAGAGGATTCTCCAATCAAAATGCTTCTCTTCTACAAGTGTTTCTGTTCAGGTTTTCAGTTTAATTTGACTCTTGACCATCAAGAAGCAAAAAAGAAAAAGTAATATTCCTRGACTTGGAACTATGACCTAATCTAAAGAATGTTTTAGCTTATGAGTGATTCAAGGGTAGTAATTTTTGAAAATTTCATTTAATCTTTTTGAAAAGTAAGCTTTTATTGAAAGATTGTAACATGCGGTTTTGAGTTTGTGATACACAACTGTCTGTGCCCGTAAACAGTTCATTATGAGGATGGAAATACTCAGACTTTATGGGAAGTTATTAGCTGTGAATTGAAATGTAGGATGTTACAATGCTGGTGATTTTTATGTAACTATAGTTTTGCTTAATGATGTCTCCATAGTAAACCTGGGGGGGCTTCTACTACAAGCACTTCTGGAGTATTGGCCTAGAACACATATCAATCCAATGGATGAAGAAGAAAACGAAATAAATCATGGTTAGTATTTTATTATTCTCCTGTTTTAGGATTTGTTCATATATTTTTATATGTCTGTTTCCTSTCAAACAGAGCTAGCTGGACTTGCTTTCTTAAAGCTGTCTCTGTATGTACTCTAGTTTTTAATGTTATATAGTATTTTTTTTTTACTGTACTTTACACTAAAATGTGCTRAGTAGCTTTCTCTTTCTAAAAGTACCAGCAAAAACAGAGAGCTCTATTCTGTAAGAAAATAGGTCAGTATTGATTCTGAAGTTTCAGAAATTGTGTCATGATGAAAAACAATTTCAGGAAAAATTAAGCTTGACTTTGAAAAGAGAGTCTAGGTTATGACAGTAAAGGGCAATAACTGATTTATTCAACATTGGTCAGTAGTCTCTTGACATAATTCTGATTTGCTTGTAGGCATTATAAACAGTACAAAATAAATTTATTGGAAGTAAGTATATCCAATGGATATTAATGTATGGAGTAGTTGTGTACAGAAGTATCATAAATAGTGATAAGTGTTCTAAGGTAAAAATGCTAAGTCTAATCAGGCATTAGGTAAAAAGCACAGTTGTGTAAAATGCAAGATAGGGGCTAGATTTGACAGGAAGAAAGAGCTCAGAAGTTTGGATTATTTTGAAATAAATTCACCCTAGGTCACTGTTGACTGAAAATTCTTATCTTTGGCCGTTACTGCTTTCTACACATACTGCAACTAGGAGAAATATAAATTCAACAATATTTTGGCATTTTGTGACAAGGATTGTGCCAAGAGTTAGGTATTTTCTTCTTTCAAAAGTCATCTCCAAATTGGATTATGGCACTTCGCAGGCTTATCTGGACAAATTTGCTGTTTCTCTTGAGTATTAGAAGACTATAACTTGAGAGCCAAATAATGAGAGAAATGTTAACTAACAGATTTTTGTCTTGTTGGATGCTATGCTACTAATTTGTGTAAATAGTCATAGATTAGGGGAATGTYCAAAATGTGAATCAGAATCTTCATTTTGGTTTTAAAATGCAAGACTTTAAGCAGCTGACGCTGGCCAGTGGCTTAAGAAGATAAAGTGTACTTCCTGGACATTGTGAAAAGAGATGCAAACTTAATATCCACTGATTTGCTTCAGTGAGATTGATTGAACTGTTATGACAAAATCTGTCAAGCCGTAAGATTTACCCTTGCTCTATTTGCAGTTTCATATTTGCCCCTTCTAATATGTAATAGATTTTCCTTTTGGGGCTCTTTAATGTGATTTTTTTTTTGACCTTCCTTTCACTGTATCTGTTGCTGATAAGACAGTTTAGGAATTATTCATCTCATGAGCCTATGCTGTTTAAATTTGTGTTACCTGAATTCAACATAATGTTCAAATTCAGTAATTAGATGATGCAAAGTAACTGAAGTGGTCTTTGCTGAGTGGAAGGAAGACCCCTAAATGTGTCTATCTTATTTCAAAATATCTGACTGATTAGAAGTCTTGTGCTCTTCAACAGGTACATAACTAATGCTTTTTTTTTTTTCCTTCTTGTATGGAATCTGGTTATTCAGTACTTAAAGACCATTTTGCTAGAACTAGCTATAAATATATTGAATTTAGAATGCGGTAACTTCAAGGAAGTGTGAGGCTGAGGCTTGCCAGATGTCAAAATGGTACACCAGTAAATCTAGGTAGGAAAGCAAAGCTAATGCTTTGTGCAGTGTTCTTCAGAGTTCTGAACTGTCAGTGTAGAAGGGGAAAGAAAAATGCAGAATCTTCTTAATTGATTTCCAATACATATATTGTTCTGTTTCACAGATTATAATTCTGTTAAACTGGATAAAACTAGCAATCAGTTGCTGGCTCATGATCTCAGTTGCTGGCTCATGATCTCTACTTCTCTTTTCTTAAAGATTTTGAAATAGGCCTTCCACAAAGCTGTATTAAACTCACTGTTCTCTATTTCCTTTTGCTATGTGTTGGAAATGTGGGGTTTCCTGTTTATACTAAGCTTGAATTTAATTTTAATTATTTAATTCAGGTAGAAGATACACTTAGTCTATATATACACCAAATTTTAAGGCCTAGTGCAGTCTTACTGTTGTGTATATTTTTTCAACAGTGAATGGTGAGCAGGAGAACAGAGTACAGAAGGGAAATGGATACTTTCAAGTGCCGCCACAYACACCAGTTATTTTTGGTGAGGCTGGAGGACGCACTTTGTTCAGGTATAGAAACATAAAGAGTGTAAATTAAGTGGCCAAACAATCACTTTTTTTGTGCAAGCGGAAAGAAAGTTTATCAAAGTATTAAGACACACCCTTGGCAGACAAAATTGGCAACTATTAATGACATTCTTCCACTGTCGAGCTAGMGTATGGGTTTGAGCATAGCAAGGTGTGGAGTTTTACAATGTTTAGGGTTGGGCAATAGTTCTTTGTTACATGGCATTATAGCTCTGAGTCTTTCTTGGTTGCCATCTTTCTGCAAACCATTTAATTGAACTCTGTTTTAGAGTGAAATTGTACCACTTCCAGTTCTGACAGGACTTTTGCTATGGATCCGTTGCAGTGGTCTTCAAGCATTAATGACTTGGACAAAGGGGATCCTGCTCTCTGGGGAGTTGGTTTCTGCTCCCAGAGTTACACTTAGTGACCAGTGGGTCGCCAAGGTCATCTGCTCTGGCAAGTAGGAGCAGAAGTTCGATACTGTAATGTCTACAGTAATGTGYAAATACCAATTATCCTTGTTTGCTTTTTTTTTCCTTTGAAAAGCATGACTTTGGTATATATTGCAGAGAGTTTAATAACCCTGCAAAACAAACACAAGTTTTCAGATATTGTGAAGTATTTCATATTTATTAACATAGTGGGTTTGAAACTTGTGGATTCCAGTTTGGTTTGCATTTTTTGTTCCCTAGCCTGCATAGGCTCTAAAACTCTACATCTTTCAATCCTGGAGTTGATCAGTAAAAAAAAAAAAAAAACTTACTTTTTCAGTTTTGGAAAACTGCAGCTTTCTCTGCAGTTATCAGAGTATTTACATTGTAGCTGGGGCTTAATCTTTCCATCTGTTCTCTGCTGGTGGACCTTAGGTCTTTTCAGAGTTTCCTTAAGAACAAGCAGTACAAGGCGCTGTTTGAGGCAGCGAGCCGCACACATTGGACCTAGAAACTAGTTTGCAAAAGTCTCCAATAAAATACTTGATTGGCATTTTTAAAAGCAAAATGAGCCTGAAACACACAAGTTCACCATTTTATATGCACATTTCTTAAATTAGTTTATTCTTTTCACTTTCATTTGATGAGATGTTAGCAGATGCTTGACATGCAAACCTGATTTTTCTAAGCAAAAAAGAACTGCCTTATGCCAAATGCCCTTCCTGKTCTCTGAACAATTCTTTATTTCATCGCACAGCTTGTGCCAACCATGAGCAAAGTAGTTTTTTCTCTCTGTGCTGTAACTTACAGTCACCAGARAGACTTCTTCTGCTTTTGGCTTTAGGAGCTACCTTCTTCCTGCAGCTACTTTTCCTGTCTTTATAGGAAATACCTGATCACTTCCCTAATGTGTTTGCTATCATGAAAGGTCAGTTAATGACGTTCAAGCTCTTTGAAAGTTAACAGGACAGATCTCCCCCTGACTTTTTTTTTTTCTTTATTACACATAAGCATTAAGCAAGTAGTAATTGTTAACTCTTTCATTCACAAACCTTATTTCTATGTGTCTTAGGTTATTATGTCGGGATTCAGGTGGTGAAACTGAATCTATGCTTCTTAATGAAACCGTGCCACAATGGGTAATTGACATCACTGTGGATGTAAGTCAGCATATCGCTTTTGCTTTTCCTTTTCTAGGTGAACTACAAATTATTTAACTGCACTCAATCTGAAATGACGCTTTAAATCTTCATTATTATACTTTAAAATAACTGCTCTTGAGGACTGTATTTCAGATGCTTTGAACATCCCATTGTTTTTAATATGTCTAGTTAAGCTTTTTATTTACTTTGACAAAAAAATAGAAAAGGAATTCAAAGTAATGTGTAAAGTGTGTATTCTTTAAAAGTGTGGAACTGGGAAACAGAGAATCTTCATACTGCTGTAGTCTTTCGATGCCATCTAACGTCCTTTGAAATGAACTATAATTTATATGCAAAGGCTAGATACAATATGTGCGTCTTCTAGATTGCAGAATCTCAGGAGTGAGACTAACTTGGAAGTTGTTAATGGGAGTTCTGTTGGTTGAAAATCTCTCRGTTTTGGTAATTAGGAACTGAACATACTTCACACACAGCTGGAAGAAATGGGAAGTGATAACAACTCACCCTAAATTTATCACTTTTTGAATTTRTTTCCTTCTAGAAAAATATGCCCAAATTCAATAAGATTCCCTTCTACCTCCAGCCTCACTCATCTTCAGGGGCAAAAACTCTAAAAAAGTAAGTAATGCATATTTGACTCTCAAATTTGCAATAAGAGTTTTCAATAAAATAAAGCTCATTTGCAAGCTCCAAAGAAGTTTAACTGCCCTGCGTAGGTCAGAAACCAGTACAGGTCCTCAGATACAAAGTCAGTGTCATGGAGAACGTGCTTACCATTTATCTGCAACAATTCTGGGTATTTTTCATAAATGTCTATTTCTTACTAATCTCTTTTCTAGTGAAAGAATGATGGTTATGTACAGTACTCTTAGTTAAGAGTTTTTTTTAAACATCTTATAACTGTTCATATCTTATCTATGTAAATTTTTAGATCAGTAGCTGTTATRTTAGGCAGTAATTTGGGTGATCTCAATAACTTATTATTAAATTTATTACGTTTTAAAGAGCTTTTATACTTGCATTGTTTGCTATGTATAGGGTATTATGAAGATAAATCTGGATACTCCTTTTTTTTTTTCTGACAATCTTTGCTTGCTTTATACAGAGATCGACTGTCAGCAAGCGATATGCTTCAGGTGAGAAAAGTGATGGAACACGTTTATGAGAAAATCATAAACTTAGATAATGAGTCTCAGACAACTAGCTCTTCCAATAATGAAAAAGCAGGAGAACAAGAAAAAGAAGAGGACATTGCTGTTTTAGCAGAAGAGAAGATTGAACTTTTGTGCCAGGATCAGGTAAGTTACTCAAGCATTTTATGTTTAACAATGGATCAATTGTGAATTTCTGAATTCTGATTTTGAAATATTCTATAGATAACTTTTACCTTTGAAAATAAGTAAATGTTTTGACCACTTATTAATTGATTGCTGACACAAACTCACACAGTTCCAGATAGCTGGATCAAAGAATTTATATAGTTTACCTGTTTTACTTAGTTCTGAGAAGTAGCCTTTCTAGGATTATTTATTCATACTGACACAACATAYGGACTTTAGAGCTTCCTTGGAATTTTATTAAGTAGCTCTCAGTCTGATATTGCAGTTCTCTAATCATATTCAGTGGAGTGTTTTTAGAATAACTCTTCAATTTTTACATTGAACAATTGAGTCCTCCTATTTGAGCTCTTGTATATCTTCTAAACCTTTTCTCAATCAGAATACTAATGAAATAAGCCATCATCATACTTTTCTGCAGTACAAATCAGATTAACCTGAATCATCATTTTCCTGATGATGATTCCAGCAAAAGCTACATCATCTATTTTAAACAGTTACTTGTAGTGTACATTCCGGGAAGCATGTTGAGGCATAATGAATGCTAAGGCACATAAAGCCGAGCTGAATTAAAAAAGATTTGTGGTTTGTTTGGAAGTGGTGTTCTCAGTGTGACAGTTGCTTGTCTGAAGGTTAAAAATATTAAGGGAGTGATTGTTATCTGAAGTTGTATGTTACATTAATAAGACCTTTCAGTACTGTTATTTACCTACAGATTTACTTGTTAATTGAAAACTCTGAGCATTTGTATGGTTTGTCRTGGATGCCAATTCACTATAGACGTGTCTTGCCCGCTGTTCTATCTTTCAATTTCTGACAGTCCAACAGACTCATAGAATAAAAGATGAATTCTTACTGTTCAGGTTTTGGATCCAAATATGGACCTTCGAACTGTAAAGCACTTCATTTGGAAGAGTGGTGGTGATCTGACGCTTCATTATCGCCAGAAATCAACGTGAAGGCAGTGGTGGACTCAAATGGTTACTCATTTACTTCACCATACTGTACTGGTTCCAAGAGTAGTACTATAGAAGCCCACTGAACCCCTAAGGTAGATGAGACTTCTAATGACTCAGTATGGACGGAAAGTATACATTTAATTGAAGTGACTAATAGATCTGTAATATAGAGGAAAAAAATCTATATGACTTAAACTAAAGTCTCAGCCAATGAGATGGGAAGTCCCTGAGTGGTTCATGTTGTGTGAGGTGTACAGAGAATGGATGATAATCCAGTGCAGACTTTTGCTTCCTCCTTTTGCTTTTGTTTTTTCCAGAACATGGTATCCTCATCTGCTCATGCTTGATATGAAACAGTTTTGGCCATATTAGTCACTGTGTTCACAACACAATTCAGAACCACACACAAGGTATTTTTAGTACATTCCATTCATAAAGTACCTACAGTGATCTTTCACAGGAACTCAAACATTTCTACCACTTAAAGAAATTTGGAAAAAAACATAACAGAAACAGCTATTGCATACTTGAAAGAACTGGCCCATTTAATTGTAAGTTAAGGGTTAACAATAGACTTGTTTTAGTACCGCAACTCAAATGTTGCTTTAGAGAGCTATTGACATGCAGAATAAGAACACTAGATAAATATTGTAGCAGGGCCAGTCCAGTGATGCTGTGCATCATAATAGAGTAAATATGCTTTGCAGCAACTTAAAGAGATTTTTTTTAAATATACACAACTACTTTCTGCACTGTGTCCTAGTTGTTCTAAAGACACGCTAGTCAGAATTTCTGGTAACTGTGCTCTAAACTTATGTGACATTTTGTTCAAACTTCAGACCATTCTGAAAATAACTTCATACATTTAATGTTGAACTTGAAACTCCACGGCAGATTTCATATCCATGATATAAAAATACTTATTCCTTTTTTCCAAAGTTTTATATGCAGGATTTTTTGTTATAGATATATGCAGATCTTCTTTTCACTGTTATTTCTAAAAAATCTATGGCTGTCATAGACTCACRGTAGTCTTTTATAGAGTTTAACTTATTGGGGGGAGGGGGTAAAGACACTTCAACTTCTGGTGAGAAAATGTGGGACTGTCCCAGAAAACCATTTGTATCCATTAAAAAAAAAATATATAAATCCTCATAAAGAAATTGTGTTAAAATGACTCTTGTCTGAAGCAGAAGCACAAGTGCCTTCAAAGGGCAGTATATTATTCGAGTTTCTTCAGGAGACAYATGCTCTTGCCCTTCCTGTATCTTGCTGTCAAGATTAGGTTGAGGCCTAAAGAAAGTCCCAATAGATTATATTACTGGGATTATATTGGTCAAACAAAAAGTGAAATATTTTTCATTGTATTTTATTTGAAAAATATTCAAATCATTACCTTCTGCACTCTTAACCTAGCAAAACAAACTCATTGCTTAAACAAGAAAATATGGTTCAGAATTAAGCTAGCATGTCTTTTTCCCATCTTTTGGAAGATTCAGTTTCAGTTTTTAAACCCCATTTCAGTGTATACTGAGTTTAACAATTGTGCTATAATGGCACATTTTTAGTGATATTTGTGAATTAAATAGTTAAACAGAACTGTAACTTTTATTGATGAATTGTCCTGACTTGTATTTATTAATAGCAAAGGTCTATGCTTTGTTCTAATAGACACTTYTTTTCCCCCTTCTCCTGGTTGTCTTACTATCTCTTTGTATACTTTGTAATTACTCCCAGTTATTTTGTCTGAAGTCAGCCCAAGGTCTTAACTTTTCTTTTTTCTAACCATCCCAAAAATGCAGTTTCAGGAAAGATTGACAGAAGAGTCTGCAATGCCAGAAGAGTAAATGATCTGTTTCACAGTTGTATAGAATAAAAGGCTTTAGTTAAAATATTTTAAAGTTGTTCTGTGTGTTGGATCACTTGTTCACGCAAATTTAGATATTGGACCGTTCCCACTAAACAACTGTACTCCRAAAGTGGCTCACGTAATGGAATGGCTCAAGTCTTTGCAGCACCTCAGCATTCCCTGATGAAGATCCTGTAATCAAATGTAAGAATTTGGCAGGCATGTAGGTCTTCAGATGCAAACTTTGAGGCCCTGTTGAGGGGGAGAATATACCCAAGACTGTCCAGATGTAGTCATAGCCCACTGTAGCATTATTAATAAAAGTAACATTCTTGTTTATCAGATTCAGAGGAAAGGCCATTAATTTGCAGAGGTTTCCTTAATTTACAAGTTCATATTATTTAGTAGCATAAAGTCACTTGTTAATTGGCAAGTTAAATGTTTTCCTGACATTCTCTTAGGGTTAATATTGAAAACAGAAAAGCTAGGTTCTGTAGCTTTAGCTGAAGTTCTACTATCACCTTAGGAGAGGAAGAAGTACTTGAAGAATTTAGTAATTAACTATGAGAAGTGCTAAGAAATYACTCAAAACAAGCCATGGGCAAGAGATGATAATGTAGTTCTACCTCACTGCCAAAATTGGCAAAAAAAGAAAAGTGACTTGGGATTTATTAGYTTGATTAGCCAGCCACAGAATATAAACAATGAGAGAACTGACATTAAACTCCTCGGTCAACCTTAAAAGTTGTGGAGAACTCAAAGGAAAGCCTTGCCATGTTTCACATCAGAAAGCTGAAAGGTGAGAGTCTCTTCCTCAAGTTGATCTATGGTTGCTAACTTAAGGGAGAGAGGGAAGCTGCAGAGGTCAGTTTGCCAAAATGAATGAGAGGTGCCTGGGAAGGGCAGAGGATGCATTAGTCAAAGGTGAAGGCCTGGACCTGCCCTTACGGATCTGGTTACACTACTCTTGGGCTACTGCAACATTATGCCTAGACACTAATTTTTCTTTCACAGAGGTTCCTCTTGATTGAGACCTTCTACCCAAAAGTTTCTTGATAATTATAATCTCTAAGCACAGGATCTGTACCTGTAGGTGTGCTGATGGTTCCTGAACAGAGCCAGGAGGAGTTACCACCCAGGTGGCTATTAGATAACAGAACTGCTAAAAGCACATGCAAACTTAGCTGTTAAGAAAGTGATTAACTAAAATAGTTTCCTCCAATATGTGGTGAGCTCTTTCCTGTAAGCAATTGCCTCCTTTTTAGATGCAAGTTGCAGAGAGTCACTTCGTGCCAACATCATACAGACATCAGAGTACTTGTTAGTAACTGGACCTTGGAATGTCCAGTCTGTCTCCAAGGACATTTTAACACTGTTCCAGCCATCTATTTTGTGGGACTATATATGCTCTATTGCTTGACATAGTTTAGAAATGTAACCTAACCCAAACAGTTGCTTTGAAATTTCCCTTGCAGCTAACGCAAGGTAAATTAGTACTTGTTTAAAGCAAAAGCAAAGAGGGAGTATGTATAGGAATTGGTGGCAATAACCAGGAAATACCAGATTAGCCACAGTCAAATTAAATGCAGTGAGTAATTAGTAGCCACTTTAACTAAAAGGCAGCCAGAGGCAGTGGGGGGCTAGGCCTTTCATTTTGAGCTACTGCTTGAAGGAGAAAACAATTGCCCAGGAATGGGAAGGTTGAGAGTGTTAAGAACTATGAGGGGAATTCTGAATTAAAGACTTGTCCCTGTGAGAGGCTTTCCATTTCTACTGGATTCATGAGGCCAGAGGGCAAGAGCAGAGGTGGTGTGTGCCTGGCTAAATTAGTTAGTGCTGAGTTAGTGCTGCAGTCCTAAGTGCYGTGTGAATCATACTTTGAAAGGTACAAAATCTTCCTTAATAAAAAAAAAAATAATTTCTGAACTCCAAGTAGCTAAAAGTGCATGATTCAAACCCATCAGTGCACACGTGTATGCGTTGATCTCTGCATACATTGATCTCTGTGTTGCAGCCTCTCCCACTGTAGCATTTACCAGTTAGTTACAGCTAAGAGGCATTCAGTCAAGTATGGCACCTTCAGTTAGCAGCTTCTAAACACAGATTAGTCTGGGCTGTCAGCAGATGGATGCAGATTTAAGTAAGTGGGCAAGCCTGCTGTGAAAGTTCAAGAAAAGTCACTTCTGCCTGAATTTGGTATTTCAATAACTCTTTGCAGTAGCTGTTTGCCTTAAAGAATCTGACCGTCCTCATTCATGGCAGAACATCCAATGTGTTTTTGGTGGGGCTAGGATCGTTCCTAGTACAGGGTTATGCTGCCCAAAGTTACCACGGTACCCCTCCGAGATAGAGCAGTTGCTTTTCATGCCAAACCTGACTACTGGGCGGTGAAAGGTTGCACTCCTACACCACGTTTTGTATGTAYTGGAATTCAGTGATTTGTTTCGGAAGGGAGGGTTTGATCTAGGCCTCTGACATCAGGCCTGTTTGGGGCAAAGTTAGATTGAATTGCTTTGACCCACGTCCAGTAGAGTTCTGAGGCTCCACAGCTTCTCTGAGCACCTCTTCTAGTGTGCAACCACATCACTACCCAGGTGCTCTGACTTTAGGCTTGCCAGAGGCATGTCTCAGTGGAGATGAAGACATGAGTTTTGCCTGATTGCAGCTGTAATACTTGAGCTGCTGGGAGCCACTCTGGATTCATATCTGTCACATTCAGTCCTCAGGCTCGATCACTGATGTTAACAGATTATCAGATTGTGTGGGCAAACTGAGCTGCAAAGCAATGTCTAACTCAACATGTGCTGCCTGCATGCTGTAAAATTAGCGTAGGACCTACCCAGGGTACATCATCCCTTTGTCTTTTTTTTGCCATGCCACTGTGCTGCTGCTGAGATAATCCTTCCAGGGTTTGCAAAAGGAAGACCACTGTCAGGTTTGATAGATGCTCCCAAAGTTTACCTAAGTGAACAGGATGCTACACAACCCCTCYTAGGTATCTGGAAGAAGTAGCTGTTTGTTTGGGACTACACTTGATTGCAGTGTATTTCTTAAAAAGTAGTTGTTCTGCTCATCTCAGGTCAACACAAAATGCTGTTTTTATTCCAAAACTGGTCTGTCCTCACAGGCCTTAGGTACATTTCTCTTCTTTCAGCTGTATCATCTGGTATTGTACTTTCCTCTGATCATTCCCTTCCTGAATTTCCTCAAATTAAGGAATGAGGCTATCACAAATGCTCCAGCTTGGTCTACAACATACAGTGCATCTGACAGGATGGTGCTCCGGGTGTCTGTATTTGCAGCAATGGGATGAAGGAAACGTAGCAGACACACCAACAGGACAAGTGGATCCATCTTTCTATACTATAAGACTTGCTACCTTCTACTCACAGGAGCTTCTGGCAATCTTATTTTAGGTTATATTCTGAAAYGGAAGATTCATAAGCAGCTCTGTCATGTCTGTACCCACCAGTAAAGGAATACTTTCTCCTTCTCCACCTTACAGAATCAAAYGGTGGAGGTTGGAAGGGACCTCTGGAGGTCATCTAGTCCAACCCCAGCTCCCCTTGTTCTGCTTTAGTTCTTAAAGCTCCAAGGCAGTGCTAAGTACTATAGCTTCATCAATCTCAAAAGATACTCTCCTCCAACTTGTCAGAGATAAGGAATTTGATCAGTATGTTAAACTTTAACTCTTCTAGCATCCAAGTGGTACAGCCACAGGTCACGTGAATACAACATTCTACTGCTAGAGGCTGAACGCCTATACAGTTCTCTAAATTTGCATACTAAACAGATTTTTCTTTGGACATGATGAGAAGGAGTATCAAGTCTTCATAAATATATACTGATTTTTTCCCCAACAGGATCGAATTAACATGAGGTAGGCTAGACACACAGTACCATGAATGTTGAGCTGTTTATTACTGTGACATTTGAAATCTGAATTTGGACATTTCCTGCTTTGAAATTTCCAAAGGGTGCCTGGGATACACCATCACTTAAGCTGCCATCAGCTTAAAAACACAGCGTTGACAAAGATGTAGTATTAAAGAACTGTCCTAAACAAACAGAAAATCTCACCATAGAACACTTATTTGTCCTCAGTCATATGGCTCCAGGAGTGAATAAAAACTTACTGATAGTTTAAATTACATATTTTTTGTACTTAGTTTTTGGCTATTCACACATGTAGTGTCCAACAGAGGAAGGGAAGAAGAGGAAATGTACTTTAGCAGTGTAGGAGAGAGAAAAAAAAATAGTTAACTATTACAGACTATTTATCAAACTAGACTTAAGTCTCTTAATTCCTGAATAATCAGCACCTGTATTTAGTGCTTACTTTGTTCTTTTAAGGAAGAAGAAAATATTTTGGCCATTCTTTTCTGAGCTGTTGTGTGCTGTATCTTAAAACTGCACTAGTCCTAACTGTACTTTTAAGACTAGTTTAGTGATTAAGAAATCTTAAAGAGAAGTTTTTATTCAACCGTACGTCATCTGAAGACCTGTCCCTTGTTTCATGGCTTCATCTACACCATCCCGCTGAAGGTGAGCTGTCACAGGCAGGTGCGTGTGACGCAGACGACTCTCCATCCCATGCTGTTGCAGTATTTCAGCCTAGTCAGTCATTCTGTTCACTAATCTCCATTGGGCACAATGCAGAAAATCATCAGGGTGAGAGAAGAGGGAATTTGACACTATATTGTGCCAAATAAAACTACAAACTTATAGCTTAAAACATATCTAATGTTACACCTGATTCTGTTAGTTTGCAGGGGATTTTCATCAGAGTAACTGTATCAGCTATAGTGAAGTTATTCCCAATCAATTTAAAATTCCATGTTAAATTGCTGCCCTGAAGAATATAAAAACCTTCAGATTTCTTTAACTGTTACATGTTACTTACTAAACATGCAACACAAAGGTTCATATGGTGGAAAATATTTCAAGACAAATGTAAACAAAAAATAAAGCTCTAAGAAGCAACAGATGTGTTGCACAGTGAGTTCCATTCCAGTGCCTTGAACTTAAGGATTTTTTTTATAAAAATACTAATTGGGGAAATAGAAAAGCATAACTATAAAAGCTGTTTCTCTGTTGCTAGAGAAATCAAGACATGTTCAACTCCATTTATACGGTTAATCACCCTAAATTCACATGGAATTGATTTAAATCATCTTTACTTTAATAAACTTAATTTCAAATAACCACCAGCATTCTTTCCTTGATTTTTTTTAAGCTATGAGACCATCATATAATCCACTGAAGAGTTAAAGTGAGTAACAGACTTTGTCCTATCTGTATGTTGCAATTTCAAAACTTAAACTACTTCCTTTCCTGCAAAAGATGCAAATAACTGTTATAGAGAAAGAAAAGGCTAAAGCAAGAAAGTAACAGTTGGCAGAGTAATAAGTATGAATAAAGTTATCTTGGGGTATGGAGGCCATAAAAGTCATAAGAGTCATCAAACTGAGGTAAACTATTAGCAAATTTTTCCAGCAAGTCAAAATTGTAAGATAATTTTCTTTTAAAATGCCATCAAACATACTGGGAAAGTCATCATTTAAGGTCACTGTTCAGGCAGAATGCCTTCACAGAATACATTGAAGAGTAATTGTAAGTCAAACTTTAATCCAGTAAGTTAAAACTTTACCCGTGTCCAAATAGTTTTTGCAATATTTTCTCCTTTTAAGAGAACTGAATAATTTGTTGATTTTGAACAATATTCAAACAAAGTCTGAAAACACATCAAACCATGATAGAAGAATATAATAGGATAGGTATTTCATATGAATTTACACATTTCTATAATATTGTCTACACTAACAAAATAGAATGGCTGTAATTCTCTCAAGAGACCAGAAAAATATTCCAAGCTGTAGCATTACAGCCTATTGACAGTCTGGCAACAAAAGAAGCATCCTTTTCACTGATCTTGTGCAGCTTCCTCTTTCTGTTCACCTCCTTCATCATCAGGCTTTAGTGTAGTAGTTGATAATGAGCTCTCAAAACTGTTCAGGGGTAGTTTTGTTTCTTGGTTATTTGGATCAGTTCCTAGTGTTGTTTTTGAAGAAATTTCGTTAGGAAGAGCAAGAGAAGGTAAAGGTGAAATGGAAGGTATTAGCTGGTCCAACTCAGGCTGCTTAACTGAACCTTCAGGATACATGGTTAAGTCTTCAGGGTTCAAAGCTGTGGGATTCTCTGGGAAATGGAAATAGTTTGTAAAAATTAAAACCTGTCATGCTGATGGACAGCGCTCTGGCTTCCAAATTTCTAGAACCTCAGCTTGAATAAAATAACCTTAGATGTTTAACACAGATTCCATCTATTGTCATTTCCTCATGAAATACATAAGCTGTTTCCTCAGTTCTCCCAAAATGCAGAATCTCTGAAGGTACAGTAAATTTTAGGAGACCACGAACCATTTGGTCTACATCATTCTTACMCTACAGATGTTTTCTTTAGGGTTACAATTCTTACCCCTTTGTCCCCCTTCTCAAAGAAAACAGAAACCATAAGGATTTTTTCCTTCTAAATAGAAAAGTTGCTGTAAGAAGATTGTAATTTTGTTTTCACTTTTWCAAAGGTGAAAATAAGCCTGTAGTACAAAAATTGCCGCTGATTTTAGAAATATATACTTTTAGGCTCAGTTTAACTTGGATCATCAATACTTTCAGTTAAAGAATAAAAGCCACGTATCACAACCATATAAAAATGCCTAGCGGTTTTTGTCTGTTTCAACAACTCTAGACTACAATTCTACTATTTCTATCTTATTTTATCCAAATCGTCTRATTTTTTCAGCTTAAAGTTTCTTAATATTGGCTTATTTCCAAAAAGCATGACACTGTTGATTGGGCATGAATTGATACCATTCTAGAGATCAGGTCAGAGGTGCGGCAATCCTGAATACACTTACCAAAATAAGTGGTAGCTTCACTGTTAGACATTAACTTTTCAGTGCCTCTTAAAGTGTCTGCTGCTGGCATGCTGAAGGAGGCAGACATTTCAGACACTTTTGTTAAGTCAGTGAGGTCAGGAAATGGAATACCAGACATGTCTAGAAATCCTGAAGGAGAAAGCAAACATTGTAATACTGCTTTAGATACAGTACAAAATTCTAGATCCAACAAGATGTGTTATATCCAGACAGAAGACAGTGAAGTCTCCTCCCCGCAAAATGSAAATAAAATTATAACCTAAAAAATATGCTGAAGTCAGTGGAAAGATTTCATTAACCTTAGTCAGGCCCGCAGTATGAAAATTCTATAGCTCTGAAATCCACTGTAGTCAAAAATTACAGTGGAAATATCAAGGCTCATAATTCTGTGTTTAAGTCTCAAACTTGTTTAAGACTTTATTAGTTTACTTAGATATCCTCTAAGAAATGGCTGYGGAGATAGAGGAAAACAAACAACAACAACAAAAAAAGAACAACAAAAAACACACACATACCTGGATCCATAACTCTCTGGACAGGAGGAGGAGGAGAAAGCGAGCTTTCTGGTGAATAGCCGTCCATCTCTTGATCTGTGGACTGATCCAAGTTCATAACTATTTCAGCGCTTTCACTCTGAGAAGCGGGTGCCAATAATGGAGTCTGGAGTAAAATAAGGAGGAAAAGCAAATTTTTTAAAATACTAATAACTTCATCTTAGGAAGACTTTCCTATGAAAGCATTCCACCTCAGTTTCCAAGTCTAACAAATCAGATATAATCTGCAACGCAGAAACTCATGATCTAGTCACTGATTAGGACAGGCTCCAATGTACCCTTTCAAAGCCTGTATGTTCTTAGAAGAAAAGTCCATACTAAATCACTGTACATGTATTTTATTTCCTAGTAAGAAGGGGATTCTTCTAATGTGGTTCTCATTCATTGATACAGCTGATGTAAGTCTTTAGAACAAAAAGTATTTGGCAAAAATTTATTTCAACCCACCTAGCTGAAGAAGTATTGGGAGCTTCTCTAATTGCACCCAAATACAATGAAGAATATGGAAGAAGAATCCCACTTGCAAGTTTGAATAAATAAAGGGCAGCTCAGCAAAAAGGAATCTCTCATGCCATCCTTCCTGTCATCTGCTCAGCAAGTCTCATCAATTGTCACTTGCCCTTCACCTAACTCAATTTCATTCAAGCAAAATTGTACGCTATAYTCAGATATATTGTACTATGAATATTCTAAGTATAAAATTTTCATACAACTCCAGAGGACTTGCCAGAGAGTTTTCTTACCTACCTCTGTGTAACCATTAGTAGATGATACAGGAATTCTGGCTTCTGATGATAAGGGTGAAGATGGTTTGCTTTCTGGCTTTTTCTTTGCTATTATAGACTGAGTTGGAATTCTGTGCAAATAGCCATATCCAATGCCACATCCTAAACTGCACAAACAAAGTAGAACAAGATTTGAAAAAGGTGTTCTTATCAAAACTATTGTTTTAAATTTTGACTCTTTAAAACAAAGGGAAATAGAATTTTAGAGTACTAAATCTATAGCAAGAAAAACTTATCTATAAGAATCCTTTCAGTTATGATACTTAAGGAGCACTGCAGCTGACACTTAGGTATACATAGCTCAGCTTTCAGTTTATTTATTTCCAACAATCTTCACAAAAATACATTCTGACTTGATTTGTATTTTGTTCTTCCTCYATTGAATGCTTGACTGTGAGAATATAGCTACTAAATCTGCTACCAGGAAAGTCAACAAAAGTTTTGCCATTGGTTTCAACTCAGGTAGGATTACATCCAAAACATGTTTGCATAATTCTCAGCTATCTTTTTTTATTGAAAGAAGAGCAGTTTTATGTGACAAATGTAGGAAAACAAGGCTTAACTTGAAAACTAAAAGCTACAATTAGTGATAATACTCTTATTAGAAGCTCGTTTACAGTGAGTGTATAACCTGTCATCATCAGCAACTGGCCGCAGATCAGTACCTTCCTTCTCCACCCCAAGCTCCATTGGGAGTCACAACTACCTCTCGAATGGAGTCTGCTTCAGAGTTATAAACCATCAGCTTCAGTGGCTTCCCCTCATGGGATTCAATCAGTGAAAAGAAATCCTCCGACTAAGGAGAAAAAAAAAAGAAAGAAAAAAAGAAGGTAAGAGTTATTCAACTCAAATCTGTAAGACAAGGGGCTGGAACTGAATTAAGTTTTTAGGCAGCTYATTAATTCAAAATGAAATTAAGTCATCGATGCTAAAATCCAATGCTAAAAAACAACAGCGTAGTTTGATCTTTAAGCACAACTTGTTTTACTGACTGATTAAAAAAAAAGGAATGCTCACCTCTGTCATAAAGTATCTACCATAAACATCAACCTCTCGAAAGACTATCTACATGCATTTATTGTGCACACAATTAGATAAAAAAAAAAAAAACCCAAACCATAAAACTATATACCCTTGGCAGGCATGAACACTGTCACTATTTAGAGGAACACATGCCTTACCTCCTGAAGAATTTGATCAGATCCAACAATGTAGTCGGTGTACGGCTGCAGACCAGCTAGAGCTGCAGGAGATGCAGGTTCAACGTCCTGTGAAAGAATGACATATGTCATCTCAAGTTATAGCTCAGTAAGACACATAAAGCTCAAAAAGGAGCACTAACTCTACAAAACCATAGAGAGAAAGAGAGATTTTTGTTTATACAAAAAAAGAAGCATCTGAACCAGTCTATATGTACATGTAGGATCTTGTAAGATACATGGGAAAAAAAAAACACTATCTAATCAGGACATTACTAATTCAAAATAATATACTTTTGAAGACCTTGAGAAGTTGCATTTATTTAAACAATCAAAAATAGAACAAAAGATTACAACAGCCTTTCCTAAGCTGTTCTACTCTTTTGGCTCTCCCTCCCTAAGAATATTCAAATCACATTTAAAAAACTTTTTGATGCTTTTTTTGTATTAAAATTACTTTGATGAAATGTAGCCAACAGAAACACCAATGCCAGAATGCTTTTTGCATTTGCCATTGATTCTTCAATGTAAGAAGAAAAAAAAAGAGGAAGGGAAAAAAAATCCTCTTCCTGCCACACACACAGGGATAAATAAGCAGCAGGCATTCACTTACTGGAGCAACACTAACAGTCACTCACCACCTGTCCCTATTCAAATGGCTTAGACAAACTTGCAGRAGTTTTTTGTATGTGATTTCAGTAACATTTACTTTTACATAAAAATTACTCCCAAAATGTTACATTTTAAAAACATAGTTTATCAACACAAACCAGCCACCAAGAGTTTACTAGCACCTTCATGGTTTTTCTTCCAAAGAAAATTGTTTTAAATATTTTTTACTAAATATGAGAGACTCTTATACTTTTATCTACAGATCCTTATGAGAACACTCCTGGAATATCTCAAATTATGAATTAACACATCCTTGGAATGTTAAGTGGCACATTTCATCTGTTGGAAAAAGAAGAAAAATATACCAATTGTTTTTAAAAAAGTTCAGATTTGAATACTAAAAGGCCTTTTTGACATTTACCCTCCTCCCAGAATGGACCCTAACAACTTAAAATGTATGTTAATATCTTGAAGAAGTTTTGAAATAGCAATTTACATTCTGTTCTTAGCTCAGCAACTTGCTGGACAAGCAAAGAATTCTGTCTCACCAAAACATGCCACACGTGTTCATTGGCTCCCTGGAAACTGCAGAACCTCACGCTGGCACCAAGAAGACCTTGCCCTCCCCACATGTTACTGGGGATAACCTCCACCTCTCTTATTTTCATTGTTTTGATATTATACACCTCCAGCTTCACTGGTTTTTCAGCATTTGCCTTCAGAAGATCTTTCAGCATATTGTTTTCTTTATTCTACAGAGCACAGAAAGAAGTATATCGTTAACATTATATCTAGTTGCTCCAGTAACACAAAGATTTCAGGTCTGGAAGAGGCTGAACTAAGAACCAGTAACACTCAAAGGTTTAAATTCTGCCTTCTACAGTGCCAACAGTTCAACTTTTAGTTAAAAAAAGTCAGTAGTGTCAGCTCATGTCCTTTTATATTAGTAATCTCTATTACGTACTTTTATCACATATTCYCCCATTCTTTGTAATTACTATCAAATCAGCAATATTAGACCTCAACTACGTAGTAGTAACATGAAGCAGCAACATTTTATTTCATGAATCTAATCCTTTTCCTTACTCAATAATTACATGAATCTGACCATTAAAGGGCAGAATATTTGAGAACACTTTAGAGAACTATCATTATTTCTGTAAAGTATTAGCCTAGACTGACTAATCTTCAACTGGAATCTGCCATTATAATGATCATTTCCAGAAAGACATGTGCACTAATGAAAGCAAGGTAAAACTGAAGAATTCAGCTGGTACATAACTAGGATGAGGAATACAGTCAGAGTTTTGAGCCTTTTAAACAAAAAGTGTGTTAAAGTTTATTCAGCTCTCTTCTTTCTTAACTCACTATGCAGGACCTATGTTCCTAGTCTTAAAGCCAAACAGACAAAGCCATGTGGCACCTTTCCCCTTGTTAATGATTTTTTTTGTTTGTTTTATCAAGTGTTGAAACAAGTTTGTTTAAACAAATTTTGAGCTCTTACCGCTGACTAACATTTTCAATATTCACCTTGTGCAGAAAGCATGCATAAGAAATAATCATGAATATTATGTTAAGTCTGCTAGGAAGTTAGGGAAGTTTGACTAGAGATAGGCAAGTCTTTTCCTCAGATATGAATCCAGACAATCAGAGAGGATTTTAAACATCACTAAATTTTACATTACATTTTAATATCATATGCGATGTCCAATATGACACGCTTTCTCTACTGCAACAGCTTTATCTTCCACCTTTCATCAGTACAATACTGTATTTTATTCAGAAAAAAAAAGATCATTTGTGACTTACAAGCCTTGTGTGTCCTATCGCAATAATGAAATCAAAGAAAGGTTCCAGTCCTCCTTGTTGAGCTGGGGAGTTTTCTTGAACCTGCAAAGTGTACKTGTTATTTTATTGCACATTAATCTGTGGCTATATTAAATGACAGTATTAATCTTTACACTTAATTCAACATTTACTTTTGAGCTGAACTAGAGGTGAGATACTAAACAAGAGATCTTGGGAAGAGGTCCAGCACTGTGATTTTATTTTTACAGTGTTACTAAAATCAATTGTCCAAATTAAGCTGCAGAAGACAGTTTGTAAAGAAACATGTATTGTGATGCACAGTGCACAGCATGGAATTACTAAACACTGAGCACTCTGCAGAAGACCTTAGTTTCCAAAGAGTTAGTTCAGGATTTTCTTACATGCTAGCTTTAGCATGCTTTAGCACATAAAGAGACCCTGGTTATACAACAGCCATTCCATTTCTCCACAATCCACAGCACATCAGAACAGAAACACCAAAGTGAGTACGCTACAAACTTATGGCTATCTACAAGTACTGATCAAAAATAAGAGCTTGACATACTTAGAAAAGTTTTTTAAGAAAAATTTTGCATAGAAGTCACAAATATGATTCTATATCTCAATTTCAATAAAAACAGGTTATTACAACACAGATGCAATACAAAAATACAGAAAATATCCATTAAAATGTAATTCACACTGGGAAAAATAACAGAAAAATTATGGAAAATTTGATATATATATATAGGATATATGAGAATGTATCGATTTAGAAGTATGCTAAGAAAACAACATAATGTTAACATAGCCATTGCAAACATGCTAACAATTTGAATCGGTTGTGACTTTACTACTGCTTTTTTTGCAAATTCCGCAATACAGCCCATAACTTRTAACATAAGGCTTGAAAGCCATCTCATACTTTAAATACTAAGTTATAACCTGAAAATCATCTAAACTAAGTTCAGAGCCAGCAAAGTCCACCATTTCCTGAGAGTCATACATATCTTATAATAGTGAAATATCATTATAATCCTTCCCTCTTTAAATAAAGCTGCATCTATGTTAGAGCTTTTCCTGACAAAACCATGTGAGCTAAACTAAAAAAGAAAAAAACTACCTAAAGTATTAGCGGTTTATGAAGCACAAATCCATGCTTTATTGAATTAAACAGCCAAGCTAGACCACTGTTTACCACAATTTGAGTAGCAATCAGCAACTTTCACCACAGTCCTAAATTGCATCAATGACAAGCAGCCAGTTTGTGATGAATCAACCTAAAGGTAAAACGTTCAGGTATAAAGAACTGTTCCAGTTCTAAATCAAGTGAAAGAAGCCTTACAATCAYACTATCACAAAAATTGTGTTCAAGGATTGAAATGTGTGCTCAAGGATTAAAATGTACACAAAAAGAAATGAACAGAAATAATTATGTGACAATAGTTTATGGAGTTCAAAAGATTTGTTCAGCAGGTATATAAAGGCCCTGCAGATTTCCATATRAAATTGTCAGCAGCAAAGAACTGCAATATTCAGTATCAAAATGATAACGCATTGAAAGTGCTGTTGCGCAAGTTCGCTAGGGAAAAAACTGATTTCCTGCACATTGTAGGTCATGAAAATCTTCMATTGCCTTCCAGTACAGAGAGCTAAGTAGTACTTAACATAAGTGTTTCGTGACCTACGGATTTTCCTGATTGAGTAATTCAGTTGAGACGATAGATAAAGCAAATTAGATAAGGATATTGGTACCCTAAACACAACTGGCTTGCAAGTACCCTTAACACATGTGACTGATGAGGGCAGAGGATGTTGTTGAGTTTAGTAAGCTTTTCGACACTGTCTCACGTCTCACATAGCATCTTCATAGACAASCTGATGAAGTACAAGCTGGATAAGCAGTAAATGAAGTGGACTGAAAACTGGCTGACCTACTAGGCTCAGAGGGTTGTGATCAGTGGCATGAAATGAGCTGAAGGCCAGTCACTAGTGGTGCCTGCCACCCAGGGATCAATGCTGGAGTCAGTGTTGTTTAACCTCTTCATTAATGACCTGGATAATGGAATGAGTGCACCCTCAGCAAGCCTGTGAGCATCTGTGAGGGGTGGCTGATACACAAGAGGCCTGTGCTGCCATTCAGAGGKGTCTCACTAGGCCGAAGAAATGGGCAGAGAGGAACCTCATTAAGTGCAGCACAGAGAAGGAATAACTCTATGTACCAACACAGGCTGGGGGCTGGTCAGCTAGAAAGAAGCTTTACAAGGAATGACCTGGAAGTCCTGGTGAACAAGCTGGCCATGAACCAGCAGTGTGCCCCTGAGACCGAGAAGACCAGTGCCATCCAGTGCTGCATTAGGAAAAACATTGCCAGCAGTCAAAGGCAGTGATCTTTGCCCTCTACTCAGCACTGCTGAGGCCACACAGGGAGAGCTGTGTTCACTGCTGGGCTTCCCAGTTAAAGGACATGGATATATTGGAACAAGCACAGCAAAAACCCTAAAAGATGATTAAGCAACTAGAGTATCATACAAGGACAGACTGAGGGAGCTAGGAATGTTTAGCCYGGTGAAGAAACAGCTCACTAGATCTTACAGGATGGTGTAAAGAATGTGGAGCCAGACTCTTTTCAGTGGTGCCCAGTGACAAGAGGCAAAGGGCATAAACTGAAATTCAGAATATTTCATCTGAACATCAGAAAATGCCTTTTCACTGTGAGAAGGGGTTGAACACTGAAACAGAGCTACCCAGAGAACTGGTGSAGTCTCCGTCCTTAGAGGCATTCAAAACCTGCCTGGACATGGTCCTGGGCAACTTACTCAAAGAAAGAGGAGCTACACTAGACAACTTCTAGAGTTAATYTTCCAACTATAGCTATTTGTGATTCTGTGATGTTGAGAAATACAAACTTCTGATGAATTGGAAAGCAGCACGCAGCAACAACTCGTTTGGAGAGAAAAACCACCAAATCAATGACAAGATAATTTATGCAGTAAGTTATCAGCAGTACCCTTATCTTCTAAATCCCCAGACACACGTTTAAACCCACGCACGTGCAGACAACACGCCAGCAAAATAAGATATGGTAAGTTTGCCTCTACACACGACACCTGTRAGAAGCAGCCGCTCAGGAGAACGCTGCCTGGCGCAGGCCAGGGCCCCGAGCGCACTGAACGCAGCCGGCCGCGGGAAGGCAGGGAGGCGGCGCCGGGCGGCAGCCGGCTGGCGGCCCGGCCTGGCCGCTCCTCCCCTGCCGTCGTGGCAGCTCCTCGGGAGGAGCGAACAGGTGCGGGCCGGGAGCGAGGCCACGGCGGGCGGGCAGGCCCCGAACCCAGCGCCCTGCTCTCGCCACCGGGCGCGGGGCTCGTCCCCACGGGAAGGCAAGACCCGACCGGCCCCGCCAGGCCACCCCCGGCCGCGCCGCCGCCTCCCTGCCGCGGCCCGGTGAAGCCCCCCGCCGCCTCACCCCGTGAACGTGGAAGCCCTCGGCGCCGCCGTCGGGGACCTGGGAGCTCGAGCCCAGCCCCATCCCCGCTAGCAGGCGCGGACCGGTCCGGTCCGGACTGCACCGGTCCGGTCCGGTCCG
>NW_028186612.1:3016450-3074916 GCF_003343005.1 Rhea americana
GGCGCGCGCCGTTGCCTGGGACGCGCGGGGTGGCGAGCGCGCGCCGGAGCCGTTGGGGCGCCCAACGGTCCCGCGGGGAGCGTCGCCTCTCCTTCTGCGCCCCCATCGTGGCGGAGCTGCCGCCATGGCCGCTGCCGCCTCCCAGCCCGTGGTATGGAGGGCGGGAAGCGGCTGAGCTGTTGCGGGGAGAGCCGCGGGAGCGCAGGGGAAGGGCGGACGGACGGACAAACGCTGCTTTTTGGGAGAGGCAGGGGAGCGAGGAGGGCCTCTGGGTCTTGCCAGGACGTGGCTGAACCTCGGAGGGCCTGTGAAAGGCTTGGGAGGGGGCGCTGGGGCTGGGGCTCCCCCTTGCTCCGCAGAGGGGAAGGAGGGCRCGGAGCCTCGGATGAAGTACGGAGAGGAGGGGCTGCCGGAGCTCCCGTGCCTGCTGCTCAGCGCTGCCTCTGTTGAGAAGCAGCTGTGAACTTGGTTGTGTGAGCGCCGTGATCCTGCTCGGGTGTGGAAGGTGTGAGCTTAAAGTGCGCCTGCTAGCACAGCCATCCTTCCAGCAGCCCGACGCCGCTGGTCTTGGGCTTTCTGGTTTCTGAATACCGGGAAGGTTTTCAAGGGGCAGCGCTAGAGACCTGCTGTCTCATTTATTATCGCTTGAAAAGCATGAAGCTGCTTCTATTTCAAATCAAAATCGACATGCTTAATCCCTGAATTGGGCAGCTAGTGGTAAAGGTGCAGGTGAATTACACTTTGTTTCTAGAGTCTTAAATCTTTTTTTTKTKTKTKTTKWSASARRAAAAAAAAAACTTTCTTTTGGAAATCAAATTGATTTCTTCAGTGTACACTCTCAACAGATGCCTGAGAAAAACAGTTGGCTGTTCTTATACTAAACAACCTTTACTGTATTACAGAACAAGTTTATTTTTTTTAGCAAAATATATTTAGCACATTTTAGAGAGAAAAAATGTTTCTTCTCTGTTTCTCCGTCCAGGCATATATTACATATTATGCTCAAGAAAAATATTTCCATCAGCTGAGACAATTTGCAGATGCAGAGCTCAAGAAGCAAATCAATGATCCAGTATTGCTGTTTTTCAAGGCATATGGAACCTTGTGTTTAGGTAATTATTAAGAAGCAGTGATATCTACATTCACCTCAGATTTCATATGTGTTCTACCCTTTATTTTCTTTTCATTAAGATGACTTCTTTGGTTTCTGCCTTTTATTCATAGTTGGAAAAGTTCTAGAAGATTTTGGAGTAGTAGTAATACTTTCAAGTATTACTGTATTAACATAGATGAACGCATTCATTTTAGTAAAACTAATTGGTAGTTACTGCATTAGCTTCTTAGGTGTGATTTTTTTCAAAATAGCAAATACGGTTTCATCCACGTAATTTTCATAGTCAAGGATGTTGCATAAAGACGAAAGAGGAAAAAAGCTGCTTTTGCTGTCCTATGCCATTGCTTCCAGGTGAAAATCTTAAATTCATTATTATTTCAACAGTTATTTATACATGAAAACCATACGTGCTAGCTGACCTTTCTTCAAAGAAAGATGAGAATTTCAAGAGCCTTTTTAAATAACTTTTTCAAGTGTTATCTCTAAGATGGGATTGCAGATCTGTGCATAGTTTTTATTAAGCATGTGGTAGAAGAGTGGAAGTGCATTAAAGTGTTCAGAAAAAGCAGTGTTAAGACATTTTTCTGTGTTTCCTGCTACATATATTTGGGAACCTAATTGCATAATTACAGCTATTACAGCTTCTCTTAAATGACTTAGAAGTTCTTCAGGGCATCTTTTATAATAGATGGACCAGTGAAGACCTGTAATATTCACTGTCTTGTGAATACTTCTGTATTTACTTCTGATGTCACTTCTACAAATAACAGAAATAGTAAATCTTTCTTCAAACATAACAAAAGTAGATGCTAGGGAAGAGAATCTGATCACAGTTCAAAAGAAGAATGTAGGAAATGCAAGACCATAGCAAAAAGRCTACAGGAATTATTTGCATTTGTGGTCATTGTGGAAGGTAGTGAGGAAGTTCTTATGTCCAAACATTTTGGTAGGGTGCTCGTCAGAAGACCTATCTTAAACTGAGGTGAGGGTCAGGCAAAATGAAAAATAAGATAGATAAATTAGATGGTAAAAATGAAAGTAATTAGATGGTATTTACCCAATCATTCTAGAGGAACTCAGGAATGAGATAGCACACCTACTAACAGTTATTTTTATCTTTTTGCTCATTGGCTCCAGGGGACTAGAAAGTAGCAAATATGATCCTATTTTATTAAAAAGTATCGTAGTAGAGATCTGGAAGGGGAGGCCCGTCAAAGTAATAGAAAGTGTAATGGATTATAGTTTCAGAGAATACCACAGCAAGTATTTTTTTTTTCTTGAGGGGAATCAGCATGTTTTTTATAAAGGGACGTCCTGTCTCACAGATCTATTGGAATTCCTAAAGGATTTAACAAACATACAGAAAGGAGGGATCTTGGCTGCTTAGATTTCCAAAGTTCTTCCTCAAAGGCTTTTAAAGAAACTAAGCAGCCATAGAATGAGAAAAGGAAGATCTTTAGGTAAGCGATGAAAAGAAAAGAAACAGAAGTAAATTATCAGTTCTTGGAAAAAGCTCATCCATGGACTCCAGCAAGGATGCAGTTAGACCCTGTTTTTCATCATACTCTAAACAATGTGGAAAAAGGGTAAGCAGTGAGATGAAAAAATGTACTGACGTTATGCAGTTATTCCAAATAGTAAAAATAAGGAATACTTGAAAAATTGCAGAAGGATCTTAGAAGATTAAGTAGGCAATAAAACTACAGATAAATTAAGTGTAGATAAACATAAGATGACACATATGGGGAAAAATCCTAACTAATTCTATATATGAAATGTTGGGCTTTAAGCTGTTCATCAACAACCTGAAGTGAGATGTTAGGTTTGGAAAGTGTCAGTTCAGAAATCAGTAATAACCGAAAAAGCAAAGCCAGTGTTAAGAACTGTCAGGAAAAGAATGGAGTCCAATACATGCAGAGGACTTCGTTAAATTACTCTACAAGCTCATAGTTTTTCCACATCTTGTCCTCCTCTTTCAAAAAGATAAAGAGTGGAAATAGGACGGATTGCAAAAGGAAAGCAAGAATGAATAAAAGTAACACTAGTTACCTTATATGGAATGCTTAAGTAAAAATGTTTATTTTTTCATTTGGAAAAGAAACAATCCAAGAGAGGATGTGCTATAAAACTGTTAGTGACATGAATAGGGTAGTCAGGAATTGAGTATTTGTTCTCTTTCAATTTAAAAGCAAGGGGGAACATTGAATAAAACTACAAGGACACAGTTTCAAAATAAGCAAAAGGAGGTGATTTTCCATATAACAAGTAATTAAGCTCTGCCACTCTCTGCCATGGAAAGCTGTGATACTAAGAGTTAGTGTTGACTCAAGGAGAGATTTGGGAAGTGCATTGAAGGAGAATTTAAAGTGGGCCACTAAATACACAGAAAACCAAAAAGAAATTTCCTGAGCTGAAACTAGCTGAAGGCTGGGAGAATACGAGGGAAGTGTCATTTATACTTTCTCTCAGTCTTAGTCTTCACAAAGTGCTTGGTCAGAGCTCCTATTGCAGTCAGGGTGAGGTAGGTGTATCTTTGGTCTGACCCTGTATTTTGGTGCTCATATCCCTTGAGTACTCCATATCATTTACAGCTCTGTGTAGTTTACCGTGCTCTCGTGGAAACATGCATGTGCTGAGATAATAGCTTATTGTCTTTCTTTCRGCATACAAATGAAATAAATGCCTGGTTAGGCTGTGTGTGAGAGCTCATCTGTACAAATAACTTTTTTTTTTAAGGCATTGCTAATAACATCTGAATCAACAAAAATCTGTGTTGTCTTTGCAGGTCAAATACAAGATGCTATCCTGCAGTTAGAAAATGTTAGAAAGAACCATTCCGATGTGTCATTGTGCTGTCTTTTGGCACTCATTTATGCACACAAGAGGTGTAAAAGTATAGGTGAGGGTTTTTTTCCATGCTTTTAGGTGTTATTTGTCACAGACTTTAACAGTCAGGAACTTGATGATGCCTTAGTCCAGTGTTTCATCCATTTATGCAGATTAAATTAAGACTTGTAGAACAAAAGAAATGTACAGTTAATTTTATAAGTGTGGGTATGTTGTAAGTACTATTTAACAACTGCAACTGTTGCCTAATTTGATAAGTAGAATAGTACCAAAAAAAGTGTTGCTATCTGTAAAATTGTGCAGGACCACTCTTTTGCAGCGTATTTTCTTTAGAAAATAACTCAGTGAGGAGGGGAACCTCATGAGGTTCAACAAGGGCAAGCGCAGAGTCCTGCACCTAGGGAGAAATAACCCTAGGTACCAGTACAAGCTGGGGGCCGACCTGCTGAAGAGAAGCTCTGCAGAAAAGGACCTGGGAGTGCTGGTGGATGACAAGTTGACCATGAGCCAGCAATGTCCCCTTGTGGCCAGGAAGGCCAATGGTCTCCTCAGGTGCAYTAGGAAGAGTGTTGCCAGCAGSTSGAGGGAGGTGATCCTGCTGCTCTACTCAGCCCTGGGGAGGCCTCATCTGGAGTCCTGTGTCCAGTTCTGGGCTCCCCAGGACAAGAGAGACATGGAGCTACTGGAGAGAATCCAGCATAGGGCTATGAAGATGATGAGAGGGCTGGAGCACCTGCCCTATGAGGAATGTCTGCGAGAGCTGGGCCTCTTCAGCCTGGGGARGAGAAGACTGAGGGGGGATCTTATCAATGTGTATAAGCACCTGAAGGAAGGGTGTCAAGTGGACGGGGACAACCTCTTTTCAGTTGTCCCGTGTGACAGGACAAGAGGCAATGGGCAGAAAYTGAAGCACAGGAAGTTYHGCCTGAMCGTGAGGGGGAATTTCTTCCCTGTGAGAGTGACGGAGCACTGGCACAGGTTGCCCAGAGAGGTTGTGGAGTCTCCTTCTCTGGAGATCTTCAAGGCCCGCCTGAATGCAATCCTGTCTAACATGCTCTAGGTGACCCTGAAGAGGGACTAGGTTGGACTAGATGATTTCCTGAGGTCCCTTCCAACCTTACCGATTCTGTGATTCTATGAACGCTTAATGCAATGCTTACATGTTCAGTTTGCCAACTTTTAAGGAACTTATATTTAAGGACTTTAAGGAACTAAGAGACTAATAAATTATAAAACAACAGGCATTGCATAAGGTAATTCATAGTGATCCTATTATGAAATTTTCTTGAAGAGAAATCAACATTTTTTTTTTCATGTAGCTATCTGAGATAGATTCCACACTATGCTGAAGATTTATCTTGATCAGCTGTCTAGGCGTTTCCAGAACATCAGCACAAGAGTATTTTGGATACCAGAATAAAACTAACTAGTTGCAGTAACTGTTTTCTTGTATTACAGGTGATAAATTTTACATATGGAAAAATCCTGAAAGGCAGAATAGTTACTGCATGAACTAAAGCAACTCACTGTTCAGCAGCAGTTAGGACTGAGCTGAAGTCCCATACAACATGATGAGTGATTCACCTTTTATGTCAGTGGAGAGTTGTGTGTTAATTTTCAGTATGCCTTTGTGCAAAAATAATTCCAATTTAAAAGATACAACTTCTAAAGAAGAAAAGCTTACTAATTTACTTTCCAATTTGGCAAATGCCAGTAGCATTGAACAATTTTGATTTAAATAGTGCTAACAATCTGCAATGTTACCTAMATGTGCAAGCTTTCCAAGGATTAGGAGACTTGTTTAATTTCACTGTGTTTATCATTCTTATTTGATATTTAACACATTTAACACTTTGAATATTTGTTTTTAGATCTTGAAGCTGTTTTAGAGTTGAAAAACAAATTAAAGGAAATGAGGAAGAATGGAAGAACTAATGAGTTATATTATGCAGGAATGTTTTTGTGGTTAATAGGTAAAAATGATAAAGCACTTGAATACATTGACAGAATGCTGAAAATGTCTTCTGGATCTAGAGAGGTAGTATATACAAAGTATTTCATGCGTAGAAAGACATAAGTTTTCACGATTTAAAAAGTCAGATCATCAGACTTTTAGTCAAATACAGTAAAATGTAAATATGTAAATTTATTTTATATATATATGTGTGCATCTACATTATATGTTCTGTTTAGTATAAAATCTGGGAAGATCCATTTATTTCTTTTTAATTGATATGAGTCACTAATGGGTTGGTGAGGAGGATTTTTTTTTTTAACTGTGGCTAAAAARAAATGACATGTTTTCTGTAAAAAGCAAATGCAACAACACTGGTCAGGTAGTAACACTGGTCAGGTAGTAAAAATCTTTCATCAGATCTGCTTATATTTGGTTGTAATGTTGGAGTTACTTTGATGTAATTATATGCTAGAGGCAAGGGATTTGGAATTAAAAAGCTTCCTGAACAGATTTTACAGACTACTCCACTGAGAGGGAAAGCCTGACCTAATGAGAAAAAAGTATGGGGTGTTTAAGAAGCTGCAAGACTTTTCTTTCCATTTATTTTTCCATGATTCTACCTCTCTCATGGATTTTATTATAAAGGAAATAGTCTGCATTTAAAAGACTTTCTGAAAATACTGGAATGGACTGTCTGGTCACATCTGTGACATTATACAAAGGTTACCTACCTGCACGTTGATGTACAAGGTAGCTACTCCATAACTGGTGGATGAAAATCCTTGAAAAGTTTCCAAGTGAATAGTTTTGAAATCACTTTTTTTTAATTTAAATCTTCTAATTGTGTGCTAGACACTGAAAATAGGGTTGTGTTATTGTCAGTAAATGGCCAAGAATTGTATTTTTGATGTTCTCCAAAATACTTTGCCAAAAGAGGATTTTCTGCTTATAATAACATATGTGATTAAAAAACCAACTAATTGATGATGATGATAGGTTAAAAACGTGTCAATTTGCAGTTTGTTAGAAATATATTCTATTTCTAATATATTAGAAATATATTCTAATTACGTAGATACTAAGCCATTTGAAACAATGCAGTTTTATGTACTTTTCACACAATTATGTGAGCAAAGTGTGTAAAACATGATTCAGTTGCCCATGCAGAGGTGTTCAGTATTCTTCTAGGTGCTCTGTCCTTCCTGGCCTCTAGTTGATGGTTCAGAAGAGAATGGTTCTCCTGTAGGCTCTGTGTCAGACTGCCAAYGCAGTGAGCATGTGTTAGATGTTCTGAAGCATTTTAAACAGCAATAGAAACYCATGTTTAAGCAACTGAATCACTCCCAAAAGAGTTTGAAAAACTATTCTGCTGCCAAAAGATCGGTTTATACTTTAGTGTGCTGATTAACTCTTTACTCTCCATTGACTGTATTGACTAGATCTTTTGCATTGTAATGGAAGCTTAGACAGCTACCTCACAGGTAGTAACCTAATTTTAGTGGTCTTAATTAGTGAGTTGAATTCCATCACAGCTGCTAAGTGGGGATAGAAATCTATTATATTTTTATTACTAAACATTAGGCCTAATAATCAACAGGCATATATTTACTTTACAATAAAAGATATTAAAAAGTGGCATAAGCAAGTGCACTAAATTGTTTTAAAAAGTAAACACSTGAATTTTAAAATATCTATAAGAAAATTTAGTTGTTCATTATTTTTAGTTAATATGGTATGCAGTATAGTAGATCTGTAAGTAATATTTTAAATGATAGTCTGTGCACTAGAACCTCAGTTTCTACAGTAGTTCTTCATGCCATTAACTAAGTATGACTTTGTACTACATACTTTAGGTAGGATGTGTACTTCTGTCACTGTACAAAGTTTTATGCTTTTAACATTCTGTCTTATATTGATTCCACAAATAACAAAGATTGAATGTAATGACTAACTTCCTTCAAATATTTACTATAATGTTGTTTGGAAATGTTTTAGTCTTTTCTTAGAATCCAGGTGACATACCAAAGGAAGTTWGAATGGCACTTCAAATGTTTGACTGAAATCATTTGGCTGAGAACTTATGGATTTCCTTGGTGATGAAAATACATTTGTCTCAAGAAAAATCTCTCAGGAAAGATACTTTATGATTAGGYTGTGTTAGGTATTGGTGTAGATGGTAGCAAGTGTTTCTTTGTGTATTTTATGCTTTTTAATAAAAGTCAAAGATACTTTTTGTTTATATATCATAATTTCTCTTCCAAAAAAGTATTTAAGACAAGATATTTTAGCATCTGTTCTGATACCAAATTCATCTGATTCTGATCTTTTTTTTTCCCATTCCAGGGTCTTGTGCTTAAAGGTTGGATATATTTTACATCCAGTAAACTGAATGCTGTTAAGAAATCTATTAAATACTTTGATGAAGGGATTCAAGACACTGGTGACATATTTGGGATTATGGGAAAGGTARAGCTACTTTTGTGTGACTTTCTTTTCTAGTTTTTAATTCATAGTTATGGCATTTCATGTGACTGACGGAGCAGAGAATCTCCTTCCCCAAGTGACAACTCATAGCACTGTAGAGTTCTKTTCTGTTCTTTGAGAGTATAAGACTAGATTTGCAGTGATGTTTTAAATATCAAAAAATAATTTGTAAAAAAAAAAAAATTTTACTTTGTAAATATACAAAGTAAGTGCCTAATAAGCAGGATACAAATTCCATTGATTATAAATTTCTGCTTTCCTTGCCCCAACCATGAAAGTGGATGGATGAAGTAAGCTACAAGGGCCTCTGTCATCTACCTGGACTTTAGTCATTATGATATTCTTTCTTTGTGGAAGATTCAGAGGCCTAGCATTTTTCATTATACCTTGCCAACTCTTTGCCAGTTGAAATAACAAAGCAAATGTTAATGAGCTTGCAGTTTAGTAATTCTTTATTGGTGCATTGGTTAAGGTTACTAATTTTGGATTTTAATGGGATGATTTCTGTTTCTTCTACAGGCAAGATATTTTATGATGCAGCAAAATTATTTAGCTGCTCTGGAAGCTGTTAATCAAATAATAGTCACCTTCACTGATTTCATACCAGCACTCATTCTCAAAATGAGGCTGGTTTTGGCTCAGCAAGACTGGGAACAAACTTTAGAAATTGCTGAAAGGTAGGAGATGACTGAACTTTCTTTTAAAAACATTACCTAATTCTTTTGAAYTAATACTTTTATTTCTAGAGATGTATTCTACTTTTATTTATAGAKTTTTATAGATTAGAAGGGACTTCCAAAATCATCCAGTCCAACCTCCTGCTCAAAGCACATCCAGCTACAGCAGGTTATTCAAGACTTTTTCCACTTGAGTTTTGAATAGCTCCAAAGATGCATATACAGTTGCTATACAGTTGCTTGGAGTTATTCCATGCCAGATACAGGACTTTGCATTTGTCCTTGTTGAACTTAACAAGCTTTCTGACAGTTCACTTTTCCAGCCTGTCTAGGTCTCTCTGAAGAGCAGTCTTTTCCTTCAGCCTATCAACTGTTCCCACTAATTTGGTATCATCCACAAATTTAGTGGGAGTACACTCTATCCCATTATCTAGGTCATTGTTAAAGATACTGGATGGTATTGACCTGAGGCATGCCACTTCTGCCTGAGGCCCTGCAGGCCAGTGCCAGGCCCCTGTGACTGGGCCACAGGCTCAGTGCCAGCCTCTTTGTGGCTGTGAAGTGACTTATGCCTCTGTGCCTAATAGGGCAATGCTAGGCCCCTGGCTGCTGTTTCTGGTTGTGACATGACCTCTGCCTGAGGCCYTAATTGCCAGTGCTGTGGCCACTGCTGCTGCTGGTGGTTGTGCCACAGTGCTGATAGGCCAGTGCTATACATGGGCTTGTGAGGTCAACCAGCTGGGCCCTTTTTGCCCCTTACAGATTACTGGTTTTCAAACTCATTATTTTAGAGCAACGTAACATATTGTAAGTAATTTTCTCAGATGGTATCTCAAAACTGATCTTTTTCTTGACATTTAAGCGTAGTTTTATGGCATTGAGTCAGTGATGTTTGGCATTTGTCTCTGATAACTCAAATTATCCTCTGTGTTAAGGACCCAGTTATGGCCATTCTTTGTTTATCACAAAAGAAAACTTAGAAGCAATTAAACCTTAAAAAAACACAGAACAATACTGAATATATAGGCACTGTACTCTGTTCGGCTGTATAAAACTTGTCACTAACATATAACTGTTTTCTTAGAATCCTATGCAAAGATGGGGCCGATATAGATGGACATCAGATCCTTACTGTAAATTATCTTTCAAGGCTTGGCAAGTGGAATTCTGTAAGTATTATTGAACATTTTGCCAGTATATGAAATACAAAACTGAGACACTGGATTTTTATGTTCCTTAAAATTGTCAGCATTCTTCCTTTCTACAAAGCAGTATGAAGTGCAACTAACCACAGATAACATGTAAAATATCATAAAAATTCAAAAGTATGTTTATATACTTGTGTTCTATGGTGTCAGGATCATGCTGTTTTAATGATTTGCACTAGAATGAAGCCTGAGAATAAGGTTCACCTGTTTCAGCCTCATCTTCACTTTTTCTTTTTGGTTATTGAAACGTAAGGAAAAGGTTAGGTGGTCTGTTCTAGAGTAACAGATACCATCATTTTTAGGGCAATAAAATGAAATGTATTTTACCTTTTTATCAAATAAATTAGTATTAATACTAGTCCTATTACAGTATGAGTTAGTGTCCTAAACAAGCACTATGTCTGTCACAATACTGTTTTCTTTGAACAAATGATTTCTGCAATTAGCAGCAGTGTGTGATGGAAGATACATAGTATTGTAAACTTTCAGCATTTTATTCTAGAAAATATATTCAGAGAGGTTGCATACCATATGGTTAAACTATGCATGCTTGGTTAARCTACGATGATACGGAATTGTGATGAGCATTCAAGACACTTACATATTTCTGTGAACATTACTACTTACATAGTTTATTACTATGGAGCCCTGAGCTACTAAAAAAACTTATAAAAGGCTTATACATCTTGTCTTCTAGCTGGCTGGTAGAACATTTTGCCATTCCCTATATAATTGCCAGCACAAAATTGTACAGTTTATTTCAGTAATCAGAAATTATACTCTATATGTAAAAAGAAAAGATATCAATAGAAATTTTATATAGGAAAAAYAGTATCTGAAGTATTGCCATAACTCTGATGCAAATCTTCTTCAGGCTTCACTTCAAATTCGAGATTTTATTCATTCTCTGAAGACTAAGGAACCTCAAAATGCAGAAATACATCTTCAGAAAGCACGGGTAGTTAGTAGATTGGTAAGTATATTTTTGTATGAAAACTATTAGCAGTTTTGGCTGTGATTCATCTGTCTAAACAGGCAGAGGCAACACACTAAGATATCTCAGATGGTGCTAGGTGCATATAAATTGGCAAAGAAATTTCCGTCTTCTATGTCTGAAATACCTGCCTCTAAGACAAAGTATTAGTATTAAATGACAGTTATTTTCTAGTCTGTATCATATTCAGTCATAAAATAATTTATGCCATTCATACCACAGTAAAAGAGCATTTTTATTTATATCCTACYGGTAGTTTACTCTAGATTTTATGATTTGATTCATATTGAAATAAATGCTTAGAAAGGTTATCTGGTTTATTTGGCTATTTCTTGTGTGTTTTCAAGAAAAAATGATGCCATTATTGAAGTCAACAGTAATATTCTCTCTGATTTTAGAGGTGTTATGTTTTTACTTGATTTTGAAATTTTTAACAAATTCTAATTTGACTACGTTTACATAYGTGTTTACATTCTTTGTTTTAAATTTAGCATTTTCTGTGAAACTTCATTTTTGTGTATTACTTGATTTTTTTCTATCCACTTTTCAGTAGATTTTGTATTATGAACTTTTGTTTTTAGTGTGGAAAAAATCAGCAAATCTTGCAGCAAATATATGGATTTATTGAGTATTCATATGCTGAGTTGGCTTCACCAGATGCATGTTTCGTTAATGAGCTGGGATATCAACTAATTCTTCAGGAGAAGTGGAAAGATGCTTCTGTATGGTACAGAAGAGCCATGGAGATAGATGAAACTAGTATTGATGCAATGACAGGTAGTTTTCTTCCCAAAGTATGGTTATTTTAAGCTCTTCGGAACAGAAGCTCTCTCTTTGTTTGAAAAGTGCTAGTATATTGTGGATGCTACTGAAAAACATAATACTCTAATACATGGGCTTCTCCACTAATTCAAACTTAAAGACWTTACTGGATGAATGCATCAAGGCTGAGACAGTAATGTTAATCTTTCTCTTTTTTTATGTTGGCTTAGATGCAAAATCCTTTTGTTCTTGAATGCCACCAAAGGGATTTCTGGGGAGCCTAATGACATCATGACAGTAGAATTGGAAACTAAAGTACTTACTTCTACTAAATAGTATGTGAATCACATTTTTTGGAACCTCTACCCTATGGTACAGTAAAGCAATTGGCAAGATTACATGTATTAAAAAGTTAAAGCGTTTCTTAGATATGAACTGCTTATTATTTTTGTCCGTAAAACAGAGTTCCAGAATGTTTATATGTTTATACATGCTCTATTGTTGGCATTTAAACTGCTTTCAAGTGTTAGGAAAAAAAAAAAAAAAAAGTTGCCTTTTTTTCCCCCTCGGAAGCAGTGAGGAAGTGAGGATGTGTCTGCTTTGAACACCTAAATATCTTCTCCTGAGACAATGCCTGCTTCATCACAAAGCAGGAGATCACTATCACTTTCACCATTACAGTGAAGGGAATGAAGAACAGGAAGAGTGTTGGCCCTGTGGCATATACACCCCTGTCCCAGAGCTAGTTACAGTTACTCCTGCTGCTGTTGTCAGTACTGTTTTGTGCAATTTAGTTCTTTCTTTAGTGATGCTTGAGTAAACAGTTTGGGAGCTTCAACTGTAAAAAATATATACTTCTAGGTGGGCTAGTGGTTGTCTTTGAAACACTTAGTTACTTTTGACTTAGAGTGCCTTTTAACTTCTTGCACATGGTTAACCATTTTCTTTTCCTCCTTTCTCATCTTAAACAGGGCTAGCGCTAACATTCGTGTTTATCAAGGCATTTTCTCTTCTTGTACTTTAATGTACRATGTCCTTAATGTAGTTTTCCAGTTTTTTAGATGGAACTTCTGTTTGAACTTTTTTTTATCTTATGTTTTATTTTCTGATGACATTCTTGGCAGCCCTTACTTATATTTTGTAGAATCTGTGCAATCTAGCTATCAATTAAAATGTCACTTTTCATAAGGATAAAATTGTATTTCATCTAATTCTGTATTTCTGTCCAAAGAAGTTTTAGACTTTCCGTGAGACAACTTGCAGAGAATGTTAATAAACATTATAGTAATGTTTACCAATGTTCTTTYGCTACAAGACTTCATCTTTTCCATAAGTAGTCTCATTTTTTTCTATATTAGCAGAAATTTCTCTTCAAGATAGAAGTATTTCACAGTGACCAAGATGGTTTATGTTTCTTACTGAAAGTGCTGGAGTCCAATCTGTTTAAACACAGGAGTTTTCAAAACGAGTATCAAATTATATTAGAATTTATTTTGAATTAGATAAATCAGCTGGTTATGTTGAAGAACCATATTTATTTAAGATGTTGGATTTGTGTGAATTGTATGGCCAATCTTCTTTCACAAAGGCAGCGTTGTTTACAATTGTGAGTCTATACCAGGGAAAAGAAGTAAGTAGGGAATGAGGTTTCTCTCTCTTGAGGCTGACGGCTGAGGTATTTAAAGCTATATTGATATATGTATTGTCCAATAGACAGATTTCTTGATTTTCTTTCAGATAGCAGGATATACCAAGAACATGATCCATGTAAAGGAACCATACTAAAGGATCACAAGTTATGCAAAATAAGTAATGATTAAATGCTCTTTTTTACTGTAGTTCTGAGCACTTGACATGTGCTAYGTTTCTTTTTATTGTAGGCATTATTTGGTGCCAGGTGCTGGAAGGGAAGCTAGAAGAAGCAGAGCACCAACTGGAATTCCTCAAAGAAGTTCATCAATCTGGTGGAAAATCTCCGGTGAGATATACAAACATATACAAGCATTAGCTCTTTTTTGTTCTCTTTTATATACATGCAGTGGGTGCACTACACACATTAAAAAATTACAGGCAAATTTTGCTCAGTTTGTGCAAATTGAACACAAACTGAAAACTTTCAGTGATGATCTCTGTACCCAATCATAAAATGTGTTAAATCTAATCTGCAGAATAAAACTCAGTGTTATCCCTTTCCTTTTTCTCTATGTAATTTGTCTCGCTGAAGGAAAAAATTGGTGAATCTTTCGGGATATTCTCAAAATTGCCAGATTTGGATTCTTTCTTCAATGGAAAATCAGCTACCACACATTGTAGCTCATGAAAGATAAATGCATTTTATGAAATGAAAAGATAGTGTTTAGCAAGAGTGCTGCAGTTTTTTGAAGCAAGTTCTGAATAGTTTTAAATGGAATCATACTGATACTCAAAATATTGAGTATTCAAGCCATTGTTCTACCTAAGCAGATGCTTGTCTCCTGATTTAGATGTGTCTTATGTTCCCATTATACTTACTTAAATAAGAGCACATAACAATATGAAGTGAAGGGTGCTATAAGAGATGTATAATAAAATGTTCAGTAAATATTCAATACATAGATGAGAGGTGAGAACTATTGTGTAAGCAAAATAGAATAGTTCAAATGCTGTCTTCACATGATCCACGTTTGCTGTGAAATCTGTTAAAACCATTTGCTGGTTTTCTAAAGCAGAATATTTATTTGTTCATTGCAGTAAACACTGATTTTTCAGCTCATATTTTTCTCTTACAGATTCTAATCTATCTTCAGGCAGTTATTGCTTCAAGAAAAAGAAAAAATGAAAAGATTGTCACCGCTCTATTGAATGAAGCAGCAGAACTTCATTCTTCTGCTTTGAAGGGCCTTCCTCTGAGCATGGAATACTATGAAAAACTAAATCCCGTGTTCCTGATCAACATTGTGAAAGAATATTTAGTCTTCTGTCCCAGACTAGTGAGGAATATTTTAAATGAAACATTGAATATAAATTTATTACTAGTTTGTATATGATCATGTTGTCAGAACTAGACAGTCTAGACCTAGTCTATCATCTCCAATATTTCCATAAATTTTATATATACTAATAAAAACTGTATATGAAGAAGGAAAATTAGATTCCACTTGAGGTAGATACTACTTTTGAAAGTGTATGTCATGCAGTACAGTTGTGCAAATGTGTGGTAATGTAATGAAAAAAATCTTATTTCTAATTTTTCACAGCCAATGTCACCTTACCAGATCATTTCCCCTCTTTTTAAACAAGTAGCCCTAGTTTTGTATCCAGTGGTTAAAGCTGCTCCTGGGATGTTGGAACCACTTTATTTAGTGGCACAATTGAAATATTTATCAGGTAAGCCAAGACCATATTTTTCACATCCAAAGAGGAAAAGAACTCTATAAAATTTTGAATTAAATTAATTGAACTGATCTTTGAGACTGACTTTATAGTCTTCTTAAAAAAATGCCTTGTATTCTCTGTATTTTTCTCAATTGGTAAAATTAATTTCTAAATGTATGTAACCAAAGCCCCAAACAATTAAATATTTTAAAATAAGTGTAGTGACAGCAATGTGACATGAGACAGACTTCAGGAATGTCAAGATGTCACAGTAGAAATCATCTGTGCTTCTCTTTTAGTCACTAAACRTCATTGCTATAAATAAATAACTTGATGAGATGGAAGTTGGAAAGTGTTCTGTCACAATATTATATTTTAATTATTCTTRTGATGATTTTATACTTAGTTGAAAGTGATGGCTTTTCACATATCAGGTACAGTAGCATAACACATATATACATTATACAAATGCTAAGTTTGCTCTATAAAGAGAAGCAGCTTAGTTTGCTCTGTAAAGAGAAGCAGCTTATGACTGAATTAACAAGTCAGCTCCTTTTCAGGAGAATTAGAAAATGCGCAAGGTATATTGCAGCACTGCATCAAGTTGGACCCTACATCAGCAGATGTTCACCTTTTAATGGCCCAGATCTATCTATCTCAAGGAAACTTAAAAGAATGTTCCCATTCACTGGAGCTGGGGGTTAGTCATCATTTTCAGGTGAGAGTGATTACAAAATCTTAATGCTGAAAATATTTATTTATAATTCACTATGTAATGGTATTTATACATTAATCTGTTATACGTATTTCCAGAACAATGTACRTGACACTGTCCTCAAATAGCATTCATATATCAGAAAGAAAGGCAAATAAATTGCTACCAGCTCTACTATTAATATATCTGTATACTCATTTGTTTACTTTTGAATGTATCTGAGAAAGTGGTATTTTTTCTGGGAGTGCAGTGTCACAGCAACAGAGGGGAGATTCATCTTACCTAATTTAAGTCACTAAAATATATTAAATGTATAGCTGAGGTTTTCTAATTAATCAGTGAAGAGAGAMAAACACTGTCTGAGGATATTCGTCCCACTTGTTTTAGGCATTAGTTTAGGTGTAGGTGCTTTAGGTACCTTATAAAGCGTTTGCCATTCTACACGCAACTTGTACAGAACTTGGGCCACACTGGAAGTTCGGTTTTTAGACAGCCATTTTTAGATGAGATGAATGCCATTCCAGAGGTATGTAGGGATGCCATTTTCATGTTCCCAGTTGTTTTTTTTCTTAGAGACTGAAACCATTCTAATAATAAGTTTTCGACAATTAAGGTACTGGGACACTTCTAGTTTTATTTTCAGATGAATATTTATGAGTAARAAGAAGTTTGTCTGTGTCTGTTTTAGGCTTTCATGTCCAAGGAGTTCCTATGTACTGTAATGATTCTTTAGTAAATGTTATTTATATGCTGAGAGGAGACTGAGTAGATTAACAAGTGATGTTTTGGTATTAAAATAACTGAATTTCTATTTTTACCATCCAATGTATATTTGCTGATTTCACTAGATTCGTGATTATCCACTGTATCACTACATCAAGGCTAGAGCACTGAATAAAGCAGGAGACTATCCAGAAGCTATAAAAATTTTGAAAGAGATTGTCAGTTCACATGTGAAGAAATGTGATAGTAAAAGAGTCTGTGGCACTAGGTCAACAACCAGTGAATGGGCATCCATTTACTTAGAACTTGCAGAAGCTCTTCAACTAAACGGAGAACTAGTAAGAAATTGAATATGCTTTTTTTTTTTTTTTTTTTTTGGAAAGAAAGCATGATTAAAAAACTAGTTTTCACTATGTAAACTCTTTTAAGATTATTAGGGTATTGTGAAATTCGTACATAAGAGGTAATACTCCTAATTTGAAAGTTTTTGACAATTCACCCATAGCAGCTTCTCATCAAGCAATCACAGTGGTCCTGTTTCTTAGAAATACAATTTCTCCTTTAGTAGTATTCTTATTTCCACCTGTGATATGATAATCATTGAGTTATGTATGTTAACACTTTATATCAGTGTGTGGGGGGGGAAAGTTTATATGACAGTTTTGATCAATCCTAATAGAAATATATTTTCAAACTTTTTTTAGTCTAGAAATATAATAACTGGAGAAAGATTAATTATTTGTTTTTGTCTGTCTTTTTTTCAATCCTTGTATCAGCAATCTYCAGTATTTTTTTCTGTCTCCTTATGCAGTTTTACTTAAATCCCTGCAGGAAATGCATGGTTCTTTTTTTCTTACATTTTTCATATCTTGTGTGAAAAGATCTTACATAAGAGGACTTATATATCTTTATATTTCCACTTCTTCACTGTATATAATATATTTCACTTGCTTTTCATGCTCATTTTATCTTTTTGAAATTTGTTTGTATTTAGTTTTTAGTTTACAAGGATGGTAGAATTTCCCACACTTTCAGACATCAGTAATAGAACTAAAAATTGTTTTTGCCAATCTAGCAGCTTTATAACTATATTTTTCACTGACTAAGTGATTTATCAAAATCACTCAGCCCAAATTAAAACATGGAAATGACTACTTCATTTATTCGATGTAAATAGCAGAAAAGTTCTGGAATGTGTATTGTGGATGTATAGGATACAATATTCTGTATATACAATTAACAATAGATTAAATCCCAAATACATTGTTAGAAAATTGCTGAAATAAAATCTACATTTTGTAACGATTCTTTTCATTAGTAAAAAACACATTTTCAAATGCTAACTTCTTTCAGTTGCCAGAAATGATACTGGCTATTGTCAAGCTGCAGAACAGTGTTTTCCAAAGAAGGGGTTGGAACTCCAAGTACAAGCTGACTGAAATGCAGTTGTTTGGGCTAATGAGGAGGACTGAGTCTCCCTTGCTCTAAGGGAGCTCTAAAACCGAAAAGTTAGAACATGGCTCAAGGAGCTTCTAGCTTATAAAAGGCGRCAGGTAAACACAATAAATAGGTAGGATAATAGATAAATAAACAGATATGAGTGAAAAGCAAAATCACACAACTTAGTTAATTTATTAAGGCTTTAGTTTAACATGCAATTTAATGTCATCTAAAAATATTTAATTAAGCCCATTTGCTTAAAATATAGCTATGCTTTCCACCAATTTAATTCCATTAACATTTTTTTATTTACTTTTTTTYTTCTGTACTATTTTAGCATGAAGCCACTAAGATCCTGCAGGATGCTACTAATGAATTTAGTGGAACTTCAGAGGAAATCCGTGTCACTATTGCTAATGCAGATTTGGCAGTCCATAAAGGAGAAGTGGAAACAGCGCTCAGCATGCTAAGACATGTCACACCAACCCAACCATATTACATTGAAGCTAAAGAAAAGATGGCTCAGATATACCTTCATATGCGAAAGGATAAGAAGCTATACATTGCATGTTATTGGTAATATTGTTTAAAAACAATGCAACTGAACTGTTTTAATTTTCAACCACTAGTCAGACAAATTTTTTTCCTAACACAATTCTAAAACGTCAGTCATCTGTTTTAGAAACAGCATCAACTTCAATGATTTGTTAAAGTAATATATTCTTTYTTTTTCTCCTTATGAAAGGAAAAAAAAATGCTAATATTCTTTACTAAACCAGGGGAACTTACCCTATAAATTGTCATTTTGCTTTCAGTAGTGTTGCTGATAAAGTTAGCAGTACTCAGAGWAAGAAGGGAGGGTACAATATTTAGAAGTTTTATTTAAATAAAATGTATGTGATAAATGATTCTGAAATAAGTGATGTGCTCCAGTCATAGAAAAAATTGTAGCAGAGATTTAAACAGCATGAAGGTTTCTTGGTTCACAGTCCTGTTTTTCATTCAGACTGTTTGGCCTTTTTCTATAATGTAAAACCATTTCTGTGTTAAATAAAACAAGTAGAAATTTAAACAATTAAGTAAAATTCTTTAGTTTAGAAACAGAAAGATTATCTCAGTATTCTAAACCAACAATGAAATAAATAATAAATTAGACAAGCATCTGCCTAACCTTTTAACTACCTCAGCAGTTTTTATGAAATAATCATCCACACAAGTTCTAAGATTTAGAGTAACACATTAAGTAATATTATAAATATTATTTTTCCTGTATATTTGGAACTAAAAGTTGTCATTTGATTTCTAATTTCATACCAATAAATACAGTTATATAAATTATTCTGTATTTAGCTTTTCCTCAAAAAAGGGAGCATATTTCTGACATAAAACATTTTGTGTAATTTCTCTACTGTATTTTCCACTACCACACATCTTCCTGTTACTTATATAGGTAAGCAACTGAGAAATATTGATAATTGATGATTATTTCTGATCAGTTACAAACTGTCTTGCACTCTACTGCTTACGTTTTTACCTCTGGTCATCTCCTTATTTGTTTATTTTTATTTATTTATTTTCTTTTTCATTCCTTTGGCCTCTTGGATGATCACTTCTTTCAGCAAAAAGCTGCCACTTGCTATGTATTTGTAGAGCATCTTGTACAGCAGTGGCCTAACTGGCCCCAAGAATGATTAAAATGCAAGCGTTGTTCAGAAATCTGTAGCTTCTGTTCTTCTAAACAGTAAGCATATTCTGCAGTTATGTTAGTGTGTCCAGCTTCCTACCCCAGGTGTAAGACCTGTCATTATCTTGCAGCATGAACTCAGACTTAAAATGTTAAGGACTGGAATAAACTGGAGTCAGTGGAGCTACCCAGATTTATATCTGCTGAAATTCTTACTGTTTATTGTGTTGACAGAAAATACTTCATTTCCAAGACAGTATATGGAGTTCTAAAAATACTTTTCGTATGTTTTATTGTAACATTTAATTGTTCTTCTATGATTTTAAGTGTTGTTCTTATTTTTTTTTTTTTTAGTGAAATGTGCGAAAAATTTCCGGGTCCTCATACTAGCCTCCTCTTGGGAGATGCATTCATGAATATTCAACAGGTGAGTCCAAATTTATTCAGTAATTATACTATATTTAAACTAGCATTTCGTCACTGATCTGGATTCAGTGATAATCATAGTAAAATCTAGCCACTATATAATTTGAAAAAAGTGTAATAGAATCACTGGTAAAATCTATTCAAATTCCAAAATTAATCATGGGACTAATTCTCTTTTCTGTCACTCTTAGCCAGAGGAAGCTGTGAAAATATATGAAGAAGCCCAGAGGAAGAATTCTTTGGACTCAGTACTGGTCAGAAAAATTGGACATGCATATGTGAAAACTCATCAGTACAGCAAGGTCTTAGGCATCAAATTTCTGTTTTGTTTTTCTGGTATTTCTCAAGTGATTTAATTTTTCCTAAGTACAAAGAAAGGGTAATAATGAATGACATCTTTGAAAGACTATCTATATATAAATTCACCCTCTAGGTATGCTCTTGCCATTGTGACCAGTGAATGTTTCACTAGTGTAATCTCTACAACATACATCTGAGTTTCACCTGCCTTCTTGTGCTTTATATGTTAGGACAGAGCATGCCTGGAGTCACCTTATTTCTTCTAAACTTTCTTGGAAGATATGTTGTTTTATAGTCAGAGAACCTCTTCCTCTGAGGTAAATCTGTGCCTGCCCAGTCTTCGTTTTCTTCAATCTTTTGAAGTTTTAATTTCTCCCAGTGTTGTTATATTCTTGGTCTCCGTATGTTAGGAGGTTTTCTCTGAAAACAGAAGCATTGGTCACACATTACCTAAGAAAAACAAATGCTGTAAATCTGTTCTCACTCAATGTGCTTGTATTATCTGGGAAAGAAGCATATACTAGGCAAGTACTCACTTTCATTTCACACCAGTATGATTAGGGAATCCCATTCCTGGTATCATTTTCAGATCCTAGATACTGAGGGCATCAGGATTTGGCACCTTTTATTCAGAATGCAGCACCCTAGCTTTGCATCAGAAAAAATGTTCAAATCCAACCATTATGATTATCATAGGGCACACCTCCTTAGAAGATTGAGCACCAGAAGATGTTCTTTATCCTCACTTTTTTTCCRTCACAACTGTGCCAAGATTTCCTAGCCTATTGCAGATACTATGGAGGCTTGAGAGTGAATTAGCTTTCCTAGCAATAGTCAGAGGAGATTCAATGAAAAGTAGTACAAAAATTTTCAGTCTTTGCTAACATCTTTGCCTACCTCAGCGTTAGTAACTAATATAGGCCAGAGCCCATTATGACCATTTGGTTGACTAACACAGCACCACATTGTTCAAATCCACAAGTCTGATCTCTTATTCTCAGAAATAGGAAGGCTGCATTCAAGCTGCCATCCAGGAATGGTCTCTAGTCTGTGCTAACCCGCAGACCATGGCCAGTAATTCCTTCAAAATTATACTAATAAATTAACTACTGCTAGGCCTTAGGCCTGTAATTCTGTCATCTGCCTAGTGAAATTGTTAAAATGGTCTGTGGCCTTACACAAAGTGGCATTCTACTCTGCTGTTTCCAGGCACAATAGACCAAAGACCAGTGTCTGAAGGTGTTTTGTACTTTTGTGTGTGAGACTAAGAGTGTTTAATATTGTGAAGACATGCTTCTCCATGCCTTTCCTGATTTTGGTGTTAGAGAATGGTCCTTGACATGTGAAATTTATTGATGATCTACATCATGATTTTGCAACTGAGAGAGAATAGTGAACAGTGTCAGGTAGTTTCTGCCGTAAGAACACATGTAAAAGCAGAAGGGAAATCATAATAGGGAATGCCTCTTGGAACACCACTGGAATAGAATTTTATTTAGCATTAAATGACTAAGTACAATATGATGGAACATAATATGCAAAATATTTTGAAGTACTGTGATTAATGGATTTGTTGACGTCGTAAATCACAGAGTGTTTCACTAGTGTTTCATAAATTTTTCATTGTGACCTATCATAATTACATATTTAAGATCATCTTTTGAAACTTTTTCATTTTTTAGGCTGTTAATTATTACGAAGTAGCTCTAAAGATGAGTGAACAAGATTTCTTGTGCCATGACCTTGCTGAACTCCTCCTCAAACTTAAGAAGTTTAAAAAGGCAGAAAGAGTTCTGAATCAAGCTCTCGACCATGACTTTGGTACTGCAGTTCATCATTTCTGCAAAGCTTGCTATGTATAATATTGAAGTCTTGAATGATTTGCAATAAGTCTTGAACAATTTACAATGCAATACATTAATTTATTCACAAATCATTATCATAGGCTATATGCATTCACAGTATTTCAGTAAATATTTACATTATTTGCAGAACCAGTCTCTACAAAGTCCATCATTGCTTTTTTTCACAAGGTAGTGAATAATACAAATATTTCACCATCGTCAAATATTAATTATTTTTACTGGTAGTTGGTAAATATGATAAAGAGAGAAGTTATATTAAACTGTTGGTTTTAATCTTACAGTTAATGACTTGACTTCTATGATAAAGGATGTCAGGAGCCTGATTTTACTTGCAAAGGTTTATGAAAACATTGAAAAAGAAGTAGTTATTACAACTTTGAACAAGGTAATTGCTAAGATGGCATATGATCTATATGGTGTTGGATATCTTTGTGGTCTTGAATATCTTTCCCAATAATTTCAGTACCCCTAGTTTCTAAGTTGCAAGTTTTTTTTCAGAGCTGTTGGCATCTTTAACTTCTGTTATTTTAAGTAGGTTATAGGTATATGGTTTTGAAAATTAAGCCATTATTTCGTAGCTCTAAAAATTCACAGTGCTCCTCAGTGAATATAGAACATTGTAAATTTGGGGCATATTTATGGCTTTATATGTGCATTTTATGTACATTTATACATATCCCTTTGTAAATTTTGTTAGGATGCTCATGTACATTTATTATTTTAAAAAGATCTTGAACTATTTGACAGTGAGTGCCCTGAGTATCTGCTGCCTTGAGGATTTGGGTCTCTAAAACTAAGGAGAACTTACGTGGTAGTTTCTTTAAAGAYTGTTTATTTCATTTCATGCTAGAAAGATACTTGTGAAACTATATGAACCTACACACAGGAACAACACCATCCAAGACACCATATTAAAGTCCGTAAGCCTTGGGGTGCCCTACTGAAAAGGGGTAAATTCTATATATTGAGAATTATCTCTTGGTATCTAAAAACCAGGGCTAAAATCAGTACTTAATCTCAGCAACACTGGAATTCATAGCCACATTTACACCCATAAGTCTCCCCACATAATGGATTGGAAGTTAAGCATTAAGATGGAAGATTTTATTGAAATGAATTTAAGAAAATGGTGTGCAAAGAAATGAGAATGATCTAAACTGTCTACTAGTAAAATCCCTTATATCTCACTGGTAGTTAGGTATCTCTCTTTAACTGTGATTCCAAGTCATGCATCCTTATTTGAAATTAGGCATGTAAAGCAGATAATCTCTTTCTCATGGAAGACCACAGGGAGAAAGAGCTAGCCTGATATATGCACTTTTATTTAAATATGAAACATATTTGGAAGAAAAAAAAAGAGATTGACACTGTAATCTAGTGGTTGTGTACTCCTCACAAAGCACAAGTCAGGTTTGTATCCCTACTCTAGTTAAGATTTATGCAAAATAGAACAGCTTCAGTGGGGAGTGACTGAAAGATTTATCTTGTAATACCAGTAGTCTGGTATTAATCTGGTCATAGGAGAGTTGAATTCAATTCTCTGTTTCAAAACAAAAAAAGGCAATTTAAAGACAGATGTCCATGCTTCAGGTGGATCCCAAAACCATATACAAACACAACTGTCTGTCTGAACTGCTCTGAAAAATTGTCAAAAAGTTTTGAAATTACTAATTTATTTTCATGAGTCTCTCTTACTCTATTCATTTCTACAGGCGTTCGAATTGCAACAGAGAATACTGAAACGTGTCCCTCTGGAACAGCCTGAATCAGTCCCTTCTCAGAAGCAGCTGGCAGCACTGATTAATGTCCAGTTTGCTGAGCACTACCTGAGTCAGAAGGACTACGTACAAGCTGCTAAAAGCTATAAAAATGCATTAACTTATACTCCAGCAGATAGTAAAGTAAGCATTATTTTAAATGCAAAACAATGTCTAATTGGGAGTATTTTTATACACGTTAAATGAGAAAAATTGTTATGTTAGTGTAGTGTTCTTAAAAAAAATGTAAAAAGAAAATATTTRCTTAGCTTTCAAAAACAAAAAATATCATGGGTGAATCATTGAGTCATATTTCTGATATTTGAATGAATGAACAGCCAAAAAGAAACATGAACACAGAAGGGAAATATGTTCATGTTAGCCATTTTTTTTTACTTATTTAATCACACAGTAGAATGTATAAAATTGAAAAATGTTTAAAAATACATATGTAATGTAATAAATCATCAGAAGAGAGTCTTATATTAAAAACGTAAACACCAGATCATACTTAAAGGAAAATCCTGAAGTAGGTTTTCCTACTAGCAGTAAAAGCTAGTTTTTTAAAGCCCATAGAATACTGGTTTTGAAAAACTCTCATTTACATTTTGGAATACTTGATTCTCAGGTCAATTAAATAGCAAAACAAACAAACAAACAAAAAGCATTGAATTAGATGTGAATTCCAGCTACGCTTTTAGTGGGAACTAATGATATGCAATGTACTACAAGCTTTAAATTCTAGAAAGCACATGCAACTTCATTTAAATAGCAATGCTCTTAATATTTTCCTGAGTTACACTGATTTTCAAAGAATGTCCACCTTCTGTTTGTATATACTCAATTTCTTCCACATTTCCTCTACTTCTTTATTYCTAATAGAAAAAATGTTAGCCCTATCACTTCAGATAATTAATACTACACAAGAAAAATCAGTGAARAGTCTCTTTTACTGAATATTCATAATTACTCGGATCCTGAGATAGATATTCTAATAGGGGAATCTATCTCTGAAGTAACTATAAAGTTAGATTGGAATTGTATTAGAAATATTTGATCTAGTCTGTATATATCTTTTAAAGTAGAACTCAATAGAAGGAAAGAAAGAGGCTCCTGATACTAATTAAAATTATTACCAAAATACTTCACTTTTTAATTCTTAATTTCTCAGATAATACTGAAATTGGCTCATCTTTATTTGGAAGAAGAAGATCTTGATTCATGTGAGTATCAGTGTGCCCTACTTCTTCAAGATGACAAGTGCAATGAACTTACAACAATGGTATGAACTGACATTTAATCATTGATGGTCAAGATCCAGTAACTGTTTTCTCAGTCTACAYGGGAGCATACTATTTTTACATAAAAGTAATAATAATGAAATTGCTGGCATGATAGTTTGTCTTCACTAATTTTTTTCCAGAAAAAGGAGGGAGGTGACTGAATGATGGAAATTAGAGGTCTGTATCCCCAAAATATAGTGTACCTAGGACAGAAAAAATGTTAACTCTGTATGTACTTATGAGTGGTGAAGAAATGTTTGCGTTCAATCCCCATACRGGCCACTCATTTGAGGGCTGGACTAGATGATCTCCAGAGGTCCCTTCCAATCTTACCAATTCTATGATTCTATGCYGATCCATTCATTAGAATATGATACCTACAATGAATTTGGACCTTTCTTCCTAAAAAATTGAAATGTTCTGTGTGCTTTTCAGGATGGTAATTATTACTTCTTTTATTATATATTCTGATAATATTTAAAATAAATACATTAGGAATATTCTTTAATGTCAGTTCATATGTATGGAGTCTTATTTTTGCATCTGGCTTTTATTTTTACATATTTTTGGCTTTTCTGTTTTACAGAAAGCTAAGATAGTTTTGCATTTCTGTTCCTATAATTACAAATTTAACTAGATAACTTTTCTACAATATTTTTCTTCTTTGTTAGATGATGGCAGATATCTGGTTCAGAAAACAGAAGTATGAACAAGCCATAAGTCTTTACCAGAATGTTTTGGAAAAATCACCAGGTATATTGCATTAATTAAGCTTGGGATTTATCTGTCTGTTCAGATTTTCACTCTAATTTTTAAAAAAGCGAGTTCATGAAAATATAAGAACTCTATTTTATTAATTTAATCTACAATATTATGAGTCCCCTTCTGAGTAAAAGTCTATATTCTCATGGTTTTTTCTAATGCCATACRTAAAAATATGGATTGTTCTGAAGCTTTCTGAAAGTGCTTTCTACTCCAAGAAGCTGAAAACAGTAATATATGAATTCTCTTTTGTAGCTATGTGGCTCTGCCATTTTTTCTTTTAAAAACCTTAGCCTCTTCCCAGTCCATTGGGAGTAGTATTGCTATAATTCACTAATTATGGCCTCCAGAACAATAACAAAACATTCTTCACAGTTTCAATTAATAATTAAATTTGACAAGATTTGGAGGAATCTGAGTTATTGTAATATAGAGATTAAATGTACTTTATTACTTTATAATTTTTAGATAACTTTTCAGTCCTGGAAAGATTAGTTGATTTACTAAGAAGAACTGGTAACCTTGATAAAACTACACTTTTCTTTAAAATGGTGAAGAAGCAATCCACTCGATTATTTTTGGAACCTGGGTATAACTACTGCAAAGGACTCTACTGCTGGTAAAGCATGCAAAGTAATATTTGTGAATGTTAGATTTTCTGAACAGTGCTGCAGAATCTCTGTGTGGTTCACATGATGGTTTTAAAGTTCAGGTTGTTAACTGACACAAGCTACAGCTTCATGTGCACAAAAATGAAATGTGTTTTCAAATTTGCTTGCAAGTTAGAGCTGCTACAAACAGACTTCTTAGTACATTCAAGACCTTTCTTGGAAGGACAGGGAAATACTGGAGGATGAAGATGGGCAAAGCCATATGAGTATAGTGAAGTATGGGGCTCCAAGTGGAAGAGAAGTATGTTGATTTGAATATCTCAAATTCAAATGCATAGAATAAGAGCCTTAAGGTTGGACTGGAAATAGTCTTCTATCTCAAAAATTAGGAGAGAAATGCTAGCCATCCAAGCTGTTTTCCTATAACGCAGTCAGTAAAAGAAATATAAGTGCTTGCTTCTTGCCATATGCTCTCAGGCTTTTCTTTGCTCAGGTTCTGAAAAGCATCTGGTCTACCTGAGTCAACCTTCTAAAGTGACAGAGAAATGAGTCAGCAAAAACATAAATGTAGATAAATTTCCATTGGGTTTGTGAATCAAATCATTTTACCAATTGAGAAGAAAGGTCCTAGAATTGACTCAAGGTAGGTCAGGACTTTGTTGCCAGGAGTGGAGTGATGAAAAGTCAGTTTTGTAGCAATATGATCAGCTCAACCATGTATGTAACATCACCCTTGTGTAGCTGATGGAACCTGCCCTGCTCRTCAACTGTGAGCTATGTAAGTAACCATAGCTGGAGAATACATCCCCTAATGCTGTGTGCTACTCTAATTACAMATTGTCCTTTCCAGCTGTTCTAAGTAGTTCCTTCTAGACTGCAGTTGTTACAGGAAACAGTGCTCTTTATGACAAATAAAATAGTAAAGAAGAGTATTCATAATCAGCCTGGTACTGGTATCTCTGTGAAACTACATAGCTGGCATCTGGCATAATCAATTTTCTGGTTCATTATCTCACGAAGAGAGCATTGTGTGTTTACTAAAGCTCTTGGTTTTGCTAGTGTTTTGGGGTCAGATTAAGGTCATCAGCTTCGACATTTAAGATAGTAGTTTGAAGAAATGTAAGCACCTGTGTTCCAGAGAAGGATTTGAAGTGGCAGGTTTCCAACGGGAATTAATCTTGGTGGTATTTAAATTCAATCARCACTTAAACAAAAGTACTTGGATTAGGTGAAGAAGCCGCCTTCGAGCATGTAAGCAGAAGCTTGGTACTTAAGCGGTCTTAATTCAATGCAAGACTTGTGGTACTAGAAGAGTAAACAACCAAACACATTCACCTCTGAGGACAGCTTGCTTCTTCCTTGACAGCATTAACATAGTTGGAGCCTGATTTTTTCTTCTTTAACTATTTGATTTTTGCATTGGTACRTGCATCTGAATAGGCAAACATAAAATCTGTAAAACTGTAAAAACTGCAACTATGAATGAAAGATCATCATATGTATGAGAACRTCTGTACATCCATCAATACGTTACAAAATAAGTTAAAATCTATCTAAAGAAGTTCGTACACTTCTTGTGTATACTTATCTTGTGTACAGATGTGTATTTACTGCAAATATTTCAAAATCGTCTTTTACTGAAAAATTTCCATTAGTGCTTTGTATAGGCAAACAGGGGAATTTTTGCATTAATAAGATTGATTGCCCTCTGTTCTGTTCAAATAGGCACATGGGACAATCCAATCAAGCCCTGAAATATTTTAACAAAGCTAGAAAAGACAGTGACTGGGGCCAGAAGGCTGTCACCAATATGATTCAGATTTGCCTAAATCCTGATAGTGAGGTAATAGGAGGAGAAGTGTTTGAAAATCTTGATGAAGAAGAAAGGTAAAGGCACTTTTGTTAACAGTTAATAAAAGAGAAAAATTATGAGTTAGCTTTATAAAATTAATTTGATATGTTGAGTATTAATGTTAAGATCTAGTCATTTTTTCCTCTGCACCTAAAGCAAGATTAGGCATAGTGTTATGACTAACAGAAAATAGGGAAGTCTTTTCTACTGYTTGTTGATAGATACTCTCACAGTGTTGCACTTCTACCCAGATACCTGAGGGTGCATTATTTTTGCCGCAGCAAGACGTCACATATATAGCACAAGACTCCACGTGCTGTTATGCTGATATAAAGGCAATGGTGCATGTTCTGTATTCATTTTCTTAATTGGCAAGTGAATTGAACCTATCTGTTCTATCTTTGTTTTTTGAACTGCATCATCTGGACTCTACCTAGCAGAACAGTGGTGGTTTGTGTTCTAAAATTATGCAGTCCTCTTCTTGGACTTTGACTCTCTATGTGCCACATGACCACAACTTTTCTGACAGACTATTTGTAACCTGAGAGGTTTAGCCATTTGCTCTTCTGTTTGGATTAAGAGTATACTACAGAGTAATGCTTTGTTGGTATCAAATCCTATACATATACCTGTAGAGAATGACAGCATTTTGTTTATGAATACTCAATCAAAATAATTCATAGGATAATTCAGGCTGGAATTGACCTCAAGAGGTCATCTAGCCCAACCTTCACTGATCAACTGGTGAAGTTTGTGAAGCACTACTGCACAACTTTTGTCAGGATTTTGATGCACTTTTTGAATCAGCTGTGTCTTACATAKCTCTAAGCTTTGCTGGATACTGTGGGAGTGGCTCTAAGTTGCTATTGGCTGCTGTCTTCAGGCTGTATATTTTCATTTAATTGTCAAGTTCAGCACCCTTTTGTAGAGTTCTAATCCTAAATCAAATTCTTACTCTGCAAAAGACTTACATGATTCACCRCTTTCAGTGAGTTAGCTCATTATTCACCAAAGAGTGAACACTGTACCTCCATTGTCTCAGCTTCTTTAAAGCTCGGGATGCTCTGTTCCCTTCAAATATTGCAAGCTCTTCAAGAACAGCGGGAACCTGTTAGGGGATGGCAGTACTGACAGTAATACTGTACTTTGTGTTTGAGGACTTTTGCATAGCCCTTAGGACCTAAACAAGCATTTTGAGATCTTTTTCAAGATGTGAAAGCCATCTTCTCTTGCCTTTTTGTTTCCGTCTTTGTGTATTGACACATGCTCACCAAATGGCCATCAGATTTGTTACTCCAGATGAGTAGGTACTTAGCATCATATCCTGAAGTTACACAATTCAGTCTGAGCCGCTGTTGTTCTTCAGTCCRTTTTCTTGAGTTTCTCAAAGCAGGAGGGAGTCCGCTTAGAACCTGCTTCTGCTGTAGATGAGCAGTTTACCTGCAAGTAACGGAACCTATTTGAAAATATTTCGAGGACAAAGTTCATACTTGCTATGTGCTAGTATTAAAGAACAGAGGAAGCTAGGAAGCCATTAAGTATTTAAGAAAATTGAACGCATTTCTTCAGAAACTAAAATTTGTCACTGGTACTTCTGTCATCTTAATAGGAGGACTGGGGGCCTGTTTTCTCAATCAGGTAATCTCGTCAGCTTTCTCTTCGTTTACTATGGATCAGAACACTATCCATCCATTCGAGAGTTCTGCTGCTCAGTTTCTCTGCAGCATTCAGCGTTTTCAAAAAGGTGATGCTACTTATCACATACTTGAGGACAAAAAGAATAACTGCTTGATTTTAAGTCAGCAGCAGACTTGCGAAGGAAACATCTGGATAGAGTTTCAGATGATAAAAAAATCACTCTATTAGTCTTCAAACTGCATCTGTACTAGTAAATAATGTGGATGGGATCCATTCTTTGTTCCTGAGTCCAACTGGCACAAAACTGCTTATATCCATATGGTTAAACTCTTTCACTCTAAAACAGAGTGTGTACATCCACATTGCATATTTGACTTGTTCCAGGGCCATACTGTAATCTAAATTGTTTTGAGGAATTGTCTGGCACTGTGGTAGTTGAGATGGGGCAAAACCGAACCAGAGATACAGTATAGACAACAGAAGGAAAGTGCCAAGCCCTGTCTTCTGGTGCTGTTCAGTTCATTAGTGTAGAAGGAGTTTGAGGTCTCAAAATGAGCATAGAAATGTTCCCTTTGAGCCAACTCAACATCTGGAGTTTTAGCTTCTAGTTGGACTGACCTTTCATAAGTTTGATTTAAATTGTGTTTGGCCTCCAAAGACAACTTCTTCTGTACCCCATGTCTCATGACATTTTCCTTTTGTCATTCTGGGCTTTAGAGCTATATATACTTAAGTGATATTGAAGACGCAGGGCATGGAGTTGGTCAGTATACTCTCCTGATCACTTGATCATGTCCAAGCTCAAGCCAGGAAGTCAAATCAGCAAGGCAGGGTCAGAATCAGCAAGATACAAGTCTAGGCTTAGTCATAGCTACAACRTAATTCAGGCAAGGAGCAAGAGCAAGGGCCTGAGCAGCAGGCCCAATGGACAGAGGCCCCAGATGAGGCTTCTCACAGTTCTGTCTCATGCAACTGTTCCTCACAACTTGGTTTTTTTCATGGAAGTCTGATCCAAGGTTACAGCTGCACTGTGTCAGTACTGACCCTGAGCACAGGCAGCTAAACATTAGTGGTGGGGGGGGAAGTAGGGAAGAGATTACAGTACCTGCTGGTGTGCTCAGGGCTCTGACAAGCAATATTTGCCAGTACTGATTATGCCAGTCCCAGTCCAGCCAAAGAAATTCTGTTTAAGAGTATCCTGCTGGCTCTCAGGAATCAAAGTTCTGATACTTAGTAAGAAGAGCTCCACTATGTATCCGAGTGTGCAAGATTTGCAACTGCTGTCGTATCATATGCTTCTATCAGCTTGGCTAAAATACTACGCTGTGCCAGTACAGTTAACTGAAGCTACATTAGATTGGCATCTCCATCAGATCAGTTATAGATACTTAGCCTCCGTATCTGCTCTGAATCCACAAATGGAGGCACTCTCAATCTTTTTCTATGCTCTGTATTAAATTTATATTAAGTTCCCTGAGGTTGGTTATTTTATTCTTTGAGGTACGTTTTTGTATGTATGCTTCTGCATCTCTTACTTTGAGGTCATAAATACTTTTTCTAGATAATCAGTGGCTGAGAAAAACAGATATTTTTTAGAGCATATGCCTTTCGTATTATACCAGCATGAATGATACGAGAAAGAAGAAAAGAGGGAAAATATAGGAGGGAGCCATGTGTGTGTCTTCTGTGCATATTACTGAGATAAAAATTTGTCAGTCTTGAGTGCCTGAATATATGCATGTCCACAGCATGAATGTACAAATTGCCAACATACCTATACGTAGAAGGAATATTTATATCTATTTTTTTTAATTATTTGCCATTTCGTTTTAAGAATATAAAGGAAAATATAGCACTTCTGAAAAATGTCATCCTTGCAAGACCTAGAGTAGGATGAATTTAGCTATAGAACAGGCATTCAAATACTGGCAATTAAGCTGATTCATTTCTGGTCCAAACAACTGTGTGATTTATGATACATTTAGAAAATCAAATACGTAACTATTGCATATGTAAGAGTGGTTCAAATTTAAAGATGGAGGTGCATAATGCTTTATGTTAGTCACTATTTGATAAATATTGAAATATCATGCAGAATTTAATATTAACAGTAATTTAGATGACAAGCAGGAAGCTGCGCAACATGGCATAAGAACAGCAGAAAAATTATTAATGGAGTTTTGTCCTTGTTCACAAGAGGGCCAAAATCAGCTAAAGATGTTACGAAACTACTGTTTAATGGCTACTAAAGACAAAAATAATGTAGAAAAAGCTCTCAGTGTATTTGTAGAAATGGCCCAAAATGAGGTAAGAAATTATTCAGATCTTTTTATATACATTCCTTCTTATTATGAAATGCGTATTGACTCATGCATAGTTTTTCTAGCTGATTTTTTCACAATAAACTAAAAGCTTTGAAATTAAATTAAAATGTATATTAAAGGACTTCTACATGAATATATTTGCTACTTTTTCCTTGTTAAAAATGTCTAAAGGAGAATGGATGTATACTAAGAATGCAGCATTTATCTTGTATTTTTTCCTCTTAAGGTGGAAGTGAATTTTTCTTGTAAATGCACTGGGTGAGATACTGATGTCATTAATACCAAGTTTTTCCATTGTTTTCAGCGGTGTTAGGATTAACAGTATTTATAAAACTTGGTAGACTAAATTTTCTAAAGGCTACAGTTTATTTGCATGTAGAAAATCACATCCTTAAGAGTTAGGAAAATTGTCTGTGGACGTCAGTAAACTGTCCCTATTAGCACAGCAATTATTATTTCCTTTTTAAAAAAAGGAATAAAATAATAAATTATACATTGAATGTTTTGCAGAATCTGGGAGTAAGATCAAGCCACTATACTGTGAAAAATAAATAAATAGGGCATTATTTCTCCCAACTTACTCTTTCAGTGCTGTGATGTGCAGAAACAGTTTAAATTATTGAAGCTTTGGTCATTTCCCAGGATTTTCATTATAGTCAAATTGAGGAATAGTCATATTGAGGAATAGGGGCATTGTGCTATAATTGGCTGAGCAATCTGGTCCTGATCTGGGAAAGTATTTACATGTTTACCCATGCATCCAGCAGTACATTTAAGGGCTTTTATAGAACAATATGAATGCTTAAAATTAATCATTAAACATATTAAAGCATGTAACATGTTTGCCTACTTAAAAGTTATAAGATCCCTTTGACCTTGATTTAGTTAGCAGTGTTTGGAGTAATTAAAAATTGAATAGTCCAAATTTTTCTTACTGCACTAGGAAACATGCTCTCACATTGGCAGCACCCAGTTCCTGAAGATTTTGTCATTGAAATTGTATCTTTGCTTTTAAGGCCTCTAAAACAGGCAGTAGTTTTCCTTTCATATCTTCTGTGCTCAAGGCTTAGAAAAAACTAAAAACTTTTAAAGATATTTTAATTATAACAAATTTTGAACCATTATATTCCATCCACTGCCTGTTTGTCAATAAAATCTCAATCTCGTATAAAGCTTTCACATGTAAAATCCTTCATATTATGAGATCCTGAGAACCTGTCTATTTCAATCTAGTTGCAAGACAAAGATAAAAGCGCTGGCATATATTCAGTGTTCTTTTTAAGCTATATTGGGTGTTATGGAAATAGAGGTTTATTTCACATTCTGATAATAACCTTTTTGATTTTTCATTATCCTTTTGCTATGTTACTCATTTTTGTCACTACAGTTATTCATATAGTCACTAATATGTGAAAGGAGAATGCCTTACTTTGTGTGATTTATATTTTCTCAAAAGGAAAGTGTTCAAATTATTTTGGCAGTGGCCCAAGCCCATATGATACTTAAGCAGACTCCCAAGGCCAGAATTCAACTAAAACGATTAGCAAAAGTAAACTGGACTTTGTCAGATGCTGAAGAGTTAGAAAAAAGTTGGATATTATTGTCTGATATATACTGTAAAAATGGAAAATATGACCATGCAACTGAGCAACTGAAACGCTGCCTACAATACAATAAGGTGAGAGAAGAAGATAAAGAGAATCCGTGAATACCAGAAAAATATTATGATCCTTTAGGTATCTGAACATAACACAGTGCTTGGATATTGTTTTATTTTCATTACTGGCCATGTAACATAAACCCTCAAGGTACAAGGTTAAAGGAGTGGCTGATGTTTAAGGCTAAACTAGGGTAAAATTAGGCAGTAGAAGACAGTGATTGTGATTGTTCTGATGATAGGTGCCAGTGCTTGACAACCTTTGATTTCATGAGTCACAACTTATTTCAGGGAGGAAATACACCAAAAATATAAAATTAACTTCATTATCTTGTCTTTTATATTTTTAAAGGTTGTACTGTTTCAAAATGTGCAAACAGGAATGTCCGATAGTCCTTGCATGTTTTAATGTTTTTAGTATCTCCTGTACTCTAAAAAGTAAAATGTCAGACTACACAATCAAAAGAAATGATGTAAATCATAAGAGATCATATTGTTTATTATTTAATTTATCTTGAAATATGAAATATAATTTAGACCTCCAATTTYGCAATGGTAAGGGTGACTGAAGGGTTGGAAGGCACCTCTGGAGATCATCTAGTTCAACCCCCTTGCTCAAGCAGGGTCACCTAGAGCATGTTAGACAGGATTGCATCCAGGCGGGCCTTGAAGATCTCCAGAGAAGGAGACTCCACAACCTCTCTGGGCAACCTGKKCCAGTGCTCCGTCACTCTCACAGGGAAGAAATTCCCCCTCACGGTCAGGCAGAACATCCTGTGCTTCAGTTTCTGCCCATTGCCTCTTGTCCTGTCACACGGGACAACTGAAAAGAGGTTCTCTGTCCCCCTGACCCCCTCCCTTCAGGTACTTATAGACAGTGATAAGATCCCCCTGCCCCTCAGTCTTCTCCTCCCCAGGCTGAAGAGGCCCAGCTCTCATAGACATTCCTCATAGGGCAGGTGCTCCAGCCCTCTGATCATCTTCGTAGCCCTACGCTGGACTCTCTCCAGTAGCTCCATGTCTCTCTTGTACTGGGAGCCTAAAATTTATATTTGCTGTGATATGGAAGATGGGCTAAGCATACGTATTCAGTACATTTTATATTGAATTATAATTAGAAATGAATATATTTTGGTATATTAATGTATATTCATTGCTGTTTTTAGTCCTGTTCAAAAGCTTATGAATATTTGGGCTTTATCATGGAGAAAGGACAGGCATCTGTAGATGCTGCAAAAAATTATGAATTTGCTTGGAAATACAGTAACAAAGCAAATCCTGCTGTTGGTGAGTTAAGAAAATACTCTGTATCTTCAGTTCAGATCAAGAATTACTAAGTATTTTTTACTCTTGAAAGCATAAATCCAAAAGATTTGGGTCAGATAAATGCCTTGTAACTTTATCTTGCCAATCCTAAAAACTATAATGAATGTTTGCATCATGCCCATGCAACTAGAATCGTAGAATCAGTAAGGTTAGAAGGGGCCTCTGGAGATCATCTAGTCCAACCTCCCTGCTCAGCAGAGTCACCTACAGCATGGTAGACAGGGTTGCATTCAGGCGGGCCTTGAAGATCTCCAGAGAAGAAGACTCCGCAGCCTCTCTGGGCAACCTGTGCCAGTGCTCYGTCACTCTCACAGGGAAGAAATTCCCCCTCACGTTCAGGCTAAACTTCCTGTGCTTCAATTTCTGCCCATTGCCTCTTGTCTTGTCACACGGGACAACTGAAAAGAGKTTGTCCCCGTCCACTTGACAGCCTCCCTCCAGGTGCTTATACACACTGATAAGATCCCCCCTCAGTCTTCTCTTCCCCAGGCTGAAGAGGCCCAGCTCTCRCAGACGTTCCTCRSAGGGCAGGTGCTCCAGCCCTCTSATCATCTTTGTAGTCCTGTGCTGGACTCTCTCCAGCAGCTCCATGTCTCTCTTGTCCTGGGGAGCCCAGAACTGGACCCAGTATTTGAGATGAGGYCTTCCCAGGGCTGAGCAGAGTGGCAGGATCACCTCCCTCGAGCTGCTGGCAACACTCTTCCTAATGCACCCCAGGAGACCATTGGCCTTCTTGGTCACAAGGGCACATTGCTGGCTCACGGTCAATTTGTCATCCACCAGCACTCCCAGGTCCTTCTCTGCAGAGCTGCTCTCCAGCAGGTCAGCCCCCAGCTTGTACTGCTGCCTAGGGTTATTTCTCCCTAGGTGCAGGACTCTGCRCTTGCCCTTGTTGAACCTCAGGAGGTTCCTCTCTGCCCAGCTCTCCAGCCTGTCCAGGTCTCTCTGAATGGCAGCACAGCCCTCAGGTGTATCAGCCACTCCTCCCAGCTTGGTATCATCAGCAGACTTGCTGAGGAGGCACTCTGCCCCCTCATCCAGGTCAYTGATGAARAAGTTGAACAGGATGGGACCCAGCACTGAGCCCTGGGGGACTGCTAGCCACAGGCCTCCAACTAGACTCCATGCCACTGATGACGACCCTCTGAGCTCTGCCTTTCAGCCAGTTCTCAATCCACCTCACTGTCCACTCGTCTAACCCACGCTTCCTGAGCTTCTCTAGGAGGATGTTACGGGAGACAGTGTCAAAAGCTTTGCTGAAGTCAAGGGACACAACATCCACTGCTCTGCCCTCATCTACGCAGCCAGTCATTCCATCAGGGAAGGCTATCAGATTGGTTAAGCAGGATTTCCCCTTGGTGAATCCATGTTGGCTACTCCTGATCACCTTCTTTTCCTCCGTATGTCTGGAGATGACATCCAGAATGAGCTCTTCCATAATCTTTCCGTGGATGGAGGTGAGGCTGACTGGCCTATAGTTGCCTGGGTCCTCCTTCTTGCCCTTCTTGAAGACTGGAGTGACACTGGCTTTCTTCCAGTCCTCAGGCACCTCTCCAGTYCTCCAGGACCTTTCAAAGATGATGGAGAGTGGCCTGGCAACAACATCTGCCAGCTCCCTCAGGTACACCTGATGGGTCCATCTCATCTGGGCCCATGGATTTGTGGAGTCTAGCCTGCCCAGAAGATCTCTAATCCTTTCCTCCTCAACCAAAGGAAAGTCTTCCCTTCTCTGGACTTTCTCCCTCACGTCCAGGCTACAGGATTCCTGGGGGCTGCCCGTAGCAGTGAAGACTGAAGCACAGAAGGCATTCAGTAATTCTGCCTTCTCTGTATCCCTTGTCATCAGGGCCCCTGCCCCGTTCAGTAGCAGGCCCACATTTTCCCTAGTCCTCCTCTTCCTGCTGATGTATTTGAAGAAGAAATCAGTTTTGATAAAAAAAAAAAAAAAACAAAGGGCAGCATTTAGTTCAGAATGATCAATTTACATGAAAAAGTCCTCTAAGAGTTAAACAACATATTATTAGTCCTGAACTGCTCAAAATAAAATTAGAAATAGAGTAATAGTCATTGTTGCTCTTACCTCAATTTGGTAGTCATTATGTATTGGTTTACTCTCAAAATACAATGTATACTAAAACAATAGTCTGCAGTCCCAGTGAGCAGYGTTAGCATTTGGGATCTTAAAAGCATTGCGAGAGAACAATTAGGCTTGTTTTCCTTGACTGCAGTGGCTGAGAATGTGTTCTCTCTCATTTCCTAATGCCTAAAATCTGGGCTTTACACTGCTTTGCATACTTCTGTGCATGCTATGATCCCACCATGTGTTTGGCATCTTACTAACTAAACTCAGTTGGGATCCAAGGTACATAAAACCTTATTAACGATCAGATTTTTTTTTCCTTTAAGTCCTCATTTTGAAGGTTGTTCTTAACATAACATACACATTAATCTAATTAAAATGTCTGTATCGAAAAAAAATATACCATGTGTTACTTGTTCATTACCTTAATATTTTCTGTTATACCCTATTTTAACTGTAARTTTGTTGTGATTATTGGTCTGAAGTGTTGTTTAATCTCAGATTAAGAAATTATTATAGTGGTAAAACACTTTTTTTCCTGTATCTCTTGTAGGTTTCAAACTTGCTTTCAGTTACCTAAAAAATAAGAGTTATGTGGAGGCAATAGAAGTATGTCATGATGTAAGTCATTTACAAAACTTTCATTTGCATCATGAGACAAATAATGTTTAAATTATTTTAATATATCTTTTTTTTAACTAGGTTTTGAAGCTCTGTCCAAGTTATCCAAAAATTAAAGAAGAGATTTTGAAAAAGGCACAAGCAGCAATCAGACCCTAAAAAKAAGATTTTAATACAAAATGTTTAGCCGTTAGATATGTTAGTAAACACTAGAAATAAAAGCATCTGTTAAGTAAATATAAAGTATTTTAGATTTGTTGGAATTCTAATCGAACTTAGGTCCCCCATTTCTACTCATTTATTATCAATGCGTGCTATTTTTAGTGTTTGTCACCACTTTATGAGGAGACTGATTTTGTCAGTGGATGTGATGCGTCCTGTTAACATGTCTACCCACAGCTCCTCTATGAAGAAGGGCAGAGGAATACCTACTCTCTGGATCACAGTTGGAGAAGGCTTGAGATACTCAGACTGGTGCAGTTTTATGCATGTTCTGAAACAGAGTTCATTGTGCCTAGTGAGTTATGTGCCTCATATTTAGCAGTAGGTGAGATGTGGCATTTTGGATGGCAAATGTAGAATTAGACATCTCGAGCCAGTTTTCTTAATTGGATATCCAAGTTACTGGAATAATGCTGATAATTAGTTGCCTCTTTATTGCCATTAATGCCAATCTCCATGTTGTTATTTTTTATTTCCTTCTTCTGCTGTTAAAATTTGTAAACTCAGGGTTTTTCACCCTGACAAGTGCTTATACACATAACAAATTCCTAGTCCCAATGCTCAAACTCTGCTCTATCCACTCACGTACGTCCTGTATGTAGGTTCACCTCTTTCAACAAAGCCTGTTCAAACAGCACAGAGCAAGAAACAGACAGTCCCTCAAGAGCCCTATAGTAAAACAATGCCTAAAATAGAGGAATGCTGAAAACAGCTGTAGTTCATCGTCTTCAGAGTAGTTTATTTCTCCTTTGGGCATTACGACATAGCCAAACATCAAAGCCACTCGGCTGCAAAATGAGGATGRTACCATGTGCATTGCTATAGAGTACAGATTATGGACAGTTACTCAAGCGAAGTGGCGTGATGTTCAAAAGGAGAATAAACAGACAATGTTTTTCAGCAAWGTTGGATGTAGGAACACACAAAGTCTTTGGAATAACAAATTAGCAATAGAAACTATGAGCTTGCCAGATCTAACAAGAATGATGAATGTAGTAAAAGTGAGTGAAGAGACTGGCTAGGAGGCCACTTTCTGACATCTTAGCCAAAACTAACTGAAAGCTAAAAATGATCTATGATGTAACGGAAAGAAGTGCTCGATGACTTAAAGAGGGTCTTGTGAAATAACACACAGAACTTTTTATGAATTCTAATAAAACAAAAAGAATTTGTTGAAGAGGACTGGTGGAATGATAGGGAGAAAACACCTAATCTGACTATATACRTGCTGTGGACACTGGATCCCATTAGCACACTTAGATGGATAAGACTGTTAACTTTTCCTTATTTACTTGATTATGTTTAGCCCAAAGTCTGCTGAATTCAGTAGGAAGGTGCTCTGTGCATCTACTTTTTAAAAGAGACTCTTCAGTAGAAAATAGGGTAAAGTTGGCTGAGAGGRAAAATGAAAATCTACACTGTGTGTMGGATTATGCCAGCCATTTCTAAGGTTTGAAACTGGTCCCTGGCTGCTGATCAAGTTCAAGGCCAGCTTTACTGCCCACCTGTTGATGGTCTGTGTGTCCAGGTTTCTTGTTTTCTTCTTTGTTAAATATGGAAAGAAGGACCCTTTTTTACATTTAACTGAAGAACCTTTGCTTCTGCTGTATTCTCAAAATGATGCCTTACACATGCCAGCAACTGCTTAGAGTAGTTTATCTTTTTTCTGAATGTCAGGAAAATGTGCAGCTAAATGTAACTGAGGTGGCTCCAAGGCATATCTAATACGAGACTGATGATTTTGCAAATCTCACTCCTCACAAAGATTGTGAGATATTTTCTTCAGTTAAAAACTTATAAGAAGAATGTTCTGAGATTTCACTGATTTCTGAAGAAAAAGTAGAACAATGCGTTTTATAAAATCAGATATTAGTAGTCCTGCCAGTCAGTAAAATCTCTTTGTTAATAACTTTAGGCAGATAATTTTCCCTTCTCTGAAAATAACACTTTCCTGTAAAAACACCACCACATTTTACCTTGGGTTAAATCATTAAAGGGATATAAATCCTGTTCCACAGTATGGAATGACTATGGGGATTATGGTCAGTGGGTATTTAAAAACCAACCAAACAAATCAACATACTTCCCCTAGAACAGGGTTATTCCATTATGAAGAGGTTTTGATTTTCTTCTGTATTATGTCAGGGCCACGTTCAAAGATGGGATCTGGGCCCTGGCARTTGCATGATGTGTCTCTTACCGACTGACTGTCTTTTCCTATATACTGTTGTGTGGTCTGACTGGCAACCTGCAGGCCTGATCTCATCAGATGCTTTTGTCTGACCTGCCTCTTTCACATATGCAAGGCTGCTGCTTGAAGAAACAACGCTCTTTCCTCCTGTGTTTACCACTGCCGGCTACATCTGGGCTACTGTTTCTGAGACCTTTCCTGTTCCTCATAGCCCAGGTCTTGCCAGCTGTAGCATTCCCCTTTTTTCMCCCTCTGGCAGCAGTCCAGCTCCCTACTTTCACCCCTCCTGCCAGGAAGGTCCTGCATACTGGGACAGGCAGAGGAAAACACATTTAGCAGGGAGAAGGGAGGAGAAAAAGCAGAAATGCAGTATCCTAAATCAGGGATCAGCATGTGTGGCCAAGGTTCGACCACCCTCAATTGTTATTTTTCTCCCTGACTGCAGTTCTTTTACCACCTAGATGAAAAAAATCAGTTCATGTTACATGGAGCAGGGGAGAGGTAGATTTGACAAATAATTTCTAAGGAGGGACTACAGATTATACATCAACAACTATTATTCTAAAAGTTTGGCTTATTGATCCTGGGCTTGTATTGTTTTGTTTTTAAGTTGATCTGACAGTATTTGAGTTTCATCTTTTTTTTTCTGCTTCAGGGTACTGTGGGAACTATGCAGTATGGAATTGTTTATGCAGCCTTGGAATGTACCTTTAACAGGTTGCTACGCCGCTTTTTTCCCATGTGTGGAACATTTCTGATAAATTTAGTGGGTTATAAATATAGGTACATTATATTAATCACAAATTTTGAGCTTCTTTTCAGATGTGTTAGTATAAAAAGGATCTCTGTGGAAAAATTCTACCATTTCGTTAAAAATGCTTCAATACCTTATTCTTCTCAGTTGCCTTGGTAAGTTGTAATTAGAGTATTTGAACTGGGAAAAGTTGAACCTCTCAACCTCTTAATAGGCTGTGGAGAGTAGAGGATATCTGTTTTTTCTCCACAGTTGTCAATTGTACTTTGCTTCTTAGTGTCTTTTTAGTTGAGATGGGATGAATAATGGTCTCTTCCAAATCTGTCTGTATGTGTAAGTACAACAAATGTTTTTCAGCACACAGACATTTTCAGAGTGAGAAAATTAGATGATGAATTTACAATATATATTTTCGCATAAATCATCTGCAATAGCTAAGAGGAAAGGAGAGAAAACAGAATTTAGAATTTGCCTCTCATATGAACGTTATCTGGCAAAGGATTTTTAAGAAGGTGGGAAGAGTATTAGTGTGTTGCTGTGCTGCAAAGAACCRTACTTCAGTCATTGCCTTGCTCTGTGCTTAAACATAGAGCAAYCTGGCATCTTTCTGATGGTTAGGTGAATGAAAAAACAGACCTCAGAAMAACATTATTATGCCATCAAAAAACCTAATGGTGAAACAATTTTTATGACTGTAATATATTTTTTTTTTCATATTCTCTTCAGGGAACAAGATCTCCATGAGAAAGATCTGGTAGTTCTCTTAGGCAAGGGAAACCTACACTCTGAAAAGAGGATTTAGGCTAATTGGAACATGCATTATCTCTGTTGTCAATCAGAGTAGAATTGTAGGTACCACTGAAAATAGAAGTAAATTTAACTTTATATGAGGAGATTTGCATTGATGTCTGTGGTTGAATAAACTTGAATAAAGACAGCCATCGCTATGGAGAGCAATCACCGTTTCACAATGTACTATAGAGACTTTCCAAAATGACTGTTTTCTTCAGTTCATGTTTGCCTACTTGTGTGCTTTAGAGAGGTACGGTTGAAAGAGGATTGCACAGTGCAGTGATACCCCTCCAAATCTGACCTGGAAAAATTATCAGGAAAACAGGTGAGAACTCTTGGTTTAAGTGTTGGTTTAACCCAGAGTTCTTCTCTCACAAGGAAAATTTGTTTATCTTGCTTACTGCCTGTCTCATGCAGCACAGATTTGTCACTGATGGTAAACCTCAGATGACTGACATTCATTAGGAATCCACATGACAAACTGCATTCATTTTTCTTTGTGGTTAGGGGCAATTTCTGGAAGTCCCCCAGGCCATGCTTTTCTCAAGGATGTGCTGTCGGGGCGAGTAATTGGAGGCCATGAGGCTCAGCCAAACAGCTGGAAGTGGCAGGTAATGCTGATTTTAAGTCTTATACTTGGAAAAAAGCAGTGAGAAAATGACAGCAAATGTAAAAAGTTGGAAWGTTTTATATAGCTGAATTTGCTCTGTGTCCAGTCAGTGCGAAGTTACAACTTCATCTAAAGTTTGATGTCAGCCSAGGACATGAATAAGAACTTAACCAGTGAGCAGGTTTACTTGCAGTAAAGGGTGTGGCATGCCTGTTCTTGACCACACAAAAATGTTCCACTGTTCTGAAATCAATTTTAAGGCAATTCATAACCCTTTGTGGGCATACTTAAACTACCTACAGGTATCATAATGCAGCAAAGAGCAAACCTAGCTACTATGGAAGATGATGAACACTGCTGAAAAAAGATCTTTTGAGGTAGTCTAGATAAATCCTTGCAAAAGAAAATATGGATATACACTGCTTATGCATTAAAAAGATGMATCTTTTTATTTAAAATATGTGCAGAGATGGCTAACTTCTTTCATACTCAGGTGCCACCAATAATTTTYGGTGGTACCATAGAAGTATGGGAAAGGTTGTAATGTCCCATGCACTTGAATTGAAAAAAAAATTGTTTTTCCATTTATGCAAGCCCTTGAAGGCTATCATATTCCTTGCCAGTAGATGATAAGACAGAAAATATTATGTWCAGCTGTTTCAAACTACACTGTCTCTTTTTCAGTCCTCTTACAAGRGAGCTATTTAATAGCTCCTTCTTATAAGGAAGCTAGTCTACTGACCAAAGTAACAGACACATTTTCTGAAGAAGCATGACTTCAGTGCAAAATATTTTGTCATTTGATACAGGTATCTCTTCAGATGGCCTATGCAGATTACCCTGGATATTATAGGCACATCTGTGGTGGAACCCTTATCAGTAGTAACTGGGTCATGACTGCAGCCCACTGTCTCAGAGTGTGAGTAGAATAAAAAGTTGAAATTCTTGTTCTGTTCCTCATTTTCTCTGCAGATGGGTGCTGCACCATTCTCATCCTCACAGTTCTCCAGGKGTACCGGTTTCTTGCACACCTGGACATCTCCCAGCTCACTGCGCATTTAATCTAGGGAACTGGAAAATTCTGTTAACTTCAACTATGATTTTATGTTTAATTGTTGATTTTCTGGAAGTGAAAATCAAACTGAYTGATGATCATAGGCGATTTTCTACAGTTTGCTTTGCAGCATGTCCAATACGTGTCACATAAACAATACATGCAACACCAATAAGCAAACACTCATCTTTAATTATGTACACCTTTAGTGAATGTACTTAAAATGAAGTGTAAGAAGCTCATCCTTCACACTGTTTTAGACATACGTAGAGATGCAAGATGAACATTATTGTTTAAGAATTATCTGAGCTTTGTAGTTAGCTGATATTGCACCTTCAATTTCTTCACCAGCAAACAGTAGTTTCCTAATTCATAAGACCATTTAATTAAAACTCGTTGAAAATCCTCTGATGCAAGATGCTTTAGAAATGATTATATTAGCAGAAAATCTCAGTGGTGCTGGAATTATAGTGCAAAACTACAAATGAGGACTAATCTTTACAYTGATTATTTTGTTGTTCATTTTTAGGCCATTAGAAGCAATATACCGAGTGGCTCTGGGTGAACACAATCTTTTTGAGGTGGATGGCACCGAGTATTATATTGATGTGGATGGAGTCTTCATTCACGATGGCTGGAATTCCTCTRATGTTGGAAATGGGTAAATTGTTTTGATTATTGTCATAGGGCTGAATGGTACTCAGCACCCAATGTTGTGWGTATTATTCAGTCCAGTTCTCAATGAGGTCGAGAATGGATTTGTGGAAGGCAGTGGAAGATGCCAGTAGACCTCCTCTCTTAGAAATGTTTTACCATGTCTACATGGATAACCCCATTGCTCTTTTGTCTATCTTTGTGGTACTTGGCCTTTCCCAGTGAAGGAGCTTCAACTTAAACCCTCCCACTTTTTCCCAAGGCTACAGTAATTGGTGAAAAGAGGCATGGGTAGAACCATTTGCTACAGGCTTTAAGAGAAAGTAGCCAGCTATAGCTGCATTTTTGGAGGAGCACCGTGACTCTGAAGTGTTTTTGATGTGGTTTAAGAAACTTTCCRTCCTAGGGGCTTCAATGAAGGAATGTTTAGTTTCCAGATCTAATGAGACTGAGGTGAGATCTAGGTGTTAAACTACTAAGGTGTTACAAAAACCATGGGCATTTCTGCACATGTCCAAATGCAGATCTTTTCAAAGTGGATTTTTTGGAATTCAAGTGACTCTAGAGTTGGACAGCAACTCAGCCAGTCCTTCCAGGGGATTTAGCCCTTTATYGGTCCGTACCTTGACCTCTCTGTTACTTGCTCTTATTTTCCTGTCTCGTGGGATAGCTACAAGTATTAATTCATTAAGTTTCCCAAGTGCTTGGCTATCATCATGCCACAGACTAAATACCTATGTAAATGAGTGAACAGGWGTGAGCAAGTCAGATTTGGTTTATACTTAATCCAGGATTTTCAGTAAATACTCTTTTCACCTATATCCTATTTCAGCAATGACATTGCTTTGCTACACCTCTCCTCTCCTGCMTATGACAATGGATTTGTTGAGATAGGATTGCTTCCACCTGAAGGAGACATTTTGCCTGATAACTATCCCTGTTATATTACTGGATGGGGAGTGGATAGTGGTAAGTATGTGGGGGGGGAGGGGAGGGGAGAGAAGCAGTGTTCCCTGTTCTAGAAAGAAGGACCAAGATCCCAGACAAAATACAACCTTTTGCATGTAAAGTCTGTTACATGAGCAAATATTTTACGAAATGCAAAGACTGACTGCTAGAAATCTCCTGATTTTAGTGGGACTAGCCATGCAGGTAAGGTATTTTAAAAAATAAAATATCATTCTTTCTTTGCTAGTTGATGGCAATGCCCCTGCCAAACTTCAAGAAGTGATGCTGCTGGTAGTCGACCATGCAATCTGTTCTCAGGAAGACTGGTGGGGAACTAAGGCAAAARTTACTATGATCTGTGCAGGTGGGAATGGCGTGACAGCTGGATGCAGWGTAAGATCTGTTATTATCAGAGAATTTTTAAGCCTTTCTCTCTTCCTCTTTCTTCTCTATTTAGCCTTGCTGTGCCTTCATCTGGGAGCTGATTTTGCCATATGCTCAGCCTAGAGTAGCTTTCATATGCGGATCCTGGCCCTTTCACTGCTTTTGTCTAAATATAATCTTCTAAATCAGACTGCTCCAAATTCCTTCCTCCCCCTACAAAGGAGCCACCAGAGAGGAACTCTTCAAGTTCTCAATATGTGTCTCGCCCCACTGATTTTGCGAGGAAGATTTGCCCTTTCTTCCAGCAGCATGTTCCATTGATCAGATTCTGGGGACCTCACAGTTGAGACTTTGGCAATCTCCTCTGCCCTCATTCAAAGGATGAGGCTGTAGGAAGTCCTGCTGCTCTTTCAGTGCTGCTGCCATTTTCCACCACCAAAACAAGGCAGCCAGCAGAAGSAGATGTTCACCACTGCACTTTAACCCTGCTCTTCAGCTTTCTGCTCTTCGCCATCTACTCTTTCTGTGTAGTTAACTGAGCAGCCATGCTGAAATGTAAGCAACAAATATATAACATATTTGTTTTTTAAGAATATAATATATAAACATACAGAAATAATACATATTATATAGTGATTATATAATATAAATCTATAGTTATAAATACATAAATATTTACTATATTTTTCAGTGTAAGTTAATTATGACAGAACTTGGTTGCTACCTGGATTCTAAACCACAGCAGGAGCCTTTATCTTTACATATATTTTAACTTGTCTTGCTCTCTTCCCACTGGCTTTACTTCCTGAGACCTTTGGAATGTGCTTGATTGCTAAGTACAGAGGGATCAGCATTTCCTTCCCACCTGGTTCCTTATAGCTGAAGAGTGCACTGAGTTTTCATGAGAGATGCTGTACAGGTAGATCTTCATGGGAAGAACTGTCATGTAATGCAACGTGCTCTGAAGCAGTTGCTTGAAGTCACTATGTTTCCAATGGTAATGGTAATGGGAAAATTATAGGAACGTGTATGTATGTGTGCAAATGTGCGTGTATGTGCATGTAGATTGAGATATTAATTAGTGGACCTGCTTTTTACAATATTTTGTTAGGTGCTGTGCAGTCTCAGCTTCCATGTTGCTAGTCAGCCTTTTGCAAAATACACAGTACAGATTTAGGCTTATGTTCTAAACAGCTATAATCAGTGCTCCCTAATCTGTCCAGTCATTCCTAAATGGCTCAGATAATTTGGCTTAATATGTTCCTCTCCTTCCTCTGAGGCAGGGAGATTCTGGAGGCCCTCTGAGCTGTTACAAAGATGATCGCTGGCAAGTCCATGGGATTGTCAGTTTTGGGATAGTTCCCTACTGTAACATGTATAAGAAGCCTACAGTCTTCACACGTGTGTCAGCTTACATAGACTGGATCGACAACGTAAGTTCCTTACGCGCTAGTGCGTTGGAGATACACTGGTTATTTCCCATGATGTAAGGGGTACCCCTAGAGAGAAATTGGATCCATTTGCTTCTGAAATCATTAGGAACTGAACTGGGATTTGAGGAGACCTAAAATCAGGGTATTTGATGTTACTTTCGGTGCATTCAAACAACTGGATGGAATTTTTGTCTTAGAAGTGAAATGCTCTTCTGGAKACCACATACAAAATTCAAGACAGACAGAAGTTGGACTCTGTGTCCAAAAAATGAWCGTTTTCATTCACCTAGGCAAAAAATACTACAGGAAAACAGTGAAGGAATTATCTGTCCTGTATGTAGTGCAGCCTGAATGGGAGGTGCAACAAATATAAAATATATCTACAAATGCAGGTCCTACAGTGTGCATTGCGCAGCTTTGGCCTTGCTTTTGGGAATGACCAAAGAGATCTTCGCTCCCAGAAGCAAAGCCTGGGACTGGCAGCAGCTGTTTCCTAGGTTCAGGGTAGTGCTTTTGTGAAACTGCTGCTGTAACACATGCTCCCTACTAAGTATTCATAGAAAGAAATGTGAGGAGAGGCATTCTAAATCACAGCAAGGAAGAGAGAGGGAACCATCTAATCCATAAGATGGCTGCTGTGTTAGTGTGTTTTTCACCTCCTGCAAATGGGTACGGTGGTATTGACTTTTAAAACACTAAAAGCAGCTTTCGCTCTTTAGTGTCCAACACAAACAATTAAAAGGGAATCCAGTCAATAGAAGAATTCAAAGTTAGTTACTCATCAGGACAAAAACTTCAAAGTGGTCCTTGATCTGCCTTTGGGTAGCTGGGATAATGTCTTTTGGTTTTCAGGCTGCAAATTAGGAAATGCAGCTTGCAGTCCTACTGTCATCCATGCTTCCTTGCAGGGTGTCAGTCTGTCCAGCACCAACTGCTGGATCAGTCCTACTGAGAATCCCTGTTGTGGGAGAGCCCCTTGCTAGTCTGTAGCTTCTGGAGCCAGCTGCATGCCACTGGTGTCTGGTTTCCACTGACCTGCAGGGCAGGAATGGCTGAAATGCTGTGATCAATGGGCATTTCCAGGTGGGAATAGTAGGTAGAGTAGAGCGCTGCCCCATCTGAGAACAAGCCCTTCTTCAGAACACTAGTGCAAAATGGAGACATGAGTTATTTTGCTTCTGTACTGATTTTGATTCTTGTTTTCTAGATTATGGCAAGCAACGGTGGCTACTAGAGAAGGATCAGCTTGTGCATAAACACGAGAGTTAGAACAAAGCATGTCTGTTAATTCGGTCTTCTCTCATCCTTTCTACAACTTGGGTTATTAATAACAAAGTTGGGCTAAAATTGTAATAAAGTATTGGTGAGTTCAACTGGTAGCTTCAACCTCCTATTACTGTGTGTTTTAAGAGAGATTAACACAAAACACTAGCAGCACAGAGCATTTATCATTGCTGAGGTGACATCAAGAACAAGGTCAGTGTAGCACAGGATGTTTCTGCCTGGCCTGGGATCAGGAGACTCCTTAGGCACCAGTTCAGATCAAGTCAACTGGAAAACAGAATTCAGTGTTATCCTTGTGAGATGAATTAAGCTGAATTCAGCCTTAGTCCAGTTCTYAGCACATGTCCCCGTAAGCGTTCTGCCTGCAGAGAGGTTAAGTACTGGGTGAGCTGGGGAAGCCATGTCTATGCTGAGCAGGAGGTCCAGCACCTAACATGCCAGCCACAGCAGGAAAACATGTTTTGGTATCTTTTGTACACCATAGGAAATGTTGCAACATTGTGCAAACAATTCAGCAAAGCTCAATCTAAGACCTTATAACTGAGGAAAGTGATTTTGTCTTAAAACCCAATTCATCCATGCTCACACCCTCGTTACCAGGAACTGAGAAGTACCGAGATGTTTGTGTCCAAGTAGCCTGTCCAGCCATCAGGTATGAAGACTCAGATCTGTCTGCCCATGATTCCTCACAGTGACAGAAAAGACAAGGGATGCCAACTACTGAGCCCTCCATGCATYTCTGGTGTCTTATGCTGGTAGCTGTGTGTGGCTTTGGATGTGCCTTCGGTACATTGCAGGTCTYGCACATCCAGCATTTTCTGCAGAGAGGCCAATGAATGCGTCCTTTTCCTGGAGCTGGGGTGCAGAGTCCTCACGTACCTGAGCAGCCCTGAACAAGGCTCTTCAGGGCTGACATTCTGGCACCATCTACAAATACACACTGCCTAAAATGACCATGATAGGTTTTCTCCCTGAGGAGTTCCTTAGTAATAACCCATAAGCAGTAAAGAAGGTTGGCTGTATGTTTGCAGGTAGATAGGAGGAAATGAGTGGTGACAGTAACATCAGTCTGCACAGCGGTCAGCAGATATTWTGCTTGAAGATCTTGGTTTTCTTTTTGTTCCTAATCTAAAGCTTTGTTATGATGCTGCATACACAGAGGCTAATTCATACCTGTGTGGCCATAAGGCCAGCTGCAGGTGTACAAGCGGGCCTCTATTGCCTCAGCTGTAATGGGTAACTGAAGCAGTTGAAAGCACAATCTTTAAATTATTCTTTAATTTACGCTGTGTAGGATTCAAAAAAATTTTTTCTAAGACTAAACGCAAAGGACATGGCATCTCTGGAGGGTGTTTTTGTACTTGCACTATAATGTAATGTTTGTCTATTGGTGAGCTACAATACTGTCTTGCAGGAGTACACAGGGAATCCACAACCTTCCCTCTCCCTCTTCTGCTGTGTAGGAGGTTAAGTGTTTAAGACTGAAGAGGTTTAATTTAGCTCTTTATCATTTCAATTTATTCATGTCTCTGTGCTCCCACCTGTCTTAAAACAGCTGCATGCACACACCAAGGACATGACAGGATTTTTACTAAATCCTCTCTGTGCCTGGAGCACAACTTGTCAAAACGCTTGTCAAAAGCCACTAGAGGGCATTGGTAAACCAGAGAAATACCCACCGTGGCTATCACCAGCTCTTACAGAAGTTTTGTGGGTTGGAAATGATAAAATGGCAGGTATACAGCCTTGCACTCTGTACTTTATGTTTGCCTTCAGACAGACAGATAAGCAAATGGGAGCTGCTTTTAGATACCATTATCAAAAGGTCTGATTTGCAAACAGATAAATCCTGCTTACTGCGGCAAGCGCAAACAAAAATGAAACCAGCAAAGACTTTCTGTAAGGCTTGTAAGAGGCCTAGAGTACCAGCTTTATTTTTAGCTCTTTACTTTATGGACTGCACTTGACAATGCATCATGTATACCCAGTAGTTCAGCAACTTCTCTTCTGGCAAGGAAGGAAGAACACATCTCAGTTTTTCTGACTTTTAGTATTACTGAGTAATTCTTGCTCCTTTTAAGGTAGCATGTATGATTTTACTGCAGTATCATGTTCATATGTTTAATTTCTCCCCAGAGGATCTAGATTTGTTCATTTAGGAGACAAGCGACATAAGCAACTGACGTCAGAGACCCTTGGACTGATGATACTTAAACATTTTCCTTTGAATTTTAAAATAAGTTAAAAAAACAGACATCAAAGGCTTCTGGGAATGAGATCAATTCCAAAATCTCAGATGCTGAAAAGTGAAGTATTACAGTGCCATTTTTTTAAGGTCTGACTCTGCATGCTCTGTGAATGGGCCTTGGGGAGATTTGGGGATCTCACATGGGGTCCAAAACTCTCACCAGCCTCACTTGGGAAATCACAGGAAACACTGAGGAAAGGGCTATACCTTAAACGGGCCAGGCACACGGGGCTGTGGAGATGTGCTTACCTGCAGCATGGAGCTCAGATGTCACCTATCTTAGATGGCCTTAGAAGGGGTTTTCTGGACTGCAGTTTTGGAGATAYGTTATGTGTGCACTGTGATAAATTAATGAAGCTCAGCTCATTCTCTGGCACTGTGGCCACCTTGTGGATGCGCAGTCTGCATCCACATATTCAAACTTGCCCAGCCTGCAAAACGGACCGGCTTCACGCAGACTGCCTACTGGAAAGGTCGCTGGCCCGTGCTAAGCAGGCWCAGGGACTGCCTTGGAGGGTGCTGTTGGCTGGACTACAAACACTGCAGGGACCACGTTAGCAATTTAACCCTACGGATGACCAACTTCCAGTGCCCAGAAATGTTCCCTGGCAGCACTTAAGTCTGAAAAAGACACAACCTGAAATATCATAGCTGTCGCATGGTTCCAGCCTGCCTGCCTGCCCCCTGACATGAGTGCTGTGAAAAGCTCTCCCTGCRATGGAAACTGAACTGCACACTGGGAAGTTGAGGTCCCCAAATCAGCAGATACCTGACCTAGTCTCCCAAACCGTTGCTGTCTAGGTCCTGGTCAAAACTGCAGAAAAAAGCCCAGCACAATAGCTATCTTTCCTTGTGCCTTTGGCAAGAAAAGGCCTCTTACAGCCCCAGGATTTCCAGTAAAGGAAGGCTTTATTGCAAGTGCATTTTGGATCCTCCATCGGTAGGAGGGCAGAAAGAGTGACAGTAGCATCCTGTGTTATGCAGTCCAGGCAGTAAGAAAGCAGGTAGTCTTCATCTAAACTGTGTCAGGGCTCCCTCTGGTATCCTGCCAACAACAGATAAGACTGCTGCTTGCCCCTACTGAGATTGTCTAAAGCCTGACGGATGGGTGCTCCCCAGGCCTGGCTAGATCACCTCTGGAGAGGTCTACATGAGGAACAAATGAGCATGGAGAAGGTCCATGGGGGGGCTCTGACCAGTGCACCCAGAGCGCTTAGAATTCTAAACCCAGCTTCCTACCAGAGCTGCCACGAGCATGAAGGAACAAATTACCTGCGCCAAGCCTCCCGCAGCTGCATGACRGCCACTGTTCTCCAAGCAGCAGCCCTGGCCAGTGGGTGCTTGAAAACTTATCACAAGCTGCTCTGAAAGCTGGGCKGGAAGTTGCTCCTATAAACCCTGCCTCCCTGTGAGTGAGATCGGAACCAGTCCCTGAAACAGTCAGGAGGAGAAATGTCATCCTGTACCATCAGTAGCAGAGAATTAAGTGTTAGGAGACATAAAGCTCTAATTCAGGGTCATTATCATGTCACTAGTACAAAGAGGAGCTTTTCTTTCCGGGTTTTTATGACAGGAACAGCTTGTGCTGCTCGGCCATGGTTTATTGCCTAGGATAAGAGGAATTCTTTGATAATATGATAGCCTGGCAGCACGCATACAAAGTGCGTGTTCTTCTTCTATGCTTGATTTACCTCCGAGTATCAAAGAGTCTTGTTGCTCAGCAATAACAGGCAAAGCTGTACTCCCATGAGCACACCTCAGGAAGCCTATGGAAAATGCCACTCAGGCTCCCTTCCAGTTCTACCGTGTGAAGGTGTCACAGCCATATCATATCCAATAGTATTGGGACAACGCTGCTGGGCACAATTATATAATGTTTACATACAGTGTTCCCACCCTTTTCTCTAAAGCCAGGTGGTGAGGATGGAGCTAAAACAGGGATCCAACTACATTTTGGAAAGACTATGCTCCCCATCTCCTTATGTGGAGCAGAAAAAGGAGACAAACAAAGCTACAGAAGGCCATCTCCTGGGCCTGGTACCACCAGGTGTATGGTGCTTCTGTGAGGTGCAAAACTGAAATATTTGGGGAAGGAAACACTGTAAATGTTGTGAAACAGCTGTGGAAATGCAGGGATCAAACACAAGTTTCTAGTGCCACTTGGGACACTTGAGGACATCTCACAGCATCCCACTGCTGCTTCCAAGGGGTGTAAGTCTTCTGAGATCCCATGTCATCTCTGATAGCCCCATGGGTATGTCTCARTCCCCTTGAGCATCTCAACAAGCTCAAAATGCAACAGAATCCCTCCCCTTCCTCCAGCAGTTTGGGGAGTTAGGTCATACAGACATACACTCTAAWAGAGATCCTCAATCATGCTACAAATGTGTAGAGAAGTTCTGGTTATGAACATCTCCYTCCTGTCCAAGTCCTTCTCTGGGGCTGTTATTCTTTATCCAGTGTGGCCCCCAAATCTCTAATCAGATTTGTATGACTCCTTCACCCAACTGTTCTCTTGCTCACTTACTTGCGGGCAAAAATGATGGGTATTTGGAAGTATGAATACAATGGGCTCCATTGTCTCCTGACAGCTATTCAGCCTTAATTACCGGAAAGCACTTTGGGATGCTTTGAATATGAAAAGCACTTAAAGACCATTAAGTTCTCATCTCTATTTACTCCAAAGTAGTATCCAAGTATTTATTTCCATGGAAGTGTAATAGATAATAGTTTCCAGTGCTGCACATCTTGGTGGAGCAGGTTTACATTTGAGGGAGGCCTTCCATTATTAATCATCATCACAGCAGGTTTCTCTTGTAACATTTTAGCTCCTGGCATGTGGCCAGTTCAGTCCCCGGGGAATCAGGTCGCCAGGCCAGCTGAGGGGACCAGAGCTGGCTGCCATGCAGATGACTCAGATCCTCACCGTCTGGGTTGTTCTGAAAGTCTCTGCGGCCTCCRCACTCATGCTAAAACATTTCAGCTATCTTGGTCCCAGGTATTCCCCTTCAGCTCTGACATGTCAGTTTTGATGTTCCCCCAGTGTGATATGGAGACATGCAAGCTGCTTCCAGGCTGATGCCGAACCCGCTGGGTCCTTGCTGGCAGCCACATTGCCAGCTGGATGCAGCAGAGCTGCTAACCTGTCACGTCTGTGGGACTACTAAGGCTGATCCTGTAGAGCAATTTTTGGACTCACTAAAAGGTAGCTACTGGAGGCATCCAACCTCAGAGTGACTCRGAGCACCTAAAATTAGGTGCCTGCATTCACCATTTCCAAGTGTAGTCAGCAGAGGGAGGAAGGGGCCTACAGTGAGCCCTTTGGAGCACCTGAGCTGAGGTGGACAACCCCCAGAGCAAGCCAGCCTTGTAGATGACTTAGTCCCAWAAGTACTGTTGAAACCCAGCTTCTCTGGTCAAAATGTGATTGCCTCCAAGGTTAGCAGAGCAGGATTTTGAGCATTTACCTTGCGAGTGTAGGTTCCTCCCAGCTGTGGGCACRTATCCCAGGCCAGGCATGCAAGCAGCAGCTCCAGTGCCAAGCCATGGGGTATCATGGTACATTCTCTATGTCTGAACAGGGTCACTGGGAGCCAGCTCAGATGTTTCTTCTGCATTTAAGGCTTACTGTAGGCTTTTAAATACAGTAACTCAGTAAGAAACAGGGTTTCTTTGGTCCCATGGAGGTGGGCAGATGTTACCCAAGAGCAATCTGGACAGAAGAGAAAATGGCAAAAGGGGACAGCTGTCCAACTGAATCTTGTTAACTGCTGCCCAGTAGATGGCAATGCTGCTGTTCACTTAGCAGGAGTTTCAGAGGTACAAAATAATCTGGTGAAAATGTATACGTTAATCTGAATTAGAACCTCCTAATAGTCACATCTGTGAAGAACAAAGTTTCATGCTCTATATTAATGGCTTATCTGAATTCTCACTTTAGCCAGTGCTCTGGCAGAATAAGAATTGTCACGAGATTCTGGAGAGAAATCATTGAAGCCAGAATACTTGTATTTGTTCCCTAAATCAACATTTAGCAACACCCATTTCCCAAGATGCTGGGTACTTGTAGCTTCTGCACAGACAGAACAACGGAGGGCCCTACGCAAGCTAAAGAAACTCAATTATTCTTAATTAAATGCCTCATCTTGCTTGATTTGGGTAGCGAGGATGTTTAGGGGACTTTATCCTGTCATAGCTGAAGCTGCTGGTGTGATCAGAATTTCTGTGATGCTGGAACATTGAACATCAGTGACCAAAAAGATAAGAAATAACAGCTCAATGTTGTTGTTGTTGTTTTTCTTCTCCTCCCACAACGCTGACAGAATAAAACTATAAAGTTCCACAGGAATGTGTCAATAATTACAAATTCTGCAGTGTACTTTTTATAAGACGTTCAAGCAGATCACTGGGTATGAGTTAAATCTCAGCTCCCAYACATTTTTCTGCACAAGCTCCACATGATGGAAAACGCATGTGCTTAGAAGAAGGAGTGCAGAAGGCTGCGGAGAAAGGACTGGTGCCTGCTGCAGTGACAAAAGTTTTGAAGTTGGTGGAGCTGTAACATCCTGGTGGAGACACCAAAGAAGATGTTTTCTCTTGCTTTCGTAGCAGCCCTGGAGACTTCTTGCATCCACCCAGCGTTGCGTTGCTCAGTCATGTGGTGTAAATCTCCCTCTTTCTTTTATCAGTGAGAAAAGCACCTCGGTATTTTTTCAAACCCTCCTTCCTTYGGAGCAAACAGAAGTCCGCCGCTTGCCGGGAGCTGGCCCTTCAGGTCACGCACTGCACACACCTGCCTCTGCTCGGGCTTGTTGCCTGGGTGCTTGCAAGGGCAGAAATTCTCCAGCTGGCTGCACAACGGGCTGGCAGAGCCCTCTCGCTGCTGCTGGTGCTGGGCAACTCCCTCTGTTCTCATCCAGAGGCCTTACGCTGGAGCTGCCCAGATTGCTGAAGGTCAAGTGCACTGCACTCAGTATTTTACAGCTGTTCCTGCAGAGAAAAGTCCCAAAGTGTCTCATTCCCTGCATTTTTCCATGGCTATACAAGCACAGTTGCGTTTTCCTACCAGCTAAGATGTAGCTTGGCTTTGGCCCAAAAGAAGTTACCAGGGCTGAACTGGGCCGACAGGGTTCCTCCGGCCGACGAAGTYAGACCTGGGGATGGGGACAGGGGAGAAACGTCCGCTGCCAGCCAACCTCRGTACATTGAAGGGGAGCAGAACCACCTCCCACGCTTGCAGCCAGCATGACCTCAAGCTGGGGGAGACGTGGTGGTTCACAGCTCCTGGCATTCCCAGGCCACGCGCGGCAGGGCGAACGCCCCCCGTGCCAAGCTTTGAGTCGCGTCCCGTCTCCGCTTGCTGTCGGTCATAAAATGACTCACTCCTTTTTTGAACGTTGCGACCCAGGAGAGAAATGCTCTCTAGTCTGTTGGCTAAATGCACGGTTCAGCTCGTGGTTTAGACACTGGCACAATCAAAATACGAATCAAAACAGGGAGATGAGTAATTCCGCGCCTCCGAACGCTAAGAGCGAGGCCTACGCGATGGCCCTACGAAGAAAAAACGAAGAGCAGGAGGGYGGTAAAAGCCCTGAGCAAGGCAAACGGGAACGGAGCAGAACGAGGAGAGGGGCAAACGCCACGAGCAGCCCTCAGCCCCTCAGCTAGAATCGCATCCGTTTGACTCGCCGTCCCCGATTCCAGGCGACGGGAAGGAGCAACGCGAATGATGCATGAACGGCGTGTGCGTGTGCGTGCGTGCTTTGCGCGTGTCCCTCTTGGGGTGTGCCGAAACTCAGCTGGCCGTGAAGCGTTTCACCTCATTTGCAGTGTGGCTCCTCTCTGCTCTGCCTTAGCTCGGGGTCTGGTCCAACAAATGTGTAAAACGGGATCCAGCAGGATCTTGGCAGGGTTTGCAGCAGCTTCCGATCGACAGCGAGAGACGAGCGCTCGCGGGCTGCTCCAGCTGGGCTAAAAGAGCAAGGGGACTTCAACCAAAATGTTGTTACCTTTCCGGAGCAGCAAAAACAAAAGGAGAAATAAAATGAAACAGCTCCGCGACCTGCAAAAATCCTGCCTCGCCGGGGCCAAGCGTCTGTCGCTTTGACGCTGCAGCCTTGCAGAGACGCAAGGTCCTGCGTCCCGGAGGGAAACTCCTCCAGGGCTTCTCTTGCACGCTGCTGCTCCAGCCCAGCGTAAACTCCTCCTGGCACAAAGAGGCTGTTATGAAGCCTGCTTTGCTCGGCGGCTGCCGGCTCCTACCGCCGCCGGCCCGGAGCGCAGGGCGGCAGCGGGCGGCGCRGGGTGGGGAGGGGGGCGATGCCACTTCTCCGTGCCTTTTCTGCGCGCCCCTGCGGGAGGAAAGAAACCCCCCGGCTGGCGGCTCCCGCGGCTGCTGAGCCGACACAACGGGGCCCGTTCTTCCCTCTTCTGGAGCATACAATGAGCGGAACAGGAAATTATACGTGTAGACCCCCATAAATTAGAAAGACGACTAACCAGATCCTCCTGTATGGGGGAAACTAAAGAACGTATATATATATATATATATGTGTGTGTGTATATATATATATATATATATTTAATCATTCCTGCTTTTTATGCTTTCTTCCAGCCCTTGGGGGCGGTTGCAAGAAGGGGCTTGCAGCCCTCGCCCGCAGCCCGGGCGCACGAGGGATAAGGGCTCCCGCGATCGCTCCTGACGGCTCCTCTGCGATCGCCCGGCAGCGCGGGGAACTGGCTTCGACCCACGCGGTCGCTAAAAACCCTCATTTCTGCCCCCGCCGGGCATCTACATACCGAAGASATTTTTTAAAAAAATCATGCCATCGCCCCCGCCGCGGGAGCGGAGAAGCGGAGATCTCCCTCGGCGGCTGCAGCACACACCTGGGGGCTCTAGCTGCAGTTTCAATCTCTCGTTGCATGGCACAGGCAGAGTAGCCAAAGAATATTGCTCTGGGCTGGTGATATTCCTTTTTTTTTTTTTTTTTTTGCCAACAGGAGCTCCTGGTTTCTCACGGCAGATCCTGGCACGGTTGCAATGTGCCCGTAACCTGCTCCAGCGCGCGGCTTTTCTTCCTCGGGCCGTTTTTGGGGAGCAGCAGCCGGGCGAAAGGCACATCTGCTAGCAGTTAGTGGGTTTCTTCCCAGGATGTCATTAGAAATAAAAAATCTTTAACGATCCTTACGGCAGAAGGTTGGGTGTGCCTAGAGCGCTGCTGGGACTTGGCCAGCATTTCGCCAGGGCAACGCTATCAGCAAATATAACTCGTTCCTATGGCTACAAAACCAAAGAAACGCTTACACAGCTTGTCCAAGAAGGGGTTAATCTGCGTGTTCAGCAACTTGCGCAGCTCTCCGGCTTGCGAGCACTCTCTTTCCTCCCCGTTCCCGTAAGAGCAGAAAGTGCTGTTTGGGGCCCAGGAGCTTCGC
>NW_028186612.1:3075002-3092782 GCF_003343005.1 Rhea americana
GTCCATCAAGAGTGATGGCCACCATCCGTGAACATCTACCTGGAGGTCAGGCTCAGGCTCAGGTCCGAGGCGCTGAGCAACACCTGACACCTCAACTCCCTCATCACACTGGCTAGAATAACACCCCCTCCCCGCCCCCAGGTAACACTTACTACAAAAAACCCAACTCTGCGCTGGAAACATGCTAATCATCCCAGAAGAGAAGGGACAGTTATTCCAGAATGGAGTGTCTTTAAAAACCAGGGCTGTTCTGCAACAACTGTTGTTGAGCAGCTCCTTCCACAAGAAGTGCTCCAGGCAGTCAACCGTGTAGACAAGCCCTCAGATATCAGCGGACAGTAATTGTTAACAGATTCTGAAAAATATTTTCCAGCCCCGTTTTAGCTCAGCCCGAACCCATCTGCCGGGCAGCATGCGTTGGTTTGGGCTGATTACCATGCCATGTGGGTAGCCAAGAGAGGCAGAGGAGGGCTAAGGCTGAGAGGTGGGACAAAGCTGGTGCTGAGCTGCACCACGAACATCCCATGTGACCTTGGGAAGATATTGAGGGGGGTAAGAATCATTTGCGTGGTGCATTTGAGTATATGTGACACTAATGCGTTTGACTATGTCTGAGCTGCTCCCTCTGGGCTTCCTTTAGAGCCAAAGGACTCAAGGGAGCAGTTCATCTTCTCTGTAAATCTGTGCTCTCTCCAGTTGTACATGCTTTCTTGCCATCCAGGTGGAGCTGCCTGGCTTGCTTACGTTAGTGCTCACAGGCAGTGGTCCTTTGGGCGATAGGGCATGGTTGTAAGCCAGCACGTTTGCTACGGACACTCCCAAGGATGGACGTGGCCACACAAATGGCCACAAAGTGAGCTAGGCGCGCTTTATTCACAGCCAGTCTCGGATTAAGGACCGCCACCCAATGTGGTGAGCAGTTCCCGAGGAAGCCACGGGGAAATACGAGCACGCAGTGTCTCCCAGGGGTGCTCAGCACTGAGCAGATAAGACACAAGACCTGGCTGCTAGAAATGTGCAGCATGCCCCAATCAATTCCAGGGACCGCTCGTCCCAGGAAATAAGGTCTGCTGCGCAATGCGTCCACCACCCCAAAAGCCCTCTGGACATTGGGACACGGTGGTTTTGCCAAGCAAGCTCTGGAAACAGTGCAGCCAGACCGCAGTCCTGATGCACTGATTTCTACCCCTACAAAGAAAAAGAAAAAAGAAAAAGAAAAAAAGAAAGTCATTGCTACTGCTAAGTCCCAGGGCTGTTTCAGGAGGCCARAGAGAGACTGAATACCCCTTTTGATTCCTTCTTCTCAGCACGGACTGACACTGATGGAGCAGGAAGCAACTTTCAAAGAACAATTGTCACGGTCCACTGCAAGTATCTGCACCGGGAAAATTGCAGTGGCCCCGCCGAAAGGCCAGCGGCACGGATGTCCTAACAGCCAGCTTCAGGAGATGCTCTTCAGGACAAAAGCCTTGCTCTGCCAAGCAATAGGTGCACAACACTTTTCTCCCCAAATCATTAACCAAATCACCCCAAAGATCCTTTCCCATCTGGCCCCAGGCCTGGGACCAGTGGGTAGCCTGTGGCTCACCAGTACAAGCCCTGGTGGCACCGTGTCACAGCAGAGAAACTGGCAGACTTGGAGCAAAGGTGCAGCCATCAACACTAAGCCAACAATTTTCCTGATCATGAAAGGAAAGGATTGATCCACCCAGACACAGGTGGGCTTTTTGCAGGACTGAAAAGCAGGAAAATCCTCCTTTTTTGTCAATCAAGACTGCAGAGCKGCTGTTGAACTAAAAGGCTACCTGTTCAACACAAGGGCGTGGGTATTATTTTCATTCATTAGCATCATTTTCATAGTTATGGAAAACACCTCTGCAATAGACCTTTTTTTTCCTTCCAACCCAGACTAGATTTTGAGAGGTTTAAACACCACTATCAAGCCTGTGAAAGACTGGTATTTCTGAAAATAGCTTGTGTTCTGGCACGAGCCTCTCTGATTTGCATTCRCTCATTTTTTTTCTGCGGTGCTCTTTTTCCCGCGGGCGGTCACGCGTCGCAGAGCACAACTGTCAAACTCGAGCGCCGGCGTCGTCTCCTGCCGCCCTCTGCCCCGGCCTCGTGGATGCTGCAACCCCAGCACGACCAACCTGCCACCGGCTTGCGAAACATCTCATCCCGCGGCCCAGGCTTCTGCAGACGTGCCGGGGCGACGGGCTGGTTTCACGCATGCCCGCAGGCGTGGTGGGTTTGCAAGGTGGGGCGCCCGTTGCRTGTTGTCCTCTGGCCGAGCGTCTGTCCCGGGATGCACGCGAGGGGACACGCGTGCACACTTGCCTTCGCCCAGCCGTTGATGGGCCACCCCGTGGTTGCGGGGACCCCACCACCCTGTTTCTGTGAGTTGTCAGAAGGCGCCAGGAAGTTGATGCATAAAAAGCTTTGCTAGCAGGAACACTTGTTCTCCAGGCCTGGCCACCCAGAATTAATTACAGCAACTGGACTGCTTTCAAGAAGCTGCCCTCTTGTCTGCATGAAATACGGAGGAAGCGGGGCCCAGAATCTCCCTCATTAGGTGTAGCCAGAACTGGGACAGGCTGAAGGYTCCGCGTTGATGTTTCTCCAGGCCAAGGGGACACATAAATCCATTCAAGACTGCTTAAAAAAAAAGAAAAAAGAAAAAAGATAAAGAAAAAGAAAGAAGAAAGAAGAAAAAGAAAGAAGAAAGAAGAACTGCTTCATGGTGCTGGCATCCACAGGCAATTAAACTGTTTTTCTTAGGACTTCGGGAAGGCTCCAGCCAGGCTTTGTAGGCACAGGAAATGTCTTCAGGGTCTTGCCAGCTCATGCAGGGTCTTGGTGACCTTTTGGCCAGCGATGAAGAGTACGGCCAGACAACGCAGCCCGCTGGGTCAGGACTTTGCTGGGCTTTGGTGTGACTGCAGCATCTGGTTTCCTTGGCAAGGTGCTCTCCCCACACTTTGCTGACCACTTGTTTTCCGGAGGCAAGGCTCAGACAGAGAAGCAGCTCGGAGGATTGGCCCAGACCACGCCACAGCCCTGCATGAGCTGAGTGGGCGCAGCACGTCCCTCCCCGTGTGTATCTCAGGGCCAGGACACAGCTGGCCAGGGTCTCCGAGCCACATGCTCTGCAGCTCCACTCTCCTGACCTGACGCCAGGGCTTACCGAGGTGGTGATTAGCCCTTGGCTAGGAGACGYTCCCCGAGAGGATGCCAGACGGACTTGTGGGCATCTCCAAGATCTTCTTCTGTGCCACTTCCAAGGGCTTTTGGACCCTATAGCTTTCCCTGTGCTTTTTTGGGTGTCAGCGAGGTGATGAGCACAGAGGGTCACACACACAGTCACAGAATGGTTGAGGTTGGAAGGGACCTCTGGAGATCATCTAGTCCAACCTCCCTGCTCAAGCAGGGTCACCAAGAGCTCATTAGACACAATCACATCCAGGCAGGTTTTGAGTATCTCCAGAGGAGACTCCACAGCCTCTCTGGGCAACCTGCTCCAGTGCTCAGCCACCAGCGGCCCTGGGCTCCCACCGCTGGGCACCATGCAGGTTTGGCCCCTTGCGGGGGTGATGCTGCCACCAAGCCACGTACCAGCTCTGCCGGCCTCAAAAAGAGCCCTGTGCCAGCTTCCCTCAGCTGGACTCACTCAAAACACCTACAACACCTACTACAACTTCCAAGCCAACGATCCGGCAAGTTTTTGAGCTGGAGTGAAGAATATTAGCAAACACTTGTGCTGAAATAGCCAGGAACGAGGCAAAGGCAGTCCCAGATGCAAACAAAATTCTTTTATTGAAAGTGTAATGGAAATTTCTTCATATTGCTTTGATGAAATGAGAGACAGCAGCTGTAGACAAATACGCTTTCTTTAAACAAATGAAAATGGATAAGGTAAAAATAAAGCATTTTTTTTTACTTGTACCTTTAAGCAACATAATCACAATATATACACAAAGAAAGCTAAAATAAAGCTATGTTGAAACCAAAGCGTTTCAATCAATACATTAGATAATTACAGATTGTGTCAATAAATACCCAGTTTTTAAACTGTTTAACAGGCAACTTTTTACACAGATACTGAGAAGAAAAAAAAATTATATATTTACAATTCAGTGCCTTGAAAAAAAGAAAGAAAAAAGTCTTTTTCTTGGCACTAACACAAATACAATGAATAAATTATAGAAAAAAAATCCACAAAGGCAGGAGTCTATCCCCATCATTCATTTAAAAAAAAAAGTGTGTGTGTRTATATATATATAAAATATATGTATATATTTTACATATATAAATATATATATATGCAGAGAAACTCAGGAATGTTATAAAATATATTAGTGCCAATAAATACAGAATGGTACCAGACTCTTAATTGTCAGTATTTTTGATGCAGACTGAAGGATAGAAACTACCACCTAGAAGATAACTGAAGGGGATTTTCAGTCTCAAGGAAAAAAAAATTATATATATATATATATATATTAGTATATATATATATTTATCCAGGAAATCCTCCATCTGCCAGTAGTATTCCTACAGCTGCCCTCCCGTCGGTCCCACGGGGCGATGGCGAGCGCGGGGCTGGCTCCCGCGAGGGTCGACGCTCGCCCCGCTCCGTTTCTACGCGTCCCTGTCTTAAAAAGCTGGCCGGCTCAACGCAAGAGAAGATGCACAATTAAATAATAATAATAATAATAATAATAATAATTAAGGAGAAAAAAAAAAAAAAAGGAAAGACACACAACAGCCTTCGCTATGTTCGTACGCCAAAATTTCCTGAATTATCAGTCTGCGGTGCTCATCCGACCGGCGCAACCTCTGCCGCCTCCGATATGAGCAACGCGGCCGAAGGAAAGGTCCCGAGACCCACGCCCCGGCCCCGCTCGTGGGGTCTCCCCGCGCGGCCCCTCGCCCCTTCCCGGGAATGGGACACCCGAAGCGAAAGCTGGCGCGTTGCTGGGGCGGGATCCGGATACGCAAACGGGAGCCGGAGTCCCGCGGGCCGGGAAGGTCCTTCCACCGCCCGCTGCTCCCGGCTCCAGCGATCGCTCGTGATCCYGTGGCCAAATCCTTAGGAAACGAAATAAGTTATAGGAGAATTTATGAAAAACGCTTCCTTTTTTTTGCTGCTGCTGTTTAAATATAGTTAGCTCACATTGCTCCTYGAAACAGTTTAGGGTTTTGCTCGTTTGCTTTCCACAGCAGAATTACAGGTATCGCACACCTTTGGGTTACCGTGTCCATGAAAGGTCTGCTAGCTACCAAAGGATGCTGCTACGCACGTTTTCCCCCTCTCCCTCCCCTCCCACCTGCTYGTGTTAGGCTCTTTCAGAAACGTTAAGTGAAGACCAGAGAGGCATCAGACAAAGCCAACGCCTTTCGGACCCCAAAAACAGCGTCGTGTTGAGGATGTGTGCTGCTAAAGACCTTATTGCCCTTCCAGGTCATCGATAACCACAGTGCTCATCATGTAGTACAGGYAAAAAATAAATAAATACAGATATATTATGCAAAAAATATGATTGTACACATAATACATCTGAGGTATTACCAATTTAAATAAGGTTTCATGCTAGTTCAAGCTTCGGTGGCTACTTAAAATTCTGGAATTTGCAATAAATAGACAAAGAATGATTATGCATATAGTGTACGGATCTCTTCTGTAAACCTTGTCAGATTTAAACATAAGAGCATGTTGGGCTAACTCTTACGCAAATCACAATTTTTCACAATAAATACAGCTTCAAAAGTTGTCCTAAAAAGTTTCTGCAACACTGAAAAGTTTCTCGAAGGSGCTGCGTGTACGACTGGCAATGCTAACAAGGAGTATTTCTCAACCGGTCTTTTCATACAAAACACAAGGAAATTCATACTGGAAAGTCTTTCCCCCTCCCCACCCTCCCACCCCACCACGAAAGTTTATAAATTTTGCACAAACAGCAAGAGAACTGATTGTAGCTGCAGTATGTCAAAACGTCCGTGTTCTACAAAGACCAAAAATAGTTTGTTTGCTTAGAAAGTTCCTTTCTCATAGCACATTTTCCTCTTGGCGAAAGTTTGTCCGCTCGACCGTTCTTCAGTTTTAGTTTCGGGGCTCCAGAGCTGCCCTCCCTCCCTCCCTCCCTCGCCCCGCAGGCGCTTTTTAAACTTTCACCGTTTCCATGAGCGATGACTTAATGGCATCTTCCAAAAGTTGATTGTCTGTGAAGGGGGCCGGGGTTTCTGGGATGGATTCAGACAACCCGATGAGGGACTCCAAGAAACAGGAGCCCTGATCTCCAGCTTGCGGGAAGCCAGGGAAATTAGGCAACTGAAACTGTAACGCTGAGAAGTTATCGAGGTTCTCGTATTCCTTTAAGGAGTTATAAAGAGGTCCCAAGTTATAGTCTGAGAAGGACTGAAAGAAATCCAAGGAGTCAGAGGAAAGGCTGAGATCCGTGTAGCTCTTGGAGCACTGCTCCGCCGAGGAGGAAGCGCAGCAGGAAAGCCCGTCGCAGTGCGCGTGGGCGGCCTCGTCCAGAAAACAGCTCGCATCCTGGTTGGCGTTCTCGTCCAGGCACTCGGAGAGGTGGGACAGATGCCCGGAGCCCGTCCCCCCCGTGCTGGCCTTCTCCACGCCGGGGCCGCACTGCTCTTCGATGCCGGCACTGAAGAAATCCGCGGGGTGGAAGCAACTCAAGTTGTCCTGGCAGTTATTGCTGTTTTCTTCGACGTCGGAGTCGTTGAAGTGGAGTATCCTTGCCAGGCCGTCGTCGTCGACGTCCGACTGGGACTTGTCGGAGGGGCCGTTCTCGTAGGGCTCCTCCAGGTCCTCGCTGGGGCTGGAGGAGATGGAGGAGTCCGTCATGTCGCTGCTGCAGCTGTTCTCCCCGATGGTCTCCAGGTCCATGTTGAACTGGAAGGCCGGCGTCAGGGGCACTGCTCTTTCCTCGAAGACGGTTTTCCCTACCGAACATCCAAACTGATGGAGCCTCTCCCGGAAGGAGGACTCGGCGCCTTCGGCTGTTTTCTCACTGCTCTGCTGCTTCTTCTCCAGCTCCAGTTTCATAATGGTGTGGATGAAGTGGGTCTGCACGCGGGCCTGGTTGAACTCGATTCGCCCTTCGGTGTTTCCGCAGCCGTCCTTGGTGCAGCCGCAAGGGAATGACGTGTGATCCATCTGCCACGGGAACAAGCACACGCGGGGTTAGACCTGTGGGACCAACCCACCTCTGAGGGTGTCCTACCCCCGTCCCTTCTGTGCCAAGACACTGCGAGAGCCGCTGCAAGCAGCAAGGAAACTGTGACACGAAATCATGGGAAGTGCGGCTTAGTAAAACTGAAACTGCCCTTTACTCGCTCACCAACTCTGAGAAACCACCTCTGCAGTGCAAACTGACAGCTAAGAGACTCGAAAGGAAGATTATTTTTTTTAAAAAAAGAATAGAAAATGGCATTCTGCCCTTTGGTAGGGTTGTCATAAAAAAAAATGATGAATTTCAGTACAACTTACGACTGGAAAGGTAACAGGCAAAAAGAAATGTAACGCATTAACCCTTAAAAAGAAAATATATATGGAAAACAGTGGGCAAATATGAGGTTTAATATATGTGCATCGTGCTGTTTAATACATATGCATACCATGAGCTCTTGTCCCTCTCTGAGAGGGGGGACAAATTGTCTAGCTGGCATCTGTGGTGCCGTCACATCCGAATTAGGAGCAGCCACTAGAGGGGGRCTGTGACACACGCACGGAGCCCGGGTTTGCGCACACCCTCCCCGCACCAACCCCATCCGCTAACCACAGCAGCGAGGGCTTCAGTGGCCCCCAAAACGGGAAACGTGTCTCCCCAGACACAGCCTGGCACACACGCACCAGGGAGGGGAAAAAAAAAAAGAATAAAATCCCTAACAGAAAATATAGGCATCACTCCGCCGGCTTCGTTTGCAGGTGGCCTCCACAGCTCACCATGGGGTGATGTCCACTGACGTGGACAGTGTCTCTGGAAGGTTTCCTCTCCGGTTAGCACCAAATGCATTTTTTTAACCGGGTGGCCTAACTCCGTCCTCCTTGCCCCTAACCAGCCTGCTTTTAACGCCCACGAGCCAGCTGGAGCCTTGGCTTTCCCCTCTGGCCCTGCTGCCCGCGCACCCGCTCGCTGCGTGCGGGCTCACATTTCGCTCCCGCTCGGGTCCCCCCGCCAGCGCCCTCCCCTTTCCCTCTCCAGCAGGCRGGACGTGCGGTGGCGCGCTGCCCGGGAGCCGCGGCGAAGCGCCCTACCTGACACTTGATGCCCGCTAAGCTGCAGCTGCAGGTCTCCGGATCGCAGAACTCCTGGCAGTCGCAGCCGCAGTCTTCCCGCGACAGGCGGATGTTGTGCAGCTCCCGCTTCTCCTCCTTGTCGATCTTCTTCACTCCCACGGCTTTGAGCAGCGCCCGCCTCTTCTTGGCTGGGTAGGGCTGGAGGAAGAAGCCGTCTTCCAGGTCCACGTTGCTCACGTCGATGTCGTCGTCAGAGATGTCTTCGATGGTGAGTTGGTTGGCCTCTTCCGACTCCTTCGTGCCGTTCATGGTCAGCTGGGAGCAGAGCATGGGCAGAGTGTTAGGGACCTGCTGCGACCACCAAGCTCCAYGTGGCCGGGAAAATCACGGAAAGGGGATCAAATCAGTGGCTGCCCACACCAAGTTTGGGGAGCAACTAGAAAGGAAAGGTTTGCTCCAGTGGTGGCAGGCTCCAGGATCAACATCTGGGTCACAGCCCCCAGGACAAACCTGACTTTTCCCAGAGAGCCCAAGGCCATGGAGGGCACAGGCCTCTCCTTAAGGTCTCACCTGAAGACCTGACAGATATCCAACGCATGGAATTCAGCATTTTTTTTGTCACCCTTCAAGTGTAGAGAACTGAACTGAAAATCCTATGCTGGAGTCTGTGTTTTTTGGTGATCAAAGCAAGGCCAAGGACTTATGTCCTGAGGTCACAGAGAGGCCTCGAATAAAAAGTGACTATTGACTACGAATATTCACCCGCTCACGCTCTTACTCACTTTCCATTTCAACGCTTCCAACTTCTCTTCTTTTAATTTCTCTTCGAGTTTCTCCCGGCGGACGTTCTCCTGCTCCTTCGAGAACTCTGCTAGCGTGAACTGCCTGGAGGAGCTGTGCTTGCTCACCATCCCCAGGGTGCAGCCACCGCGACTAGGCACGCTCGTGAACCCCTGGCAGCGCGGGAAGTAAAACACAGTGACCCGGTCAAACTCCACATTGTTCTTCTTTAGWCGCTTGGATTTCTTCAGGATAGACGTGGCTAAAAACGGAAAAAAGCACATAAAGTCAGGAGGGCCACCCTCGCAAATGAAGGGCTGTAGATACTACGTAAAGGCAGGACTCGCAATTACTCTCGCAAGAGCGACGTGGCAGGGTAAGGTCACGGCATCAGCTGAAGGCTCCTTGTCCTGTAGGATCTAACTGTCCAAAGAGGGAAAAAGGATGGATAGAAACTAAGCCAAGCCCTGATGCTGCAGAATCGCTGAGTAGATTAACCCTACGAAGYGGCTGCTGCTTCTCCTGCCTGCATGATCTCCTCCAGGAAACACAGATTTGCTTATTCTTCAAGCGCRGCAGAGCACAGCGAACAAGCAACACAACATCTCACGGGCCGGTCTTGCCTCGGACCGGAGCGCCGTGCCGGCAAGCTGCTGCCATCCGCGTTTGGGACGGCGAGGTCCGCTCCCGGGATGCCCGAGCACAGACCCTGCACGCGAACGGGCTTGTGTAGCCTAGCACAAAGCAGCCGAAAGGGCTGTTTTCCCGGTACTTCCTTGGACCATCCCCTGGGAGGAACTACGAATCCAGAGCTTATTCCCAAGAGGCTCAACTGAGAGCAGCTGCGAAGACGTTCATCCCCACGCAGGTGATCCCGGGCTAAACGTGGCAAAACATGGCTCTGGTTCGTCTCCAACTGCTGAAACACGCTACCCCCACCTAAAGCTGAGCCCCTCTGGGGATACCTGGCTCTGCACGTTTGCAAACGCCAGGGGTGGAGGCGGACTAATCGGCAGGGGCAACCCGAGAGCCACGCTGGCCGCAGAAAGGGGAACGCCAGTCGCGGTAATATTGGGTTACAGAACTGCTTTATTTCTGCAATTTGAGCACGTTGGGGGGGGGGGGGAGTTCGGTCCCGTTGGCTGCTAATCCCTCCCGGGAGGCAGCACGGACATCTCAGTCGCCATCACGAAAGGCTCGGAGATGCCCCAGCGCGGTCGCGACGGTGGCAGAGACGGGAGCCACCCTCGCCGGGCGCCGTCGCTGCAGAGACCGGACCCGAACGACCGCCCCAAACGCGGGGCGCCCGGCTGGGGAAGCGCGGGGCCGGGCGGCGAGGCGCGCCCGCGTTTCGCCGGCCTCGCYCGCCGAAGCCCAGCATTTCGGTGAAATCCGGCCAGCCGTGCCGGCTGACTCGCGGCGGGTTTCGAACGGGGGCCTGCGCTCGCTCCGACGCCATCTCCGCGCCCGTTCGGCACGACCTCGCGTCCATCTGCCACGCGAGCTCTCTGTCCGAGGGCGACTTGACCACCGCGACCATTTATCGACGGAGCTGCTACGCTTCGGCGTTCGCTTCTCCTTCTCCCCCCCGCTCCCCCCCAACCTCCCCCAAATTGCTTTTCCATTCCCGACCCTTCTCCGATTGAGCCAGGGAATACAAAAAGTTCATTGTTTTGCCCCAAAACCTAAGAAGACAAGCAAGAATGAGACTCTTTATTATTACAAGACTTCTAAAGCCTTTTCAGACCACTGCATGTTTGTGTATGTCTGCTAAGTGGACCTTAACTGCTCTATGCAGTGGGTATTCAGCATAATTTACTAGGCTGGACCATTTCTCCTCACTGAAGATGGTCCCCTATTGTTTCTTTTCGTTCTTTGCCTGGCAGATAAGGATTTTTACAACCTTCTCTCCGATGTGTTTGCCGAGAAAGCTCTCCAAACTGATTTTGCTGAGAAAACAAAGTAGCATTTATCTGCCTTAGCAGCGGAGGCAATGTCAAAGGTGTCGTGGTCTCTGGCAGAGCACCCATCTTACTCAGGAAACGGGCTTTGAAATGGCAATTAAGCCACTGGTTAATCATTTTTAAAAACTAACATTATGGGCCTGCCCTGTCTGCTTAAGAGTTGTCCACTTAATGGTTTGACAGTGAGTGGAAGGATCTGAGGAGGGAGCCACAGTATTGGCTTCAAGGCACCAGTCTGGCTCTGCAGGCTCAGGTCCTACAGGTTTCTATTTTTGGAAATCTGAACTTCTGCAAAAAAGTTATCGATGAATAACAAGTACTGGGAGGAAGGGGAGAACGGCTGAGGAAGACGACCCTGAAAATGCCAGCTATTGTAAAAAACAACATAAATCATTTGGCTTAATGACATGAAGAAGGTGACACGGCCCCTTCCACCCACGAAGGTGCGCTCCAAGGGGTATAGAAATGCCCTGTCCGACCCTGGGGACCCCGGAGGCTCTTGCCAGTGACGACACGAGATACTCACGGGTGAAACTGGGCGTTAAGGCCGAGCTGGGCTTGGTCTCTCCGTGCGAGCTCTCCTCGTCCGATTCCCAGCCAGAGGAAGCCGAGGAGGAGGACAGCGGGGAGCAGGAGGAGGAGGAGCAGTAGGTGCCGTCATCCCCCAGCTCTTCGTACTTCCTTTTCAATACCCCGCTCATGGTGGYGCCGTGTCTTTCATATACCTGAAAACCAAGGGAGAAAGGCAAAATTAAGCGCGGGAAGCGCTGACGATTCCCGAGGACGAGCCACGACGGCAGTAACTGCTGGCACGACACCAAGTCAACCAGCCCGAGCCCTGGGGAGGAGATGGGGGGGGGAATTCCCAGCAGGTGCCCCCCGCGCGCGCCTGCCRAATTTCCCACTTCGCCCGCCGAAAGCCAACCCTCGCGCACGATACGCCGCCCGGAGACAAACTCAGTCGGCGCAAACGTTACCAGAGGACGAGCGCGACGCTTTGCTTCCTAACTCTTTGATGTTAACTCCTCACCCAACTCGCTTTCGGTGCAGTTACAGCTTCAACGTCTTGCTAATTACAAAAATAAGCCCGTTTGCGGAGAACAATCTGTTGGCATGATTTACTTGCTATAGGCCCCTGGGGAAACAGACTTATTAAATGAAGCACTGAAATACAAATGTATCAGCTGTGAAGAGCGGCCCTCCTCCTCACGGTGCCTTTCAGAGCCAGTCCCCCATTCAATCAGCTATTCTCGTTTAGGCTGGGTTATGTATCAAGCGCGGTAGCAATTAAAACCAACATAGCTAATTAAAAACAAAGTAGTTCGGCGCTGGTCTCCATTTCTAAATCTCTGYCGTGCTTTTCCATCATCTCAAGTAAGAAAAAATGAATTTTGCTGTTGGGTGTCTCTCTTCCCTGCCCTCTCTTTTGCGTGCCTGCCCGTGCGTTCAGGTCTCCAGAAAAGCCCACCCTGCTGACAGATGCCAGCAGAAAATACGAACCTCCTCCAACTCCAAAACCGCCTTTTAATTTTAGTATCTCAGTAGCCTGCACAGTAATACCCGGCGTTGCAGAAGCGCGCTTGGTGCCTCCAGAGCCCGTAAGCGCCAATTAATCACCTTCGCAAGCAGCTTTCCTGGGAGACAGMGAGACCCTAAAAGGTTAAAAATTGTTGGACGGAATCAGTCCTGYGGTTCCAAAAAGTTAATCATTTGCCGCAGCATGTGCCGACGGGGCCCGGCGCGGCGGCGCTCTGCTCCGGGGGCCGGGCCAGGCCACCGCAGACCCGCCTCGTCCCTCTCCGCGGACCTGGAGCTGCAGGTGGTTTTGCCGCCCGTTGGTTTTTTTGGCCTGAATCCAGCACAGATGGGGGAGAAGGTGGATCTGGCTGGCGTCCATCAGCCGTGTGTGTCCTACCTGACACCTGGATTAACCCCTCGGCTGCCTTGGTCTGCGCAAGGCAATCTGCAGAGGCTGCCAAGCTGCAACGAGAAACCTCAACTCTCTTTTTTTCTGTGCGTGTGCGTAAGGCACCCACTTGCTCTAAGATACGAACGGGAGGGCAGAAACCCTCCAAACCTGCCACCTGCAGCAGGGGCTTGCAACGAGTCCTGGTGGAGGCTGGAGGACTTCTCAGCCCGGCTCTCTCACTTCCACAGCTGAAGACAAGGAGCGGCCAAGAACTTTGCAAGAAATGGCAAGCAGCAGAGCAACGCCTCTCTGCTCCTCCAGGCTTCCCGACCRCCGGCGGCTCCTCGTGAAGGCCCAGCCTCCAGGTCTGTCACTGGCCACGGATGCCACCTTACAGCCACTGAAGGGACAAAGAAGCCCTCTGAGGAGTCCCCGCACGAACAGAACAGACGGTGAGCAGCAAAGATAAGCGCCAAAGGATTCACAAAATGTGGTGAAAGCCAAAACACAAATGGGCGCGGGTATAATTTTGACTACATGCAAGCTTGCCAGGAGACRGAGGAGGGTGGTAGAGCAGTCAAGGTCACACAACTAAAATGAAGATAAGCCCCAGGGAAATAATGTTGGTCCGGCCAGGCTCACTTGCTGCAGGACCCTCTCCTCCCTGCTCCACGCCGACATGAATGGCTACTTCTCAAGACTTAYGACCCTCACAACTTCTGCCCATGGGCCACAAATGGTGCTGTGGGCCACAACCACCTTCCACACCCCATCCATCCAAGGGCTGGAGCCTCCCCTCAAGGGATTGCTTCTCCCCCAGCACAGATATCCATCTCCCTCCTTGAACAGCAGGACCCCAAGCCCTGCCTCCAGGGGCGTATCTGGCTCCACTGCTGGGGAGCATCAAGACCTTTCTAACTCACAGCCTTSGGTTAGAAACACCAGGGCAGAGGGAACAGCAGAATAAAGGATGGCACTCATTTTTGCATGGCTTAACTGGTCTGCATGACTATTGAACACAATAGCATCCGTCGCTTAGCATGAGCTGCACAGCCTCCCCCCAAACCACAGGGCAGAAAAAACAAGTATTCTCTCGAGTAAACTACCCAGACTAACACAAACACACAGCCAGAGCCAAGGAAGCTATGTTTTAGATAGCGCAGTTTTTCTTTTTCCTCCATAAAAAAATGATCGTCCTTGATTAGGCGTATTTAACAGAAGAAAGAAGGAAGGTGCATACATCCCTCCCATCTATAAGAATAAGCCAAAACATAGAAGAAAAAGCCTTTGGCATGCCGTAGTATTCAAAATATCTGTTATTTTGTCAGCATAAGGTAGGTATCATGCTAACACGATCCTCAGTTAATGGGAGAAAGCTTCTGGASAACCTGTTGCCCACCATTCATGTTCTCCCATGACGCCTTCCCCCACTTTCTGTTTCCTGATTTTAGGCTGGAACATTTTCCAGGTGAAGTTTTTAGACGCTTCTCATGAACTACGCACCGTACAAACACAGCGGGGCTGCACTCRTCAGTGTCTACTTCCATCTACCCCCCAGAAAAAAAAATCCTACAGGACTGTCAAGCCAGTGCTTTGCCCCCCTGACCCCAGCCTTTGGGAGCAGAATTCACTCCAGCTACTTGAGCACTGCCTTGAAACCAATGTCGCCGAAACTGCTGGATGCTCAGCCAAAAAGCCTCAGAGGCCAATTCAGATGCAGTGAGGATATTTTAATTGCAGTAATTCCGCAAGTCTTAATCTCAAATCCACATTTATAGCCGTAYACTTACATAGAAGTCACAAGAATGTGCATAGTAGCGTGAAGGAAAAAAGAAAGATCTCCTGTGCTTGCCGCTGCAAATCTCTCCAAGCACCACGGAGTGCAGGAGGATTTTACCACCTTCTCTCTCTATTTTTTTTTTTTTTTACATAACCTGAAATAAAATAATCCTATCTTCCTTTTAGTTGCCAAAAAAGACATTCTGTTCTTGGCTAAGACTTCTTACTCATCTATTTTACTGAAAACAGCTTTTGGAACAAGTACATAATGCAATGGATCAAACCCGCAGGAATTCCTCTCTGGCACCAGAACTCCCACTATCCTGGGAATACTTTCTAACAAATATTTAGCCCAGATGTGCATTCCTTTCTTTTTCTCTCTCTCCCTCCTTTTTTTTTTCTTTTTTTTTTTTTGAGCATTAAAGTTGAGGGGGGGGAAGTGGGTGGAGGTGGCTGTCTAGTTGGGGGGAAGGGAACTGAATCTGCTAAGTCCTATTTCTGGCGCTCAGCAAGTTGCAGGGTAAAGCCCTAACACACTGGAATGCAAGGAATTAATGTTTTAACTATCCTCCTCTTGGACGACATATCAGCTGTAAATATTTCGAGTCATTTAGATTTAAGAAGATTTGGCATTCGTGTAGCCAAGCAGAGAGGAAGGCAACCAAAACCAGTATCAGTGTCCAGTTGGTCTATTTATAACAAACCACACAAAGAGACATTATGGTTTTGTGCGCAAGGATGTGGATACGAAGTTTCTGAGTTGTATTTTGGGGCTCTGTACACACTTTGCAGGGTGCGACAAGGCGAGAGAGGCAGCCGCAGCGTTCGCTAGCACCCCGGTTCCCYGCACCAGCTCCTCCAGCACTGCAGGAGAACCTCGGCGAGCGAGGACGCTTCAGACTGGTGGTTTGGAGCATCCCAAAGCACGAAAGCATCCCCAATCTGGGCAGCAACAGCTAAAAGCCAATTTCCCTCTGCAAAGTAAGATGTTAAAAAAAAAAGAAGAATTAAAGAGTGCAGTGGCCTGAAGATATCCCTTTTTCACTTTCTGGGCCCATCTCCTGCCTTTCTGGGCGCGATGAGCCCTGGAAGTCGAGGCGGGTTCTTCCCGGCCCAGCGCGAAGCGCGATCCGGCGCTGGAAGCGGGCGAAGCATCCCGCCGAGCTAGCCGGAGTCCACAGGAGCTTGAGAAGCAGCCGTCACGTTATTTCGGTCGGGTATGACTCCGGATACGCTCACGGAGCCACGTCGGAGTCACGGGGAGGGGGAGGGAGGGATTCCTGCCTTCTTCCCCGGCGAGGAGCTGGGTGCTCGTCCGTGYGACCTGCTCACGGCGGGCCAGTCGACCTCGGGGTGAGTATCCCTAAAAAAGCGGCGCGGAGCCGAGCTTCTCCCCTAACACGCCYGACGTGCGAAGCCCGGCGCTGATCCCAGCAACGCCTCCGGGCGACTCGCTAACCAGCCCGCTATCAGCCCTGATTCATTGCTCATTCATTTAACTATTTTAATTCTTGGCATATTTACTTAAGCGGTTTCCCTCGCGCCGCTGCGGCGGCTCCGACGCTTGCCGGGCGCGCAGCGCCGGGCGCCCGTCTCGGCGAGACCCTCCGCGGGAGCGAGCCTGCCCGGGCGCGGGAGCCGGGCTTTCCAGCTCCGACCAGATTATTTTCACTCAGCTGGGTCTAAGGTTTCATAACCTTCCTCTGGTTAAAAATAGACTCTGCCTACTATGCAACAGTAAAACCCAAACTACTCAGCGCCACGGAACAGCAGCATGAATCAGTTCATAGTACCACAACACATATATATATTTTTTCTCATGCCAGAGCCTGAACAAGCAAAATATCTTCCCCGGGAAGAACGTAAGAAGTGCTTACTTGATCTAATAATTTTCAAAAGGCCCAGGGAAAAAAAAAACCACCACTAACAAAAACTGCTTTTATATTTTCTGTCAAGCCATTATTTCTTGCCAGCAACTTGAAAGGTAAATAAGAAACATTAGCAAATGCATTAAAGGTTATCTGACATGGCCTAAATGAAATGAGGTTCAAATGCACTCAGCCCAGATTGTACCGTAATAAATATGAAAACAGCAAAGTATGCTTTGTCTAGGAAAATCCTCTATTTGATTACACCTTATGAATAATTCACACCAGGTTTCCATATTTGTCCTCCTGTAGGTACACACTGTGCATTACCTTGCCTGCTATATATACGCACACATTTCCTGCACTAAATTATTAAAGGCTTGCCAGGAGCTGCGGAGTCTCTCGGAGCAGAGAACAAACGCGCTCTCCCGAAAATAAACCTCCGAACCTTGACGGGCCTCATGGGCGAAGCGCTCAGCAAGAGGAAAAAAAAAGAGAAAAAAGAAAAACTCGGGGAAAAATGAAAATGAAAAACAAAAACAAAAACACACACGTGCTGATGACTTGATAATGCGCTGTAAGAAATGACTAGACTTTTAGGTTTGCAAATGACTGGGAGCATTTTCTGCCCGTCCGGCCGATGCTTTGCAATTAGGCGCGTTAGTAAGCCGGGACTGCTTCGGCAGAGGGCTGTGGCGTGTGTCAGCCCCCTCCCAAAGCGCCATTCCGTAACTCGCAGGTGAGAGACACTTCGGGCCGGGGAGGGGGGGGGGTTGGAGAGTGGAAATACACAGTGAGGAAACTTTATTAGATATTTTCCCAGGTGCAAACTCAAGCTCAAACTGTTTATTTCGGGGAGCGAAGGAGGCCGGCGGCCCGGGCGCGGAGAGGCTGCCGGTAGGTGTTGCTGTAGCGACGGGAAAACATCCTCGGCCGGGCAAATTTGGGGAAGAGAGCGCCGTCAAGCCGCCTCCCCCCCTCCTCTTCCTCCTCGCCCTCTCCCCCCCCCACCGCGGTTCTTTCAACATCACAAAATTGGAACCGCAGCCTTAAAGATGGAGCGGAGCGGGCTCCTGCCTGAACTGACAAGGGGAAAACTGAGTGCAACTCCAAAAAAAAAATATATAGATAGACAGACAGACAGACAGATACCCGCGCACACATACGTCTATCTGTGCAAACACACAGACAGCGCAGCGTTTCCACCTGGCCGCCGGGAC
>NW_028186612.1:3094095-3096907 GCF_003343005.1 Rhea americana
CCCCAAAAGGCGGGGTTGAGTCCCCGAAAGGGGTGTGTAGTCTCCAAAAGGGTTTGGGGGTCAGAAAAAGAGATTTTGGGATCTGACGTCCGAAACAGGGTTTTGGGTCACAAAAAAGGGGGTTGGGTTCTCCAAATGGAGCCTGTGTCCCCAAAAGGGGTCTGGGTCACTGAAAGGGATCTGGGGTTCCCCAAAAGGGGTTTGGGGTCACAAAAAGGGGTTTGAGCCACCAAAAGGAGCCTGTGTCCCCAAAAGGGGTCTGGGTCACCAAAAAGGGGTTTTGGTCACTGGAAGGGATCTGGCTCCCCAAAGAGGTTTTGGGTCACCAAAAGGGGTTTAGGTCCCCAAGAGGAGTCTGGGTCCCCAAAAGTGGGTTGGTCCTGAAAAGCAACTGTTGGCCCACAAAAGGGAGCTAGGTCCCCAAAAGGGATTTTGGGTCCCCAAAAGGGTCCTGGGTCCCCAAAAGTGGGTTGGCCCTCATAAGCAAGTGTTGGCMCCCAAAGGGGGTCTGGGTTCCCAAAAGGGTTTTGGGTCACCAGAAGGGGGTTGGATGACCAAAAGGGATCTGGGTTCCCCCAAAAGAGCCTTGGTCCCCAAAAGGGCTTTGGGTCACCAAAAGGGTTCTGGATCGCCAAAAGGAGGATTGGCCCTCATAAGCAAGTGTTGGCCCCCAAAGGGGKCAGGGTCACCAAAAGGAGTTTTGGGTCACCAGAAGGGATCTGGCTCCCTGAAGGGGTTTTGGGTCACCAAAAGGGGTTTGGATCCCCAAAAAGGGTCTGGGTCCCCAAAAGTGGGTTGGCTGTTATAAGCAAGTGTTGGTCCCCGAAAGGGGGCTGTGTCTCCAAAAAGGGTTTTGGGTCCCCAAATGGGGTTGAGTCCCTGAAAAGGCTTCAGGTCACTAAAAGGGGTCTGGGCCCCTCAAAAGTGGATTAGGTCCTTATAAGAGGTTTGGACTGCAAAAGAAGGGATTAGCCTCCATAAGGGGTCTAGGTCCCCAAAAGGACATTGGCCCCCATAAGTAATTGTTGGCCCCTAAAAGGAGTGTGGGTTCCCCATAAGAGTTCTGGGTCCCCAAAAGGATTTTGGGTCACCAAAAGGCATCTGGGTTCCCCAAAAGGGATTTGGGTCCCCAAAAAGGTTTTGCRTCACCAAAAGGGGTTTGGATTACCAAAAGAGGTCTGGGCTCCCCCACAGGGGTGGGGTCCCCAAAAAGGGGTTGGATCCCATAAGCAGGTGTTGGCCCCCAAAAGGGGTTCCCTAAAACGTACTTGGARTTGGGTCCCTGTAAGAGTGTTGGGCTCCAAAAGAAGAGACTAACCCCCATAAGGGGTTAGTGAGTCTCCAAAAGAGGTCTGGGTCCCCAAAATKAGTCTAGCTGCCTCCTAAGGGGCCTGGGTCCCCCAAAGAAGTTTGGGGCCCCATAAGGGGTTTGGATGTCATAAGCAGGGGCRGGCTGCAAAAGGCATCTGGATTCCCCAAAAGGATGTTGGGTCCCCAATAGGAGTCTGGGTTCCCTAATAGGTTGTTGAGTTCCMAATAGTGGTCTAGGTTCTCCAAAAGGGGATTGGGTCCCTATAAGGGTTCTGGGTCTCAAAAAGGGAGTCTGGGTTCCCCCAAAGGGGTCTGTATCCCCGAAAGGGAGTTGGATCCCCAAGATGAGGTTGGATCCCATAAGCARGGGCTGGTCTCCAAAGGGAGGCTGGGTCTTTAAAAGGGGAATAGGGCCCCAGTAGGGACCTGGGTCCCCAAAAGGGAGTTGGCCCTGTAAGCAGATGTTGGCCCACAAAAGGTGTCTGGGTTCCCTCAAAGGGGTCTGAGTCCCCCCAAAGGGTCTGGCCTCCATAAACAAATGTTAGCTCCCTAAAGGAGTTTGGGGGCTGGGTCCCCAAAAGAGGTTTGAGCTCCATAAGAAGGGACTGGCCCCCAAAAGGGGTTTTGATCCCCAGGAATCTGGATCCCCAAAAGAGATTTGGGCTCYGTAAGTAAGCATTGGCCCCTGAAGGGGAGTTGTACCCCAAAACAGATTTTCATCCCCCCCCCAAAACAATATAGATCCTCAAGCAGGAGGTGTGCTTTTTTAAGGGAGTTCATCTCGCCGTGCAGTCCCACCAACAAATGCATTTTTTTTTAGGGGTGGGAGAGGCTGTTCATAGCGATAATTCTGATTTCCACCCCAAAATTAAAAAGCAAGGTGGATTATCAGGTGTAGAAACGATGCCTGGTGACGCCTGGGGACAGTACGAGCTCCCCTGGCAGGAGAGCGGGGTGGACAAGTGGCCCTGCAAAACGAGGAGGAAGACGGTTTTAATAAAAGGAGGTCGGCCGCGAGGGGAGGTTCTTTAAGAAAAGGCTATTCTATTCTATTCTATTCTATTCTATTCTATTCTATTCTATTCTATTCTATTCTATTCCATTCCATTCCATTCCATTCCATTCCATTCCATTCTTTTTATTTTTAATTTAATTTAATTTAATTTAATTTAATTTTATTTTATTTTATTTTATTTTATTTTGTTCTGTCGGGGGTGCATTATGTTACGAAGGCCGCCGTGTTGCAGCCCCGGCGTCGCGGCCCGACGCAGCCCCGTCAAGGACGGAAAAGCCGCGTGTAGGTAAGAGATGTATTTCCAGGCAGCGTCCGCTCGCGGGGGGCGCCGGGGGCTTTTTCCCGAAGGCGGCGGCTCGCGGCCGCCCAGCGGAGCCGTTTTCCCGCAGCGGCTTTTACCGTGTTTGGACGCGGCCGTGATTCGCGTTTCCGAGCCGGAAGCCGTGCCGGGCGCGAGGCTTTCCTGCCCCGGGGCTGGGGGGGTCG
>NW_028186612.1:3097064-3141002 GCF_003343005.1 Rhea americana
AATCCTTTGGTGATCCCTGCAGTCAGCTCCGAGCCCGGATGCGCGTACTGCTCTGTGCACGAGCAGGGGGCTTTGAAACGCGGCTTTCGGGCTTTTCTTCTCGAAGCGGCGCCTTCCCTTTGCAAAGTGAAGCTGAAAGCCCTGCGCAGCACACGCTCGCCCCCGCCGATAAGTAACCCTCCAACGGCGGCAGGCACTTTTCCTGCGTAGGTCGCATGAAGTTTCTCAGTTTGACTCAACGCGCGTCTTGCCGCTGTTGCGATTTTGCGCCTCCTTCCTCCAACCAATAAATTTCAGAGAGAAAAAAAAACAAAAACAAAAATAAATAWGTAAAAAGAAGTTCAGTTTCTGCTGAACGCGGCGGTGGCCTGGAGCCGCCTTCGCCGCCCGGGCGCTGCGAGAGCATCTCACCCAGGCAGCCGTGTTCGAGCGAGGTCCCCGGGCGCTCGSTGAACCCGAGCGATCGCTGGTGCCGACGGAGGTGCCGGCGCCGGGACGGGGAGGTGGCGGACACGCGATGCTCCCCGGCATCCCGCGGCGGCTGCAAGAGTCACGAGCGGCGGCGCTACCGCCCCGACCGCAAACCGTCTGCGAACGCCGCCGGTGCAGCGGAGACGTCGGCATCTCCCGGCACAGAGCGCTGCTCCGGGAAGGGCAGCGCCGGCAGACCCACGGACGTGCGGGAAGGGCAGTGCCGGCAGACCCACGGACATGTGGGGAGCCAGACGGAGAGGAGTCCAGAAGAGCAATAAACCTAGACCCTCCTGCTTTGCATGCTCGACTTGGAGCCCCTAAATATTGGCATGCACAAGCTCTCCTCCTCACGTGTGGGAGCTGCGAAAATCAATTTTTCTCCTTCAAGCGAAAGGCAAGATTATCGTGTAATGAGTTGACGCTAGGAGAYGGACTCCCAAAGGAAGTACCAAAACGGTGGCGGTTCCTCTGCATCGGCCGTATGCATGCGCGTGCCCGGACGCTGGAATCAGAGCAAGGCTTTGGTAAGGCACCAGCTCGACATAAAGTTCGGAGGGGCAACAAAAAGAAGAGGCCTTTTTGTTTCAAAAAAGGGCCTTTATTTTCATTTTGAAATCAATCTACTCAGGACAACAAAAAGAAAAAGGCAACAGGAGCTSTATTAATAAAGAAAAGGCAGTTGAGCTTAATCTGAAAACCAATGTTGCGGGAGGCCTACAGCACATTTTTTAGGGCTGAGCCTCTCCCCGCAGGTGTGATTTGCAGCTCGTCCCGAGGGATCCCTTCCTGGCCCGGCGCTGCCTGCGGCGCGGTCAAGGTGCTGTCGTGCATCCGGAGAGCATCCCGGCTTTAACTCCACAGATAAACACTGCCAGGGAGAAATAGTTCTTGAAGTCAAGCGTTGTAATTTACTAACAGGTTTATTAAAATCTTATTAGAAGATTATTTTTTTTTAAGTCCATTCTACACAGCTGTTGCCCTTCTGCTGCTGCTGCCTAATCCTGGAAAAGCTCAGAGAATGAGTCATTTGCACTTACTATCTATTACACCCTCATATTAAAAGTCTGATTATGTTTGCATTTGCATGAAATAATATCAATAGAGCYATAAAATCTCACATGCCTTCTTTTTTGGAGGCTTTTTGGTGTGGTTTCATGGGGATCTTGAGGCAGGTGGGGGAAGCCAAGGACCATTTTGGTTTGAAGTAGCCTCTAACATCATTRCCCTGGTCCCTATCCTTAGGAAGAGACTTTTAATGAATGTTATGGGGAGTTGCTAGGTCAGGGACATGTCACTGAGGGTCAAATATTTGCAAAGGACATTCCTGCTTCATCAAAGCCACCTTGAGCAACAGACTGCTGCTATCCTCAYGTGTGGAGGTCATGAGGAGGAAGACACCTAGCAGTAGTCCATCAGAGATAGCTGATGGACAGCTGACAAATAAGCAGAGATGCTTATTTACATGTTTTAGGGACACAAAGGYTGTTGGACATGAAATGTGACTTCACAAAGTAGGATTCTCCCACTTCTGCCTTGATTGGATTTGAGAGATGATGTTCCTCCTTCAGTGCAACCGTGAAGGAGACAAGGACATTCATTTCTGGAGTGAGACTGGCACACAGGAGGCAACACTGGTACACAGGGAAAAAAAAACTTGTGGRCATATCATGTGGTTTGGTCTTCCATTCCCAGAAGTGTCCGTTCTCATCACCAGCTGAGAACCTTCACCACCACTTAACCCTTCCCTGYTACTTTCCCAACCCACAAGGCAGCCATCATACCACGTTCAAAGCCCCAGGCATGCAGCAGGAGACCCCGAACCCATCCTCCTCTTCCTCCTTCTCGTCCTCTTCACTTGCCATGGGGACTGCTAGGATGTGGCCATGGCGGGAGCCCTCTCCCTCTCCAGATGGGCTCTACCTGGGCCTTCAAACCACCTTCTGCTATCATGGAGCAGCCCTATCTTATGGGACAGCTGCCCAGGAGTTCAGGGGAGAATTTCKCTCCAAGTGCAATTACAAGAGAAATTAAAAAGAAGAGAAAGAAAGAAAGAAAAAGAGCATTCAAGGTTTAAAGTTGTGCTTGCTGCGGGAGATATTTCCATTGGCAGAGTCGCCAAAAMCGGCATGAATGATTCAAAACACTTTGTTAAGCGGAATTCTCAGATGGTGTCATAGCTGAGGCTGGTTTAGCAAAACCTTTACAAAGAAGGAAGGTTGAAACCAAAAAAGAAAAAAAATTGACATCATTTGAGAGCAGGGGATGAGAAACTTAAAATTATATTTATAAACTATCCAAATATTTGAAAGCTGGGAAATTCATAGCTCCAACACTTTCGCTCTGCTCTTGAGACCTGCCAGCCACTGAGTATAAGTCACGGCACGCAGCCAATTGGGTTGGACTCGCTAAACTCAGGAAACCCATTTTCTGTCATCCAGCCCTGGCTCTCGTTTCCCTYAGGCTCACAAAGAAATCCCACCACCCTCGGGTGCCTCAGTTTCCCCAGCTGTCAAATACAGATAATTCTGACCTTCGCGGTAAAGGGCTTTGAGATTTGGTGATGGAGGGCACTGATGGACAATGTTTTGCCTCCCCTYTTCTGCATGCTCCTGAATCAGTCCATTTTAGGAGATTTCGGGGCACTTKTGCAATTTGTACCCTGATCAACTCAAACTTCTTGAACGCTTTTGATCCCTCTGTGTGTGCAAACACRACTGGCCCAGCTCCCTGAGCCTCCGAGACCAACTCCCAGCTACCTGTGCTGACATTTGCATTTTTACCTAAATGCTGTAATTTTGTGATGGGGGAGGTTTGGCTCTGGAGACTTGCCAAATCGGAGGAAACGACAGGGATTAACACTAATGTGAGCCAACTCTGAGCCAAACGGCAAAGTGATTGGACCACCCTGACAAAAAACGTGCCTTCAAATTTGAGCCCTCAAATACCCACAACGAGTCTTTATTACCTTTTTTCACATCATTCTTTTATTTTGCTTCCAGGAACCCCAGCACTAAGAATGATGCTCTTGAGATGCTTCCTTATCTTGTGCTGGTCCTATCCACGTGTTTCTCCAGCGCTATAAGCACGGCGCCGTTACAGCTCTGCTAGCCCACTTCATCTTTATTGATTAATAGGTCACAAYCCTCTTTTAACAAAAACATAACCGTGCCCACGACTGAACGACTCAGCTATCACCGACGGGAAGATTACAACCTCTCAGTCGGGACAGGGACCTCAAGCGAGGTGGCCTGTCAGGACGGGAGCACCCGTTGAGGAGAAAATCAATGGTAAGCTATTTGGGGAGAAAGAAACCCAACCYGCCACAAACGCGTTAAACACAGGCTTCACTGCTCCAACTTTATATGAGCTCCAATTAGAGGCGACCATAACACACTGTTTGCTTTTCTTGGTTTTGCCCAATTGAAAGTAGATTCCAGCTTGCTGCAACACCCGTGACAGCCCAAATGTTGGGTCTAGTTTGTGGATAATACAGTGGCTGCTGTTAAGGTTTTGCTGAAAAATACTTCAACCCTGTCTGCTCCTCCCTCCCTTCCTTGGGGAAGTAAAACAGCTAATTGGAGACCATTAGCAGAGACTCGGTTTGGTGGGTGCTCGCTGGTGGGGTGCTGGAGGTCTGTGAGAGTTTGGGAGAGCAGGGAGACGGGCTGATGCCCTTTCTCTTCGTTCCCCTCCTTCCCTCTCTCTTATCGTGCTAAAATCCTGATCTGGGATTTAAGAGGCGTTTGTACAAAACCTAGGAGCATCCCTTAACCTCGCCCCGTCTTGCTCCCCCAGGCAGCGCTTTCCTCATTTACTGCAGGAACATCTCGTCGCTGCGAGCGTCAGGGAGGGACCAACATACTCCAGGACAACCCCTGGTGTGCAGATGACTTGTTTCACCCATGTTTTTAAGGTAATGACACCGAGGGGAACATCTGAGGCATTTTAGCATGGTGACCCTGCATGCCCACGGTCACTGGCTGGTTTTGCCAGATGCCGGAGAGACACTGAGTTAATGAAAAATAACGAAAAAAAAAAACCTTGATTTCCTTTGTTTTGCAGCTCATTGAATGAGGTTTCTCACATCTGTAGAATTCACCATATCTTTTATGAGATTTGACTGTCAGCAAGATGTTATGAATCCCAGATGTTAAAATATGGATTTATTCATAAGTCAGGGCTTATAATAGAGCACTCAGAAATACTATATCCAGCCCCCCTCTTCCAAAGATTTCCTTAAATAAAAGCCGTAGTTTATGTTATGTTTTAATTACTCCTGCCGCATGCCTTATCTTTGATATGACCTCTTTAAATGTCTTTTAATTAGCATGGCTTTAGGATCGCTGCACCCTGCGCTTCAGGCCTGCAAGGAGAGCTGAGTGCTGCCCTTGCACGTCCCAAAGGGAAGTGCTGCTGGTAGGAGGCTGGAGGGCAGCGCGGGGAGCGGAGAGGCCGGGGGACGCTTGGCCGCCGCAGGAGCTCCTCGGCAGGGCCGCCGGCCGGAGATGCAGCCAGCTCCGGGCACCTGCGAAAGTTGGAAGCGGAGGTGTTCGGTATCTATTGCAGCCCCGCGGAAACGCTCCGGTCAATTAAAAAAAAAAAAAAAAAAAAAGACACAGATCCCTGCAGCTGGTGACCATTACTCCGAACACAGCGTTGGACATGCCGCAGCTGCTATGCTGACGGAAGATGGAAATGTTTTTGGAAGCGAGTTTGGAGCTTTTGTTCCATTAATGCTTTCTCCCTCCCTCCCTCCTCCTGCCCCTCATTTTTCAAGTCACTGCGAAAAAATCCTTGAAGTGAAAGAAGAAGGGGCCCTCCCTGGGCAAAGACAGCCCTGAGGGTCGGGGTGCAAATACGCCTCGGAGCTAATACCCCAGTAATGCCTCCGGGTCCCGAGCGAAGTCTGCAGCGCTTGGAGCTGTGCACGAGYGCACAGCAGGAGCCTGGCTCCGTCGCAACCGTCTGACGCTATAAACAAAGYGGACAGGTCTGCGGGGAAGAATAAACACTCTCGTTTTGCCCACGAGGAACAGAAAGTAAGCGATTTTACCCCAGGTCACATGAGAAGCTGGCAGCAGACTCGGGAAYCAAATGCAGGACTTTGCTTCCCCAGGCCGATGACTTGGCCGAAAAAGTCTCTCCTTGCTACCCACGCGCGTGAGATCCGGCAGCGCTGGAGCTGCGGTGTCCTGCRAGGAGCCTGTGAGGTGGCACTGCCTGATAGCAGCCCCCGGCACTGGCTCATGCCCTGCTCCTTGCCACTCCCTGCTACATCAGCCCATGGTGCTGCTCTCCTGGGGGACTTTGTCTGGATATAGGAGGCYCCATTCCCCTTCCCCCCTTTTTCTTTTTCAAGGTAGGTCACCTCCCTCATCCGGTTCAAAGAATGGTTTCGAGGCTGGAGAGAGCATCTAGCCATGTGACCACCAACCCCTTGGAAACCATTGCTAGATCCTCCAGAGACTAATCCCACTRTCCTCATGGCAGAATGGCAGGTCCTCTGAGATGCTTCAGTTCCTCCTGTGGGGAAGACCCTTGTCCTGTTCCTTCCATCTCTATCCCATGGCCTGGAGCAGGGCCACTGAGCTCAGGTTTTCTCTTGTGCCTCATGAGCTTTGTGTTGCACTAAAGAGGCGGTGGCTTTTTACAGCCTTTTCTCCAAGGCTGGGCAAGGATGCTTAGAAATTGCATGGTTGTCCTTCAGGGACAACCTYCCCTGAGTCTGGGGAGCTGGACACCTGAATCCTGCCTGTAACACACCTGCTTGCTCAGGATGCAATGRACCAACAGAAATCTGGAAAATTGGCTATCGATCCTGAAACTACACAAACCTCGTGGCACTGTAGAGAGGAATACCAAGTGGATAACCAAAAGTGACTACCTGAGCTTGGAATTCACTTACGGTTGGGAGATGATAAGTAAAGGGCCTGAGCTTTAGTGTAAATCACACATCTCTTGGTGTCTGACAAGAAAAATCTTTGGTGGGAGTTTATGGGATGCTCACCAGCTTGTAAATATTCTTTGGCATATCAATTTGTGTGTCAGGAGATTTAAAACGTTCATCACTCTAACATTTACCGTCCCACAAAGAACTCTGGTCTGAATATAATACGCACTTGAGAAAGTTTGCCATAGTGTGATGTTGCAGAACTTGTGAAATGCCTTACTTAACCACAATATTATGCATTTTCCAAGCCACATACCTATCTATTACAAGGTCTTTCAGATAGAGTAATAGGCAGACTGTGGGTCATGAGATCCTGACCTTGGTGTGTTTTTACTCCCTTCTTCTCATGAATTAACTCCTGAACTATTGACTCTCTGTTGAATGGATAGCAGGGTTCAGCCGCATTTTACATGCAAGATTTTACATCCTGTATCTCAACAGCTACAGACCCCAAGGACGAGTAAATACTTCAGCCTCAGCCATAAAATTGATGTGTTGCAAAATGAACAAAATGGGTTTAGTAACTTACAAAGGAGATAACATCAAGTCTGTAATGAGCCAGAACTGAAAGTTATTCCGTCCCTTTTCTCAGCACGGTGTGGCTGTGAGAGTTGGGAGTAGATCACCAGGAGCTCAGCTTCTGCAGGAACTCAGCTTCTACTCCTTCCAAACAGAGCTATTTTGTATCTTATGTCTTCTTTGCTGAAGACTTGTGGTTTTGTCCAATCCCAGCCTTATAGGTCCTTCCGAAAGCAAAAGATTGGCCTAAGAATCACAAAACTTGCAAGGATAATAATCAACCAGAGGTTTTTTTTTCTGCCTCCTGGTTTTTGAGTCTGATGATCGCTCTCTGCTAGGTCAGGGAACTTTTCTCCATCACTAGAAAGGCAAAAATATCATCAATAAAATGTAAAAAGAAAGTTCACAAGAACTGGGAAAAAAAAAAAGGCACAGGAATTACCAAAATTGCCAGTACATAAGAGATGGGCAATCAGACTCCACAAGTGGGAGGGAGCCTCTATTTTGTCATTAAAAAAAAGAAGAAAAGAAGGCCCTTAAAACTTTACATATAATATTGCCATGTTAGATATTGCGCAAGCTATTTCTGCATTAAACGTCCTACTGAGTGGAGTCCTTAAGAAGATGGAACTTGAAAATTAAAAAAGAAAGGGTAAAATTTTCTTTAGAAGTAGAGGCCAGATGGAAAATATAGTTTAAGATCTGGTAAAGAAGTTCTTGTTAATATCTGAAAATTGCTTGGCTGAGGAATGAAATAACTTCACATTCACAAGGCTCCCTAGCCAGCCTGGCTCTGAAAAATACCCCTCCATGCTCCTCTGGCATCAAAGAAGAAAAGTCTGGAGTTTTTCATGCTGGTTCTTCATGTTTAACTGAAAGTTCAAACACAATATCCATCTCCTCACTCCAAAATACAATAGAGGCAGTGGTGGCATGCTAATAAATATCCTCTCTAGATTATGAAGAAATAGTAGTCTGAGCCCCAAAGCAGAATATTTCCATCGTCTTGGCAGGAAAAAAAAAAATCACAGATATGGAACCCCCGATTAATCTTCAAAGCAGGACTGAGCCCACCTCATGCAACTCAAGGATGGCTGGGGGCAGGAGATGGTAGAGCAACCTGAGGTTGGCTTTGCCAGTGTGATTTCTGCTGCGTATAAACGGGATCATAATGCTTCCCTGCTACAGATGCGGCTTATCAGGAGAGCTCAACCACACCTCAGCTGAACTCAAGTCACATTTAGACTGCTTACTGACATAGTCACTGGAGTGTCTGAATTGCAGACATCAAAGAAGCTGTCTGATACCCCGGGCTGGCAGACTGGTTTCTGGTTCTTTGTTGAGCCCATGGAGGGAGGTGATCCAACACTTGAATTAGGCTCTRTAGTAGGTGATCTGAACACTTGTGTCTGTACTAGCTAACCAGAACCAGGGCCAAGGATCAGTCACTCGCCCTTGATCACCCAGAAGTTAGCACATTCCTTGGCAAGATTTTTGGCCCGTGCAAATCAGCTCTGTCACAGACAGTGCCCAGGTATGGTTCATGGCATTGCATGGGCCAGGGCATGTGGCCATACAGACAAGGACACTCTGGATGCTATTTCTGGAAGTGGAGAAGGAGGGACAACCATACGGGCAGGAGCTGTGTTGTGGTACTCATCCTTAGGACTAGGAAATAGCCTGGGGCAACTTGGCCTTGCTTGGTTTGCTAAGCCAACATGGACTGCCAAGCAGCCTGGAGCCAAAGATAACCCTTAAATGACAAATGTCATTTTAAATGGGAAATGGTTAAATGGGGAACTAAATGATAAATATTGTATTTACGTAAGTATCAGTTCAGACATGGTTCCAAAGGCCTAGAGCCTTAAACATCTCAAACTCCCTTTCCCACCTAAAAATCCTTCTTTAAAACCAGTGTCTTCTGCAAAGTCTTCATGTGTTGCACATTTTTTTTCCAGGAAATCCTGTGAGAGTTCTGTGAAGTGGGAATAATAAAATGTGCATTAGACATCAATATTCAATGGATGAAATGCCTTTGCTGCACTTTGTCTCCCTTCTTCCTCTCTCTCTTTCCTGGCTAGAAAGTCCTTGGGACATGAAGTGTTCTCCCAAGTCCTTAACATTTTGAGGATGCCCTGTAAGGTCCAACTTGTTGGTATATCTTGGTCCTCACATTGCTTCACTAAAACTGGCTGGACACTTTGAAGAGGGAAAAGTGATTTCATTTAAGCAAGATGATGAAACCTGGCTCCTACACTCCAAGGCTTGATTCTGCATTTGAATTTCTGTAAGGGCAAAGGACACTAGACACAAGGGAGAAGAAGCCTTAATAGAAACGTGTCAGAGAGAACATGATATGTGATGAGAATCTGGAGTCATCATGGAGGCACAGACTATTTTTAACCCTTCAGTATTTACTGTATAAAGAGGGTTCATGGTGGGGACGTCCTCTCAAAAAGACAATAGAAGGGTTTCAAACACATCTTCAAGGAAAAAGTTGTTAAGATTGCAAGGGCAGATCAAAGTCCSCTCCACCATAAGATGAAGAATCTAAAACAAATAAAGGAGAGGTGTATCTGTAAGTCCCTTAGAAGGTGCTTGTCAAACTCTGACTTAAAGCTTTCACGTGAATGTGTTTCCATCCTTTGCCCCCAATCGTTTGTTTGATAAAGCTCTTCTTCCCAGTAAATCAAAGTTTCCTTCCAGTCAACTGAAATCCACTGAATCTGCTTTACATTGCAAGAGGTTTCGCTCTCCTTCGTTGGCTTGTAGTGGCCTAATCGTATGGAGAATTTCCCTTCTGTTTCAAAGCAAAGCAGCTCTGTTGGCGTTAGTGCTGAGAATGAGGAAGTATAACGCTTTACGTGGGCATCACATGCGACCCCTTCAGATGCAGCTTGCCTAATGGATGACACAGCAGGCCATACTCACAGCTTGCCTGGGGCATGATGATGAGTCCGAAAAAGGCCCCTCAATGTCCTCTACCTACCTCTGAGCCCAGCATGCTGGAGAACTGTAAGGCTCTTCAGAAAGTGCTGCGGAGGGTCCCTTGCTGGTCAATGGATTTGGAGGAGAAGATGCACAGATCCTCTCAGAATTGCATCCTGCAAGAGCTTCTCCCTCCGCTGACCACAGAGAGATCTTAGGCAGACTGATGTGTTGAGCTAAAACTAGTTTTGTGAACACCTTCCCATCACAGACCAGCCTGAAAGGGCACTGTGTTCATCCCTGTCGTGTTTATGAGTGCAGTCACTCCAGCGTACCCATGTGATTACTTCGCAGTCTCCATGTGGTTTCTTAGTTGAATTTTGAAGATGAATAATGCCACACCAGATCCTCAGCTGATGAAAACTGGCTTAACTGTAGTGATTTTAACGGAGCAGCACCTATTTTCACCAGCCAACAGCACATGCCGTCTTGAAGATGGATGGGCTGCAGATCCATATTGTCCTGTACAGTCATAGTCTGCCAGGGTTCAGCAACACGTATGGAGAAATACATCTGAGCCATCATGTTGTGATTTGAATATCAGTGTGCAGCCAGAAGCGTTTTTGTGTCTGAGTCTTTACATACATGAAAAAAGGTATGAACCTTAGACATACGGTAATTACCACGGGGCAAAGGTCTTTGCGGCAGCATGTGGGGCCTCAGTTTTCCTTTGGTCATGGTGCTTCTTAGAATCAGAGCAAAATGTCCTGGGACTGACTATGGGTATGTACCTAGAGCATTTAGCCAAGAGGAAGCTCTTGGATATGAAGGAGAGCTCTTCAAAGGCAGAGAAGGAAACCTAACTCTTCTTGAATTTCATGCTTTGGAAAATCTATCTAGCTATAGTATTTTTGCTTGACAGGCAAACTTAGCCTCAAGTTTCTCCTTTTTGAAGTAAGCTGGACAAACTAATTAATTTAAAAATCCAGCAATCAAGTTCTTCTCTCACTTCTGACAGAGTAACTGTTAAGAGTATTAGGAAATAAATGTATCTGAGCTCTGTGGGAAGTTCATATATACCTGGTTCACACAAAACAATATACTAAAGTATGTTTAAAAATATAGATAAATAAACATAAAAATATACTAAAGTGTAAAGTTAAGCACACAAGTAAGTCTGATCAGGACTAAATAAAATATTAATATGTAGTTAAGTATGTCATTAATTCATGATTCATAATAGACTAGAGGACACTACAGAACTAATCCAGATTTATTTTCATTGTGTTCTTTTTAACTACTCCCTTCTGATGAGCCCTTCGGGGGATAATGGCATACCGCAGAATCTGACTCTTCCTGGCAGGACCTGAAAGCCAAAATAACAAAACACAGTGCAGACAATTTCCATGACCTGGCAGATAAAGACCGACCTGCAGAAAAACTGACTTAGCTGTGAATTTTCAGACACAAGCTGATTGCTTTGATCCTGGCCGTCTGTCCCAATTCTAGGAGGCAGAGTATGTCACTTTGTGGTCTTTCAGGTCTCTCCAGATCCTGATCTAATATAAAACTAATGGATTTATACATTGTGAGGCCCATAGGGATTCTGTATTGTTGATATCATTCAAATATTTATTTTATTGTAGAAAAAAAGATATTGGATACCACTGAAAAACATTCCATAGATGGAGAATCAGTTACTAACCTTAGGAAATGGTTCCTGTAGTTGATAATTCTCAGTGCTCAAAAATGAGCATCTTTTTTTCTAACCTGAATTTGCCCAGCTTAAATTTACTGGTGTCTGCTCTTACTACACCCATGTCAGATATGCTGAATACCCTTCTACCATCTTTTGTCTCTCTGAGGTCCTCCTGAACAGAGAGTCATCCTTTAGCTTTTTCTTTGCTTTTCTGGACATACTGAGGCCCCTTTAAGCCCTTCAGTATATAGCATATATATACATCAGTGCTTTGACTTTTATTTATTAACAGACTTCTTTAATTGCAGAGGTACAACTGAGTCAATACGTACAACAGTCAAATCTGAGCCAAATGCAGAGCACAGCCTCTCTACTTCTGCTCAGTTTATACCCTCAGGATCCCTCTGTAACCCTGGGCAATAAGCTCCTAAATCCCTGCTTCCTCGTGCAGAGTCCTGCACTGTAAGTGTGCACTGCCAGTCTTAATTCCTCAAAGGATGAATGAGCATTTGGCTGCAGTGGGATGGATGTTGTTTGCCTTCAATGAGCTTAGCAAGCAGTCAAGGATTCCCAGCGCCCCGACCACTTCTTCATTTCACCCTTCCCCAGCCTCGACCTTGCAAACATTAGTGATGGTGTGTTTCTGTCCAGGATGTTCATTAAAAAGTTTAAGTGTAAGGCCAAGAATTGATCTCTACCTAAGTCTCACTGGTGGCTTGGTAATCAGTCCTCCGTTGCAGTTTGGATTTTAGATCTATCAAATGCCCATTTTTTAACAGATTTTACGTATGCCAAGTGGATTTCATCAAGCGAAAATACTCTGTGTTACTGATGCCTTTATAAAGTGCCAACTCCATTAGCACTATTGTCGCCTTCAACATCCAAAAGGTAAGTTTGCTTTGACAAGCTCTCTTTTCCACGAACCTGTGCTGACTGGTATTGACTATATTTGTGTCTTTATTAATCTAGTATATTTAAACTGATGTGGTTATCTGCGGTTTATTATTGCGCCTGGGACTGATACAGTCTCTACTTCTAAATCACAGCCACCCTGAACATAATAAAAGTCAATGTTAATAGCTCTTGGGCAGCTTTGTGAAAATCCTGGGGTTCAAGTGATGTGTTTAGCTTTAGCCATTTCCTGCTTAATGACCACCACAAGTCTTCGTGGAATGGAAGTATTTCATCTTCATCATAGAGTTAGACTGTACCACTGGGCCTTTTCTCCAGTGCAGTGGAGAAGTACAGAAGCATTTGCTGAACAATTCTTCCTTCTGTCCTTTTTCTTCCTTTGCCAATATTCTACAATTCCTGGCTTCTCATTTCTACCTGTTAAGATCAACTTTCTCTTTTCTCTGTGTCTTCCTTCACTGTGCTGGGGACATCCAGGTGCATACTCCATAGATAGTGCATTTTTGCTCCTCATCTAGCTTGGTCTCAGCCTTTGGTTTTTGGGCCAAGAGCAAAGTGTTCTCCACTGAATTACTAATTATCACTCACATTTTTTATTTAAATTCTTTCTTTCAACTTTTTTGGCTTGTAACTATTTTCAGCCCCAGGAAACCGGCCATTTTAAGTGACTCAATATGCATAGATATGCACATATGTATGTACACACACACACACACAGAGTTTTTCTTTAGTCTGCTGATTTTTATGTGCATATTATATAATATACATATTCCTGGTTCAGTTGCTGCTGCTGTTTGTTCAGTCAGTAAAGGAGTAGCTAGAGATATCTTTGGAAGATAAGAGAAGAGGGCTCTTGGAGCTGTAACAGCCGAGCATCTGTTTGAAAGCAGGACTCTTCCTCCTGTGGCAGAAGCTGCTGCTGGATACCTGCCAGGTTCTCCTTCCTTCGCACACTAGGATTTTTTCAGCTGTCCCCACAACAACAGTAGCAAAAGTAACTTGGAGAACGGGAGAAGGGCTCAGACATGTCTGGGAAGGGTATCTCCCCCGCTTTCTTGTGCTGGTGAGACCTATGGGGAAGCTCCTCAGAGCAGCGTCCATATTAGAAGTGAGATGCCTGTAACTGCCCTTCTTCCTACCTAGCAAAGAAAATATTTATTCGGCCTGCTAACTCAATGAACATTGTGCATCAGTGAAGGAGGAGCTTCAGGAGAAGACTATGTTAATTGCAGGCAAGATCTAAAAGTTCTGGACTGGCACGGCTTCTCACACTCGAGCTGTAAAACAAAATCAACATACAGTGTAAGGGAGCATCCTTCGTTCAGAAGATTCAGTGCAGGGATAACAAGCGTGTGACTCTTAGGCTGCATGTGTGAGTCCCATGGCCAGCAGTCAAGCTGTCCTACTGTGTTACACAACCTTTGGTGTGTGACTATGGGTTACAAAAGCCCACAGTGCTGGATTACCCAGCTGCACATCCAGTCCATCCTCTAAGGTGACATGGAAAACCTTGAAAAGTGTTGTCACCTTTTGCTGTTGGCCTATTCCTGGAGCTCTCCATCTCATCTGCTCCCTGAGGTACATGAGATGTGTCTTGTGGCTCTTGTTCCTGTCATCCTAAGTGCAACATTTTAAACATTTCTGCTAACTGACATATGTGCAGAGGTCTCACCACCAAGATCAAGGCATCCTCTCCCCTTCTAATCTTTTTCATGGCTTCCTGGTTCTTGTTTGTTTTGGGAAACTCTACATTTCTCAGGTGTCCCAGACCAGTGCCATATCCCTCTGATTTCAGCCAGAGCTGGATCTCAGTCTGCCTGCACCTCAGCGGACACTGCTCCAATTTTGCCAAATACCTTGGCCTTAGCAGACTCAAGCATCAATATTTGATGCAATGTGGGAGGAAGGCCTCAATTCATGATCACGTTCAATGAGTGCCAAGAGCTCTCCTTAGCTATTGAGTGTCAGAAGTAATGTCAACAAAAAGGTCAGCAAACTTTGTAAACTAAGTTCTGACCTCTTGGGTAGCTCATGATTGCCTAACACTCTGGTACTGCGAAGGCAGTGATATATTAACTTGATATGTTTGTGCAGGTTTGGCTTGAGGAAATGCTACAGCTATTTATTTTCTGGCATTTCTTTTCTCATCAGATTCAGGAAGAAAAGGAGTTTTCAGAGCTTTCTATTGTTGCTTTAAAACTTAATTTACAATGTAAGCTAGGCAGAATGAGCCATGATGTGTTTTATTTTTTTTTATTTTCTTTCTTTCTGACTCTCTGGCACCACTTTTTCTTGTAAGCTGTGCTCTTAAGTGGAGACAGTGCATCCAAGGTGAGGATATTACCTCAAACCTCCTCTCTATAAATAGGCCTGGCTGCCGTTCTGAGGTTGTTCATTCTGCTGTCAGAATATGGCTAAATGACCACTTATGAGTTCCAACATGTGCTTGATGTAGAGATTACAGCTGCTATGCAAAACAAAGGAGGTTTCTCCTCTCACAAAGCTCTGCTCCTTTTACGAGGCCGTTTGGAAAACTCCCATCTCTCCGGAGGGTCCAACCTATGCTCTGGTGCTTCTTTTGTGAGAGGAATGAGGGGATGCAAACAACTGTTCCCTCCAAACCTGAAAGAAACTGAGACCTTTGAGTGTCCTCCAGCATATATTTGGGGTCCAGACGATCACAGAGGAGGACGAGGAGAGGTGTGATCCCTCAGGGGTTTGTCCCTCTCGCACCATGGAGCAAAATGTAAAGATGCAGAATTACATTGGCATGGCACAGGATGGCAGAGTATGGGGATGTCAGCTGGCTCCCCCAAACAGTGACAGTGCAGGAGTGTGGCATTGCCCCTGCGTCCCCCAGAGCCTGGACCCGAAGGGAAGGCAATTAGTTTGGGCTCAGGGCCATGCTAACGTGGCTGTACCGCAGCGGTGGCAGCGAGGGTCTCTAGCGGGTGGTGGTAGCTGAAGGTGGCTGGTGAACATTAACTGGTACGAAAAGGTGAGGTTTTCAAAAGCATGTAATGCATTAAATACTTCTGAACAGCTGCATTTTCTCACAGTAGTTTTAACAAGGCCAAAGAAAACTACGATTTTCTCACACTTTGTTCTGACACTATTTTTTCCTGCTTGAGGCATTTTGCAAAGGAAATGGGAACTGCCGTACTCATTTGATGGACGCGGGAATGGGGAGATCAGGTGAAGGGATATTTCCTCCTATCCCTCAGCAGGTCCAGGCAAAGTTTGTAGCAGACTTCCTGGCCATGCACCCTTGGTTAGATGAAAGCTTCCATCATATGCAAGGCACTGAGACAAAATGTGAGCATGAAATACTGGCTCCTATCCTGGGAGAGTCTTTTCCATGCTGGTGTGGCTGAGTTGAAATGTTGCTAACCCAGAAACAACTTTTTCTTTGAGTTCTGGCAATGTGATTTGGGGCCTAATTTATTCACTTATGCTTCACTGGCATCTCCGGCTGCCGTTGTGTCTCTACAAAAATATAATTAACTTTCTCCTAAGCAGCCAACCACAAGGCAGATGGCCATCATGGGCTTGGCAACAGCAGGCCAGATGGCACAGTGAAGGTGGTGGGTGAAGGGTGGCTGTGTCCTCCTACCTACAAGCTTCGCTACGGGAGCTGAGCATATTCTGTGGGTGGCCAGTATTTATATTTGCTTGTAAATTATGGCCCACAAAATGCTAAATGAGTCTGGCTGCAGCCTCAGAGCACAGCCTGGGTCCTGTGACCACAGGTTTGCGTCTCCTTAGTGGTGCAGCGCTCACTCGCAGCTACAAAAGAGCCCTTTGTGCAGTTTCTCTTGCTCCTCCCAAGCTGTGCACTTCTCAGCTACCCATCCCGGGCTCCACAGTCTTGCACCTTTTCCTTTCTTAGCCTCCTCACTCCTAGGCAAAACAATGCTTTTGGCTCAACTACACTTGCTTGCAGCTACCCAGAGCTCTTAACCATCAGCCAAGACATCTACCACTCTTCTCCTGCCATCTGGTCATCTCCTTTTCTGACATCTCCAGAGCTTCACTCTTCACCAACCTGCCACTTTGATGCACATCTCATGAAAGGCAGTACCAGGGAAATGCCTCCTCACTACCAGCACAGAAGCTCGTTGCTCCTGTGGGTGGTAGACGTGACTTTAGCTGAAGGCAGTGCTAGCAGCCTGACCACATTTTAGCCTTCTTCTTGAGCAATTCATGGCCAGCAGTAGTTGACACATCTCTGTGTCTGCAGCATCTTAAGGGCACTGGTAGTAGGCACAGCTTGTCACAGCTGAGTTGCTGAACTAGGATTGTCACTGTTCTAGGAAGGCAAGACTCATCATTTAGGCTCTGCCAAACAATCCAGCTAATATTGTCTTGATAACTCAGCTTGGCATACTCGATGTCCTCATTTCCCCCGCTTGCTGTGGCTGTATCAGCCCCTCAACCTAGCCACATTACGTGAAAGGGAAACCTCAGCTCCTATTTGAGACTGTAAGCTTGGTTTCCTTAATACTGAGCTCATTTCCCAGCGAGGGTGACAAGCAGCTTCAATTTACTGGCTCTGAGGGAGTTTTATTTTGAATGGTTTATACAAGCCAGAACACAGCTGCAGCAAAGGGCAGGAGCTGGTCTCTGGGGCCACGGCACCTCCTCCATCCCCGACACAGGCTGGAGGGGCAGGGAGGTCGAGTGGCTCTTCCGTGCAAGGAAACATCCACAGGACGTAATGTGCCACTTGTCTCACGCTAATGCAGCTACCGTCAGCTGATGGTTTTTGACGGAGATCTGCGTGCACTGGTGGGAGATTGCCAGGCTAGAAGCAATTAAAAAAAAAAAAAGTTCCTTTCTGCACATTATAATCATTCTGAATTATTAAATGAGACAGAATTTTTAAAGTCTAATTCACTTTTTCATTATTCATGCTGTTTGCTTTGGTTTTATTCAGTCTTTTGAGTAGCGTGAATTTACCAGAAAGTTTCACTTTCAGCTTGTGACGCCGACAGTGTTCGAGGCTGCCAAGACGGCGATACTGTTTAGTTAGAAGCTGGGGTAGGGCTGTTGTTTGGGGTGTGGCGGGGGATCCTTTCTCTTGGTCTTCAGTAATCTCATTTTTTTTTTCCTTTCCATGCACAATGTCGAAATTCCAGGCCACTTGCAGCACAGCACCTACAGGATGGGGAGTTTTTCCAGTTGTAGCAAAAGGCCACTTCCTATCAGAGAGAAATGTCAGCACATGAGAGGCATGGGGTATGGAGCAGCGCCCGGACAGGTCTGTCCATGCAGTAGGTATAAGTGTTCATGCCTGCACGAGTGGTGTCTGCCAGCCCTCGCTAATATATCCCAGCTCTAGCAGCAACCTTTGCTGCTTAAACGCTCTGAAACAAAAGGATTTTAAGACATAATTTACTGTTTCTTTTTTCGACATATTTCTAAATCAGTTCAATATGTCTTGAACCACTAAACTAAAGTGTTTGACTTGTTTCCAAATTGAAGTGTTCATAAAAAAAAAAAAAAAAAAAAAAAGTGGGGGGGGAGGGGGGAAGAAAATGCAAGAAAAAGAAAAGTGCTCTGATAGTTTAAATCAGTCAGCCCTGCACAGTGATTTAAAACCAGTGGAGCACTTCAAGTTTTCACAAGCACTTAGCTTTGGAAGCCGTCCGAGTCCTGGACACGTGCATTTGTGGAATCATTTACCATTATTAGAGAGTTTGAATGGTGCTTGAGCTCTCCCTCTGCCCCGATAAGCCCTTAGATTGCCTGTGATTAGTTGGGTGGTTTCAAGCTTGTGCACAGTTGAGAGTGATTATTTTAAAGCATGCCATCGCCTGTTCCTATCTTAAAAGATCTGAGACCGTCCAAATTCATTAATTCCTTCAGCTCATCTGAATGGAAATCGCTAACGATACATAGTTACCTCAGTGCAATTTTATAGCATGTGTCAGAGAGAATAATAAACGTCTGCAAGCAGGGCAGATGGAGCAATAACGCGCATGCCGCGGAGCGCTCCTGTGCTGGGCAAGACCTGTTACTAAGATATGTGACTATAGAGCCTCTGTGCTCCAGTTGTGGGCTGGGAAACTTTGGATTTAGATCCTCTGATCCTTCCTAGAGCTGGAAAGGGCGGATGGACAGTACTTGGCATACTCAACTGTTGTTTCACATTGCACGGCGTTGTACTGATGGACAATACTTGGTTAACCCACGTCTAAATTCTTGCACCAACTGGCAGAAAGTCAGTGATGTTGCCACATGAAGCTGTGCAAATAGCCGCTCTTTTGGGTTTGCTGGCCGTACTGAGAGAGTTGAAAAAAATTGTAAGAATTCAGGTTGACTAAAGATGGAAATGTTTTGCTTTTCAGAGCTAAATGAAAACCTGATAGAAACCACCCTGCTCTGTTTGTTTTGTTTTAAAGCTTTTTTGGTTGCTAACTGTAGACAATTTTTGAAATAAAATTCTGTTGCAAAAAAAAAAAAAAAAAAAAAAAAAAAGGAAGCATTTTGACTTGAAGTCATCTGAGCAATTTCCCCTAAGTCTTTTGCTGGGATGATAAATCAGCAGAAAATGCAACCCCAAATTCCCAGTTTTCCATGTAAATTTTTTGCTATCAGAAAACACATTGTCCACTATAAGAGAACTTTTAACGCCCAAATTCTTGCATGAAACAAGCAGGGCTTGTGATCATTACTTTGTGGTTCACCTCTATGTGAAGCAGGGGACTTCGCACACAGCCCTTCCCGGGGCACGGAGCTCTCTTGGCTGTGCTCGGGGAGATGCCAGGAATTTGAACTTTCAGGAGGGTCCCTAGATCCCTCCATGTGGAAAATCAGAACAATCTGCTGGCAAAGAGGTCAAACTGAAGGCAGAAGAAAGATAATCCCACCTCTGCCTCCTCCCAGATGTGCAGCCAATAGTCTCCGAAGCCCCGGCCCTCTCCCGAGCTCCCCCATGACGTCATGAACTGTCTGGTCTTTACAAAAATAAAAAGAGAGGGAGTTTGCACTTGCAGACGAGTGGCAGACGTGGTGATGCCCGCTCCCTTTCTCTGGGACCATGGTGTCGCTGAGCCCTGAGCGTGGAGTCACCTGTAAAGGGTGACTGACTCATGTGGAGACATTTGCCCTGTAGAAATTCAAAGCCAGGACAGCTGACTCCCTCCCAGCTAGCCTTCTCTCACCAGAGTACCCCACAAACCCACCACCTCAGGCAGATTTACCCCCACAGCAGCGCCCTTTCACAGGACCCCAGGGACGATGTGGCTTTCCGCAGGTGGTGCAGGTTGTCTGTAAGAACAGAAACCAAAAGTGGGTCTTCCAAGACACAGGCCAGTTTATCAAATGTGTTCCTCCTTCCTCCTGTATACCCTGTATGCTCCGTACGGTACTTGTCTGCGGTCTTAGCCTGCAAAGTCGTAGAGCATTTCCTGCACAGCGCTAAGGTAAATAAAGCTGTCGTTCTTCCCTGACACTTAAGAAAGCAGATATCTACTGATATACTTCCACAGTAATGTCATTGTCCCTAGCAGATTGGAAAGGGCTTTAATGTGGTTGGAAGCTCTGTCCACATATCTGGAGAGTATTTCAGCATAGGGCTGCAGCAAGGCAGAGATACAGAGTTTAACTGCAACTAGAAAGCACAGCCTGCTCTTCTGACACCCCACAGAAATCCAGCTGCTGAACTAGCCGCAAGCATTCGTTCAAACAGCTGAGTGAAAAGCTTGCAAGAACAAATTTAGAGAATATTTGGGAGATGATGGATGAGAAACCAATAAAAATCTCACTCTCCTCCCCATGCCCCCCCCATCTTTACCTTTGTGTAAAAGTAAACAATCTTGGGACAGATCTAGCAGCCACTTCTTCAAAGAGCAAGTCATATATTTACAGAGCACCCTCCTAACCTAGAATAGGGAGAAATTGGGTCTAAAGAGGGTTATTGCCTCCTGAAAATACAAAAGGAGTTTGAAGCACAAAGTCATTGCCTAGATATAAGCTGTGATAAAGGTGGACAACTCTTGTGTAGCTGTGCTGGTGTCATTCATCACAGCAATGCAATGTGTGGTCAGAGATCTGATCTGGGACTCAGCTGCTACTTTGATCACCAACTGTCTGAATTACACTCTTCAAGCCATTTCACAGCTCAGTGCCTCAGTTTCCCCCCCTGTAAAATGGAGGCAGGGATTCAGAGCTCCCCTGCGAGTGGCTTTGAGCTATGCGCATGCCCTGCGCTGGAACAGCAGTATGAAAGTTGTTTTTTCGATACACTGGAGTCTCCTTTGTCTCATTTTACATTCCTAAGGGGGACAAAATACACCTGAATTTCTAGTGGTCTGGAAGGAGAAAGTCATTCTCATTATTAAACTGTTATTTTTATGAAGCCATAACTTATAGGCTCTCAATACTTATGTTATAGTAGTCAAAAAACAGGATGAGATCCCATAAACCATTCTTTATAGTAACCAGATGTTCATCAACGCTGCAAAGGTATCTGACGGTGTCTATTATGGGGAAACACCTGCATTAACCTTAGCCATCGACATGCCAGCCAGAAATAGCAGCCAGTGGGATTACTTCCCTCTTGAAAGCTGCTGACAAGTTCTGAGTACCACTCTAGGCCACTGGTGAGTTTATTTGGAGGGGTCTACCATGCTTCCCCTCCCTGGACCCATTCACTAATGTTATCCAGTCACCTGGATGTATCACCAGTCCTGACACTTGGGGCACAATGGGACACTCCTTCCCTTCCATTTTTAACCCTTTTGTTGAACATAATGTGGAAGGACATGATAATGTCCTCAGTCTTCCTCCAGCCAGCTGGTTTCCTGATTGACTCTTTTTTAAGTTGACTCTTCCTTGGGTCGACCCTTCCATGTCTCTGCTTCATTTCTGCCTTTCTCTGGGAGATGCCACCAGGAAGGCTCTTGAAGAAGGCTCCCTGCAGATGAGGCTTCTGACTCCTGTCCCCTCTGAGACGCTCTGTGCTAGTGAAAGATATTGGATCCCACCTCCTGTCCCCATGGCACCCATCGTTACTCCTCTTGGAGGTATCTCCCTCTCCTTCCTGGTGCTGCTGACTTGCCTAATTGCACTGCCCATTAGCCAAAATGAGTTAGCTCAAACCACGTAAGTGTTAGATCAGTGCTAACTTGTGTCACATCAGCTGAAAAAGCAACCACCCAAGTGTGTCTGCTGGCTGGTGAGAGGAGAACGCTCCACGGGGGAGATGATAGCAGTGGGGGCAGCAGGTCCTCTTCCTCAGTGTGGATTTTGCTGGTGAGGAGGAGGAGTTTTTGCCCAGTCAGCATCCTGCCTCTGCCTCAAAAATGGTAGCACAAGAGCACAAGAGCCAGTATATGACCTCAGGGGCATGGAGAGGTTGTTTAACGGAGAATTTGCAAAGAAAGGAGTAGTGCAGCTAGGAGCGTGTGTCAGACTTATTACTGCGGCATCTACGTGCCTAATAATTCTTAATAATGGGAGGCTCACAACACCCGATGTGGCAAGGAGGTGCTGCAACTGAAAGGATTATTTCAGCTCTCCTAAAAATCACAGCTGAACCGGTTTTGCTGTGTGAGCCAGTGATTAAACAAAACTGATCAAAAAGCCAAACCAAAACAAAACAAAAACCTCCTGGAAAGACACACCTCTGGTTTTACAAAGGAAAATCTGCCATTTCCAACCTGTTTTGATCCACGTATATCTCATCTTCCTTACAATGCCCTACAATACCTGAATATTTGATTAAAATAAAATTGTCCAAAACCACCATTTCAGGAGAGCAACAGCTTTTGTGAAACAACTGCTACTAGTAAGGTGCAGCTGTTAGGAGAAGCATTTTATTTAAACTATTTCTCCTTGCTCACTGCCAAAATGTGCTTTTGTAACCCGCTAAAGCAATATTCTTGCACCATGCCAGGGAGCTCTGCAGCCTCTGTGCAGGGAGGAAACGCGGAGGCTCTCGCGATGCCCCTCGTCGCTGGCAGCCATGCGAAGGGGCCCCTGACGCGACCCACGTTCGCACACCACTATCCTGCATGGCCAAGTTTCCTCAGAAAATGAAGGAAACGGAAGCAAATCTTGGTTCCTGGGTGCTTTCTTCGGAAAGCTGCATCATTTTTCAGTTTCCCAGCTGGTGAGTCACACGTCCTTGCCTTGCTGACATCCTGCCTCTCCGGCCGGGGGCTGAGAGTGAGGACAGCTGAGCTCACGGGTGGACAGAGAGCGTGTTTTTCAGGGAATTTCCAAAGAACAGGCTAACCTACCTAAGGGCTGAAGCAGCTSCCACCACCACCGTACCAACGTGCTTTGTAACTACTGCTGTGCACCGCGGGCAGCAGGGAAGTGCTGTTATCTCCACGCCACAGCCAGGGAGCCAGGGCAGCGATGCTGAGTGCCCTGGAGGAAGTCCTTGGCAGAGAAGAAAATGTAGCCCGTCTCCCTCAGGTCCTAGGCTAACGCCTTCACGGTGGCATCACCCTTCCTCCCTAAATAGTAAACACAGGTAAACAGACATTTTTTTCCTTAAACCAAAAAGGTAGGCTACAGTACTAAACAAGGATACCTAATGATCCCACAGATTCTTGTAACTAACAGCTGTTTCCACACTTCCTGTAGAGTGTTTAAATTGTGTATTTATTTATTTTCATTATTTGGCTGCAGATATAACCCCCTCACAGAATCACAGAATGACTGAGACTGGAAGGGACCTCTGGAGATCACCTAGTCCAACCCCCTGCTCAAGCARGGTCACCTACAGTACATCGCCCAGGATGATACCCGTGATTTCCTTGACATGAACTCCCAAGAGTGACTTTCTCGCCTCAAGTTTCTGATGCCCAGGGAATACCTATTTTCTGAAGACCAGGGTTGCCTCTAAAAAGGGCAGTCAAGGTGGTCTGAGGTCTGATCATCCAGGTCTGATGAAGATTGAAGGTCCTCCAGTCACCATAGGATGGACTAACTGGAAGTCTAAGACTTCCTTGCCCTGTCTCTTCATCCTCTACTTCTCCGTCCACAGGACTGCCTTCATGCACATCATTTCTGACAGTGACAAGTCCAGCTGACCAGTTGCCTATCCAAAGTGCTTTCAAATATGTGAGGAATCCACCACTGAAGGACAAGTTTGCATCTGCCCTCCAGCATCTCCACTTCTATTTTAAACTGAACTTCCAGACACTTCCTGAAAATAGTTGATGACTGATGTCCCTTCCTGAGAAATCAAGTGCTGCCAACTATCCGGGTTGGAAAGCACACTTACTCTGAAGCAAGGAACAGTGGAAAGCGTTGATTTCCAGACTTGTCTGGTGCAATATCAAAGTATGATGATGAGAAATGGAGGACTGGGGAGGTGCCAACACTTGTGAGCTTAAGACTGATACTGATAAACAGTCACCCACAATTATTCTTAGAAATTGAGTCATTAGTTCTTAATTGATAATATTTCTACTAAAGTCAGTGGACTTATTTGCACTATATAGGACACAGGCAAAATGGGTTGGCCCGTACAAACAGATGACTTAAAAAAGCAATTCTTTCACTTTTAAATAATTTTTTCCCTAACAGGATGATGTGTTAAACAGTGARGCAACTTATTCAAATCAGCCATATGCAGCCCTTTTGGCTATAAAGGTATGAAATCAGTGCTTCTCCCTGACCCTGGCTGCTCCTCGTCTGCAGCCACCAGGCTTTTTCCTTTAGGGCTTCCTAAAAGCCTTGTTAAAAGCAGGGGCTGGAGCTTGATGGGGTGGTGGTGGAGAAGATAAGTTGAGAAGAAGCTTCCCTTGCTGCCAGGGTGCTCAAGCTGTCTCAGGGAATAAATGCCTGCAGCTCTCATTGGCACTCAAAGATGGGTCTGGAAAACCCAGGAGACAAATTGCTCTCTGGGCCTGAATTTTCACCTCTTCCCCAGGGCACTGGTTGACAATGCATCAGGAGGGAAATGGGGACCTTCAGGAGATTCAGCCACCTACATGGACTTTATCTGCTCCTAATTTGGCTGTCTTTATCAACTGCCCAGGGTTAGAGGGCTACACTAGATCCAGGCATATTTTAAAGGGAAGTCTGGTGACATCTAACCACTTTTAATGACATTTCTGCGCAGAATTTGAACCTTTGCAAGGCTGTGGGTCTCCACATGGCAGCACTTCACACTGTCCAGAGGTGAGCGTTCCTTCGCAAGGTGCAAGGCCCAGAGGTGTTTTATGCCTCTACTTCTTTGACTCTGAACAAATTCAAACTTTGGTTCCTCCAGGCTGAGAGGAAAACAGGGTTTTCCCTGCTGCTCTTGCGGTGCTGACTCCTGCATCTGGTCTGCACAAGTAAATCTATTCACACAGGCAGGAAGAAGATGAGTAACTTAGCCCCAGAAGTTCTTCCTTTTACAAATTTATGGGTTTTGCCCTGTATGAGGGCTAAGTTCTTTCCCTGAGAAAAATTCTCAGGTCAATGGCTTGATTAATAGCTGGAAAACTTTTTCCTGTGGACTCTGGAAAGATTTTTCATATGGTATTAGCCAAGAGAGCCAGAGAAGACCAGCAGATTTGTTTTACATTTTATAAAGTCATCAGTTTCAAGAGTCAGCTGAATAAAACAACCAGGCCATCCTGAGTGTTTGATCTTACAAAGGAGAATGWCATATAAAATAAAAGGCCTAAAATGTTCTGAAAGACTGAGTCTTTCTTTAATTCACAGCATGCCAAAATATGTGACTAATGACCCTCTCAAATTKCATAAAGACCTGAACTAGTAGAGGTCACCTTAATTTCCTCCACCTTAACTAGTGCATCTCTGATAAGCAGCATGGGTATTAGAAAATGAGAGTAAGCCAAAACAGAGCTTTCCTCATCTGAGTGTATATGGGATAAGGGGGAAAAAAAAGTGTCTCAGAAATTAATATGTCTGTAGTGTGTTTCCCAGAGTGACTCCTGTTCAGACAAGCATAACATTTGCAATTTCCCTTTAACATTTTTCACTGGGTCAGGTGTTTTTTTACAGAAAGAACTACTAACCTATTCAGAACATGAGGCTGGGTCAAGATTGGATTTTGGAAAGCCTGATGCTACATGAATTTCAGGCTCATTTATAACTGACACCACATTGTGTTAGAGGATGCAGGGCACAAGGATAAGATAGGCTGTCTCTGCCTTACCGGGAGAAATTATGTGCCATGTCTTAAGTTTGCACTTAGCTCAAATACAGATCATCAATGCATGACAAGACCACAAGGCAAAAATAATACATACATTTTAATAGATTTCCAAGTAGTGCATTGATGCAAATTAGATCTTTCAATTGGAAATGTCCAGGTGTGTTCAGAATATTGAAAGCTTTACATGCCAGTTGGAAACTGTGATTTGCCCTTCAGCCAAACCGGACCTATTCCTCCTCACATGTCTTGCCTGAGATGTTCAGGTGAATCTGTTGGCCCAGAAGAGCTATATACTTGCTGACAGGGGTAAGCTTTCTCCCTTCACAGCATGGGCACCCTGGGGAGTACGAGAATTAATCCTTCAGTGGATGTTTTGGGAGATCTATCCCAAAACTAGTGCCTGAGGCAGTTGGTAAGTAGCTCCCAGACATGCTCAGCACAGATGTTCATTGACTGGAGTCATCTCATGGCATCATGCCCTTCTCACTTCTGATCCCTTGCACCACTGGCCACCAGAAACAAATAGGAGAATACCCCTTCTGGCAGCACCTTTGAAGATACCAGCTACCAACTCAGCTGGTTTGACTGAGCATAGTGAGGTTTCGGCTAAGCCTTCCTTATAAGATGAGGTCTTGCACTTAGCCTGAGCTATGTAAGGTGCAACCTCTTAAATTAYGGGAACATGACAGACCACCAGGTATTCATTAGAGAGCACAGGTCATCAGGCCAGGTTTAGCTGTCTGCTCCAGAAGGAGATGGATCATGGACTTTATTGATTAGATCTCCACTGGCTGCAAAAGGAGACTGGGGAACTTGCTCAGATGAGCAATTTAAGTGTCTGCTTTTATCAAATGAGTCGCACCCRAAATATTCAAAGACATCCTACTGGCTGCAAACAAGCAGACTTTCCCATGAACCCTARTATTTGAATACTGACACCAAACCTGAATTTGCATGATAGAAATCAAATCTGTTCTTATTCTGGTGTACTGAGTGCTGCTCATCAAATCAGTTTCCTTCTTTACTTGGAGTAATTTTCAAGGAGTTTATCACAACTGAAGTTTTAAATGGGAGTCCCACAGAAGTCCCAGGAGTAATATCAGTCTGAAGAAGATTTATCTTCTGCTAAGACACAAGTGATGGTCAGGTGAACRCACTAGGCGAGAAGATGAATACTCAGAGACTGGAGATAGCTGTAAATMGTTTCCAGAGAGGTATTCCAGCTTCAGAAATTTAAGCCAGAATTTAGAATTTTCTGCAGAAAATTTAATAGATTATTTGTTTCATTTCTTAGCAGGTTTTTGCAGCCGAGTCTCTTTGCAATCGTTCTCACATCTGCTGGCGAAGGGGGAAGGAATCTTGTTGAAAGAGTAAACAAACAYGAAAAAAACCCAATGACCAGAAATTTTAATTTCACAAGCAAAAAGACAGAATGAACACAACAAGTCAGGAGAGAGGATGGCACCCTTCACACATTAGACACCCTGAGCCATGGGAAAGGCAAGGACAGGGAGCAAAGGCCTGATGCGGCTCTGTCCCTATGTATCTTGAAAGATGCTCCTGACCATTACAATCTTCTCTGCAGTCTCACTCTGTCTTTTTGGTCCTAACAAGGGTGAAACTGGGTTTAAGGACATGCAGAGGACCAGCAACAGCATTCAGCGTCCGACAGAGCTCTCTGTGAAGACCAAGTATTCCTCTTATGATATTACTGCATGGTATAATCACAGCATTTCGTTTAGCTGGTAAGACATGGTGGCGTGCTCTACTGTGCTGCATGTCTCCTGAAATCTGATTAGCAAAGCATGACACTAGAGCCAGGCAACATTTATCGAATCAAGCGATTTTGGATGGTTAAAAATGGCTTTTCCCCTAAATCAAAGACTCAGAGCAACAACTTGTTTTGACATTTTTTTTTCATCAAAAGACAGTCCAAACAACAACGACAAAAAAATCCAGTTTTCATTCATCCTCCCCCTCTTTTTTTGGTAGCAGAAATAAAGAAGCTCTCTGTGTGTGAGAAACTAAATGGATGGATGTTTGCACTGATACTGATGAAAAATGCCATATTAACAAATAGCTCTTGTCTAAAAAACGTTGAATGAAAAGATTTGCTATTTTTTTTTGTGAAAAGATGTCTATGTTGGTAAATAATTCTATGTTCTTAACTGCTGACTGTTTTTGGAATGCAACTCACTCCCAGCAGCAGGGTGGGGTACAGCCAGTGGARGTACCTTATCCTGCCTTGGGCAACTCAGACAAGGGATAGTGCAAGATGTAAGAGTAGTTGCTTGTGGAAATCTTCAAGCACATCTTCTCTGGGCAGTCTCCTCTAAGTTTATGGGTTCAAGAGGAAACCGGAGAAGTTCCTGGAAAAGGAACCCTGTGAGTGTTATTAAAACCTATATGCATCTCAGGAAGCCCCTCATCTACAAATGGCTGCAGACTGGAGAAGTTCTTGGAGGAAGTGTCACAGCCTTTCCCACTTCTCGTACTATATTTACACTACATTTCTCCCAYGGTGTCTGCTTTCGCTTACTGTTGGATACTAGAGTAGCTGGTCCTTTCCTCTGGCCCAGTTCAGCCACAGCGTGTTCATGGTGGCTATTGCTTGCAAATCCCCAGCAGTGCAGCTCCAATCTCAGCTCCTGGCTGGAGGATGCAGAGAGGTAGATGGATGAAAGAAAGGTGAAAGCACCAAATACTGCTCTGCAAAGGGGAACAAACCTCATGCTTTGTCTTCCCTAGTTGAGAAAGGAGAATAGAGTCCATAACAGTTCTCCATAGCCCAGAGAACAGTGCAAATCCCTTTTATCCTGGCACCCCCTTCCCCCCTTCACAGCACACTGGTCAGTATGGGAAGGGGAAGAAGGAGGAAGCTGAGAGGGCAGACGGTGGTGTAGTGTGCTATCCCAGGTGGTCACTGGCGTGAAGGTGGACAGTGTTTGCCCGGGGACCTGAAACATCAGTCACTCACCTTCATTTGGACCAAGTTCTTCAGACAGAGACAGACCTTCATGTGCACAGCACTTTGCACAGGACCAAGACTACCAGTTTTGCATGGACCTTCGGCGCAGAAGTTGGAGGCCTTCATATATTAACCCATGGGGCTCCAGGGTCAAGCTCCTGCTTGCATGTATCTGTGTGTCTATCTGCATGCAAGTGCGGGTGTGCATGTGCATGGGTCATACGACTTCAAGCCTAAAAACTGGTTTATCCTAAGCTCATTTACTGGACATTTTTAAGCTGTGAACAAGTTAAGCAAAAGCTGGAACAACTGGTGAATAGGTTAAAGAACATTCTTTTGTGCAGCTGCCAAAGTCAAGCAGAGTTAAAAACACAAAAACTATCAAAAGACTAACAGCAACAACAGGGTATTTTCCTTCCTGTACGTTTGTCACATTTCTTGCTGGCCATGCATATTTAAAACACTGCACAAAAGATGCACTGGTACAGCAGGACCAAAGAAGGGGTCTGTGTTGCAGGACAAAACATTTCATGAGATATTATCAAATAGGCAGAAAAAAAAAAAGTCAAAATAAAATCTTACACACAGGTCATTATGTTCTTTGGAAATCAGAAATAGACTGAGTGGGCTTTGTAGGTAAACATTTCACCATCTCCTTCTCATTACAAAGCCAATATTTGTTCAGGAGAGAATTCTTCCTTTGAGTAATTAATTTTTTTTTGTTATTTATTACTCATTGAATGGAAGTTTTGGAATGCATAAGGAAGGGGGGGAACCTGGCAGTGTTCCTTGCAGTTATTGCATTACTGTTTAGGCTTCCAACAAAAATCGCAGCACCGAATGTACATTCCTTTCATAAGCAAAATGGATCATCAGGCAAGGGAATGGCTTCAAAGGAATGTGTGCATCATGCCTTTGACATTTCGTTACAGCCCAAATAGGAGGGGAAAATAAGAGCTATGGACAAGCAGTTTCCTTAGATCATTCATTTGTTCTTGCCCATTCGCTATGCAGGAAGATTTCCACTTGGCACCTGAGAAGCTGGAGCCCCAGTTATTCCGTTTCCAAGCCACACTTTCAAGAAAAGCCAGAGAGTTTACATTAGAAAGGAACAGGAGGTGAAGGAAATTGTAAACTCAAGTGAGATGTTATAGCTCAGGTTAGATGCTGGTGGGTAGACTAACAAAAGTGGAATGTTATTGCTAAAATCTGGCTCCCTCCAAAAAACCCGTAACATTGTCAAAGCCTTGAATTTTGTCTGCTAGTTTCAGACATTCCAACATATGCTTCTTATTTTGTTTTTAATACTTACAGTCCATCCAGAGACAATTCATGGCAACTGTGGCTATTGTAACACTATATAAAACACAGGATTTGATGACAACTGATATGAAGTGTGATTGGAAAAAATAATGCCCCCTGGTAATGATAATATTTCCTGCTCAGATTGGTCTCACGATAATAGGCCTACTCCAGTGGTGCTTTTGGAGTTATATACAGGACTCTGGTATTACATTACAGCTGCTGCCTAGTTATACATCCGTGTGAATAGGAGGGAATAAATGCACACTCAGAAATACCACAATATCTGAGGATGGGGGCCTAATGACAGCGACCTCTTGCTTGGGCCTCAAGATGGGGGTTAGCAAAGCATTTTCCACTCAGACCAGACTGACCAAGGAAGCATCCTGCCTCCTTTGAAAGGAAAAAGAGATGCAACTTCTGCACCGTGGCCCCCGGCAGCCCTCGCTCTGGGCTACGCTGACCTACCTTATGGCCAGCCTCCGTGAGCCCATCCTTGGGAGCGTGGCAGCAGGCAGCAGGAGGTCAGAAATAGCCTGGAGCAGGAAGCACCAGCGAGGGCTTTGCTTTCAGACAGGAGGGTGGATGTGGACGAGAAGCAGAGCCACTCTAGATGGGGCAGCGAGGGGGGCTGAAAACCTGCTTGATGGATTGGGTTGCAGATAGTTCACTTCATCTTATTCTAAGAGGAAACACATTTGATTTCTTTGTTATAACTCAGCAAACATCCCAGCTCGCTGGCTCACTGGGTTTATTCTTACAGAGGAGCAGAGTCATTGCTGGCTCGGGATGCCAGCACTAATATAAGTCTGTTTATCTTGGGTTTCCCCATCTCATCCTTCTCACTCTGCAGCACCTAATTACAGCAGCACCAGTGGAGCTAAGGATGTGTTCTCATTTCTACTCGCTGGTTTTTAGCATTCAGATTTTCATCCTTTCTAAAGAATTCCAGATTTTAGTCRTAGGTGCGATGAGAAGAATATGAGGAATCAGCTTCCCTGGTCAGAAGTGCATAAATATATGAATTTATAAAAAGTGTCCCCAAGAGACTTGAGACTCAGGGCTGGGACACAATGAGGAACTAAGAATCCTGGTTTTAGCTACTGGCTTTCTATGACCCAGAGCAAATTCATTCCCAGATTAAAGACCCAAAGCAGGCCTAAAGGATGGGAGATGAAGGCAACTTCCCTCTGTTTCTGTGTCTGAATCTGGTCCCGCATAGCAATGAAGTCTACTGTAAGGCTGTGTGCTATCTGTGGCTTCAAGTCAGTCACTGAAGTTCAATATTTGACCTTGGAAGCTATCTTGGGCAATGCTAAGTGTTCAAAGCTGATTTCTGCTCCCGAAGTTTACCATGATGTGTGTTTCCAAAAACCAYGAGCACCTGCAGGAGATGGCTGCAGGCAAAAAGTTATTTTGCAGCTCTCTGGAAGAGATCCGGAAAAGGGAAATTTCTGAAGGAGGAAAAAGGAGATCAAAAGGACTTTTCTCAGGAATCTGGCAGCGGGGGTGGGGGTGGGGGTGGGGGTGTTTCAGCTCTTTCAACCATATTTCTGCCCCATGCAGCAAATCTGTGACAGAAAGAGCTAGAAACACTCTGTTTTGGAGGGTGAAGGGTGGCCTGGCTACCAGCTGGGACAGGGCAGCCTGAGCTCTGTGGTTTGCAGGACAAGCTGCAAGGGATGATCCCAACCTGCAGAGTAGTCCTGGAGAAAGGGAGGCAGGGAAATGGGCATTGCTTGTTCTTAGACTCCTATATTTCCCTTATATTTGCCAGGTAAAGAACAAAAAAAGTGTTTGAGAATCCTGTGCAAAAGGAGTTACATCTAGTGCATGTGCCACCAGTCACCTTCCTCTGGGGAAGAAAATGGCCCATGATGCCCCAAGTAGGTGTGGGCAGATGACAGAGGTGAGCTGCATGATATTCTGAGAGTTCAGCATTAATCTTAGGATCTATGGAATTAAGCTGTAGGATTTTGCTTCCAGAAAAAGGCTGTCTCAAAGACCCCCCATGCTGGGGAAATGTGCCACTGAAAAGAAGGAATGAAACAATGCTGGGACCAACAGAGTTCCACAGAAATTTAAAGCCCTTGGATCCAGGGGCCTGAGACCGCACATGGCAATCTGACAGTTATCTGAACAGGAGGATGTAAGACAAAGTTGGCAAACAAGATCTGATCTCGCTTGGAGAGGGAGAGAACTGAGTCACGCAGATATGCACGAACATCAAGGGAAAACTTCAAAGAGGCCAAGAAAATCAGGATCAAGGACTCCAAGGAAATATCTTCAAAGGCTGAGCAATCCGACCCTGGGGCTGGAAGAATACTAGTGTCCACCCTCTTCAGTGCAACGTAGAAAGAGGAAGTTATGCAACTTTCAAAAGTTTGCAAACATGAGCAAAGACACGTGGAAACTGGGTATCATTCAAGATGACTAGAGTCACGCCTTTGGAGCAAAACCAGATGAAGTTYGTTGTCACTCTCATGAGGGAGTCAAAAGGAATTTTTATTGCCAAATCCTGAYGGTCTGGTGTGAGTTAGGCCTTCTGCTCTGCCTCCCAGATATTGGTAGTGAAATATCCAACTGAGTTTTTCATTCTTCCCAAACTGTCTTTTGCAACTGTTTCTTTGCTCTGCAAATTGTGTCCAGTCACTGCTGCAAAATGATGGGCAGTTCTCAGTTCAGAAACACCACTCAGGAACAGCAAATGTGTGGAGTATTTAGTGGGGTAACTTACAGATGGGATCTCCTTGACTATTTCAYGTTCCTCTTCAGAGGAGCATGTTACAGAGCACGTTACCATGCTGTCTGTATCAGCTCTTCACATCTGTCTTCTGAGGTTTCCCTTAGTCTGAAATAGAAGACATCTATAGCAAAAGGCTCTGTTTCCTTTCAGTTTACCAGCCAGTGTCATGGAATAAATGATTCCTTGTACAAATGCCGAGTTAGATTGTCTGTGGGCAGATCTGGCATGTTTCCACCACCTCGATGGAGCAAAGCTGCTTTTATACCAGCTGAGGACATAGCCCGCTTCCAGGAGAGCCTGCAGGTTGCTGTGTGGAAATCAAATGGATKTCTGAAGGTCAACAAGTGGAGGGAGATGTTGAGAAACATGTTGCTTTTGCACTTTTCTCTGCTCTACTCCTTTAATTGGTGCCTTGCCACCAAGTGCAGCGACAACACGGTTCAGTGGAACAGCAAACAGGGTCACTATTTGGTCCGTTTTTTTTTGTGAGGAGACATTTAGGACCCGAAGCTCCTATTTTTGCCATGCCATCTCATATTTCCTCTTGAACATCAGCCAATGAGGTCTCGTATTTTGGGAATCCATCTGCACTGCTGAGCACGAACAGGACTYGCTGAACAGCACCCACAGTGTCCTAACCCCATCTCTGCTAAGAGGTCATTTCCTTGGTGAGGATCCTGATCCTGTTCCAAGGCACGGTGTTTTGACAGGCTTTGGGGATGGTCCTACACTCACCCAACCTGTCCTGGTGTGCATGGTGAGTGTGCTAGCAAAATAAGCAAAAGGGAGCCTTTGGAGGAGGTGGCTCTCTTGCAGCATGGCAGCCTGCCCAAGCCAGATGCCGCAGGCTTTAAAGGCAGATTTACCTGACACCAAAAGCCAACAGGAGATTTGCCACTAGCAGCGACACTGAGCGCTGGGAGCAGAGGGAATTGCAGCGAGATGAGCTGCAACCAGTAGGATGTCTGGAGTTGGCACACACATGTGAGCCTGACCCATCTGGCTAAGGGAGAGCAGGACAAGCTCCCCTCTGCAGCGGGGCTCAGGGCACAGAGATGCTGGTGACGGGCAACCAGTGTGATACAACGATGCAGAAGAGGAGCACAGACAGGGTGGCTGCTAGCATGGGCTTATCAGTACATTTGGGCAAGGAAAAGGGACACACGCCTCCTGTTAATTTTGCCCAGTTGAACACGTAACACTTCCCACTGTGCAGCCTCGGTGCTGCAGCTCCATCCCACGGGTACCGAGGATGGATTGATCCAGCTGGTACGGGGAGCTTGGCTTAGAAACACGCTCGCAATCACAGCGCAAGCTCTCAAGGGCCTGCCGCTTGCACACGGCTTGCTGGGCCCTGCTGGAGCCTGCGCTGTCTTGCTGCGCTCCCCTAGCTGGCTAGCACACGTAGGCATCCTGGCCAAATCAGCCCTTCCCCAGGCTGTACAGACAAGAGCATCGAGCTGTCTGCTCATGATAAAAATCACAGAAAAGAGCTGGCTTTTTGGTAACGGCTGTGATTTTTTTTAATGTCTACCTCCCTCTCCTGAGTGCGGCTGCAAGGGAAAAAAAAGAATATAGTTGCCTCAATTATAGGCAAAGCAAGGCTGGTTTCAGCAGCTAACAGAAGATATTCCAATGGCCCTGGAACCAAACAATGTGTTTGGTTGCGAGGGCCAGGACTGGAGGCCAGATTATGATTTTAATTATATTGGCAGATACTTGGAAGAAATCCAGTTAAATAACTTGAGTTTGCCATGGTATAAGTGAGATCACAGCCCCCCACCTTGCCGCTTCCAGTCTGCTGGGGCGCTGCTGCACCCTCGCTCTGATTCACGGGTGCTAGTTTGGCTTTCTGGATGTGAAYATAGCCAGTTACTGCCAGTCAGGAAACTGGCTCATTTGACATCAGTAGCAACAGGCTGCCAATGCCCTGGCTCGGCTTTTAGCCAAGATGTGATTTTTTTTGTTCAGTGGTGGAGAGAGCKCTGATTATTTGCATCCTTCCAGTGTGGTTTTCAGGGTATTCCAGGCACAGACCTCACTGGCCATGTCCATACAGCGTTTATCTCACCTCAGTTACTATCTGGGAGTGTTTGGCCTGGAACCAAGTGCAAGAAGCACAAGTGAGTTTGTCTCCTGTTTTTCCTTGGTGGAAGATCAGGGCAGGAGACATGTAAAGGGGGCTATAAGACAAACTGCTTGCCAACAAGCATGAGCTGTCTTCTTGGAACATTTGTTGGGCATGTTCAGCAATTGCAAATGAGACTCACTGTGAAGGCTGGAGAGTCGCAGCGAACTGGACACTTGTCTTGAATCAAGCTAATGGCTGTGCCCAGGAGCTGTGTGGGCAGAGGACATCCTAAAATTGATTAAAACTWGGACTGAAGCAGGTTGATGCCACCATAGGGACCATTTAGAGATCCTGTCAGCAGCAAGTTGTGGAGACAGAAAGGGTAGCCTGCAGAAGGAGGAGATACTAAGTCAGATATGAAGACTGAGGGGACCACATCTTATGTCCCTGCTCCTCAGGTGCTTCCTAAGTAGTCAGCCCCTGGCATATCAGCTGAGCACAGCTGCAGAAATGGCACAGCACGGAACAGGTCAGGGACATTTGCATGGGATGAGGCCACATGAACRTGAGGTATTTTCCACCAGTAATAGCTACAAACACTTCAAAGAAAGACCCTCACTGACTCTGAAGGGCCTGACTAAAGCCTTATGTCTCTGCAGACCTCATACTGTCTCCTCCTTTGCCCTAGCAGAGGTGACTGAAGCTGCTTTCTGCTGTTACAGCCTTTCCACCCCCAGGGCTTGCACTTGGGGCTGTGCCAAGCAGAAGCTGTCATCGCCCTGGCTAAAAGGAGCCTCTGCTTTGTGGGAACTTCACAGCCACTCCGTCTGTGCTCTCCACACAGCCAGACTTGCAGCGTGTGCTGCTTGCTCTATCTTGAGCCCTTTCCGTTCAGATGGGATGGGAGCAAAAAGGAGGAAAACAGGCTTTGCCAAAAAAGGAGAGCCCTGGCTTTGATAGACCTCAGGCATTTATTCAGAGGAAACAAGAGAAGAAGGTAACATTATTGTTTAGAGGCAACATCTGCTGCTCTCTTTGTGTTTAAAAACTCTGGCCAAGCTTTCTGAGACTGGCCTTACTGGCATGTTTTTTTTTTTTTTTTTTTTTTTTTTTTTTTTTCCAGGGAGCTTTTGAGTGCTTAAATTGGGACATCTTTGAAGGGTGGGGACTTCTGCCTGTCCTGTGCTGTGTCTGCCTGGCCCTTGAAGGATTGTCCTGGGGCACCTACAGTGACATGAGTTAACCCAGTTTAAGCCCCTCAGCTGCTGCTGCAATGGTGCAGTGCTCAGCATCTGGGAAAGGCAGGTGTCACTGGCTCAAGGTGGGAATTCCCTCACGGGAACCCCCGAAGCTGTTAGTGATCATTGGTCTGGCTGAAATATGCTTGGTTCAGCAACAACTAGTAATGGAAGCAGGTTTTGAACAGAATCTTGAAATCTAGTCTTTCTTCTCTGTCAGGATGTTATGCACTTACTGTTTGTGAAAACCATGGCAAAATCATGAAAAGAATTATGCCCGTGCCATAAAGATGAAAAAACAAAAGGATTGAGACAGGGAATATACCCTACACCCTAAAGGACATTTCATGCAAAAAAAGAGTAGAAAGATCTCTGAAAAAAGGTGAGAGGAAACAGCCAATTCGGTTCATTTTCAATGCACTAAATGGAATTCTTCTGAGTTAGGCAGCTTCTGCTCATTTTACTGTGAGTCACAACCCATCAGTGCAACACTAAATCCTGCAAACATTAGCAATACAAAATAGGAATATGTCCAGTGATGGAGGACCTGAAACAAAATACTTTTGCCCAACTTTACATGGAATATTCTTCTCTGAAACTATTATGTAATTCTGGACACTACTTGTATGCATACATGATTTATTATTAACTTACTCTTTGGGATTACATTCTGCTAGGTCGAAGTTTGTTTATAATATGTTATGCAGGTGTGCTCAGACAGTGTGTGCCAATGTCAAGTGGAAGCAAGTTGGAACAGTGATTTAAATGACAAMGCTCTGTGCTGGTGATTTGACCCAATGTCTCCATAACAGAGACAACAGAGGCTGTAGGACTCTCATCCCCTGATTTTCATATGAAATGTATAACTTCTGGTGGAGAATTTCCATTCCATCTCATGAGCTTCCCTGGGCCAAGCACTCTGTAAATTAAGTTGCTTTACTTAAGAACTAGAACCAAAACCCTGGAACCAAACACCTTCTATCTTAATTCATATTTGAATTTGTGGCTTAGGCCCACCTTCAAATGTAGCGTRAAGTGTCTCTCTTCATTTTTTCCATTAAGATGTGGGTAGAGACCGCAGTCGAGAGCCAGTGTTYAATTCATTTTGTCTCATGTCATGTGAACAACAGATCCTTTAACATGCACTTACCCACAGAAGGAAATGGGTGATTTAGAAGATTTGGAGCTGGACACAGCACTAGCACCCTGTTGTTCCTGAAGAAATCTTGTACAAGATTTGTCCTGTGATGGAGCACTTTGGCTCCAGAGTAGGAGAAGAAAATCAGGCTCTTTGCAGAGGGAATTGATCCTGGGAAGCTCTGTGTGGAGCTCAACTCTCAGCCCCATCTGGCTGTGGGCAGACTGGTGAGGGGAGCAACCACGACTGTTGTGTGTGCCCCCCACACAACTGCGTTTGTGACTAGCAAGGTGGTGCAAAACAAGGAGAACAAAGATCTACCCAAAGACAACAAAAACTGCTCATCTCCGCTGCTTTGTGARCTGAAGCGCAGCATGCGTGTGGGAGTAAGGAGAAGGCTTTTGTCCCCATGAGCTTCCATTCCAACTATTCTGCTGCCAGAAACACACTCACAAACATGGGCGATCCAGACAGACTTACCAGAGACGATCACCTGCAGCTCASTGCAGGTTTCTAGGGTAGGTGTGGAGAGCAGTCGTGCTGTTTCTACCATTTGCACTTGTGCAGGTACTCAGAATAGCCTGGTCATCCTGTTTACACATAGAAGGAACCCCCAGCCAGCAAGAAGACAAGCAAACGAGGTGAGATGTGAATTTAAAAACGCTGCCAGGTCAAGCAGGGCACAGCCCAGCTTCTCCTGAAGCTGGTTTGGGCTGTAAGGCAGAAACCAGATATTAAGGGAGTTTTGCACTGGTTCGGCAGAGAGCTGCTCCAAGCTGGGAGGCACTGCTAACCGAATCTCTGTGCTCACCAAGCAGCCTCAACACTGAAGGGCTCAGACTCACACTCTGGCTGCAGAAGGAGCCACAGATCTCCTTGCAGTTGTTTTAAGATGTCTGATCCCTGCCTTCAAAGTCCAACCACCAGGGGATTTTCCATAGGTTAAAAAAAAGCGATAATGCATAAACCCTGACCTAGGACCTGTCAGGAGAGATCTCGGCTCAGAGTTACACATGCTCCTGTAAAGAAAGAATCTTTCCTCCTTATTTTGTGGTATTCACGAGGAAAGACGTGTGCTAAGGGTCAATAGGGTGCCAGAACTAGGAGTTCTAACCCTGAAAACTCTTCTCAAACAGAAGAGTTTAGGTGGGGAAGGCTTGGGGGACACCACCAACATACCCATTTTTTTGCCACAGTCTTGTGACATCTCTCCCTACCCCATAGATTGGTTCTCCCTCTGCTCCATGCGTATCTCTGGACACCTGGCATCTCTGTTACACAGAATGTCCATCCCACTATTTCCCCATAGGAAAAACGATTGCTATTGCTATGTCTGGCTYCAGGAATGAGGCTGAGCAGCTTGCCTCTTGGCTGATCTCTCAGAAAGCAACAACCTTTCCCCCCCTCATCTCTTCCTTTTGCAGGTTTTCACATGGGCTCTTCTGAACAAAGAAGGAGCCAGTTTCATCTGCTTCGCAGAGAGAAAAGAGAAAACGGAAATCATTTGTGCCCCAATATCTGTGTCCCTCCAGTATTTCATGCAACTGAAACCCTCTGAAGTGCACTGGGGTGCACAAGGAGCCCCATTTACCACCTGTGTCCCCACACCCTCCATAGACACACACTCTCTATTGCACACCAGCTACGTAGGGCCATTTCCTTATTTCCTGTATTGCTCTGTATTTGGTGGCACTAAACAGGTGTTTTTATGGCACAGAGGGGTTTAGATAAAGCAGAAAGATTTAAGTTGGAGCAGGAACAATATTTGAATGCGTCAAGCTGTTTTCTGAAGGACAGACACATCTTAGAGCCTGCTCACCCTCATTTCTGCATCCTCCTGTTCACAGAATATCTGAGAATTTCGAAGAGGCAAGCTGAGCCTTTGAGGAATAAAAGAGAGAGAGAGGAAAAAAAAAGCCCCAACATTAGATGGGATATTACCCACTGGCTGCTATTGCATTTCTCTGGAGAAATTTATGATGTGATCATTAAAACCTCAAGAGACAAACCTGAACAGTGTTTTCTTCCTTCCAGGCAAAAATTTTGGAACTCTTAAAAAGACATTGTACTTCACAGCTCAGCAATCCAACAGCATTTAAAGAACTGGAGAGTGAAGAGGAATTTTTAAACAAGCATTTTTTTTTAAGGACTCTACACTTTCAGAATTCTTTTCAGGAAAAAAATAAACAAATTCTAACGTCTAGTAATTAACAGTTTGTGAGCCTAAGAATATTTGTCTGCAGAGACCATTCACAGGAGTGCAATGATTGCCTTGCCCTTATTTCCAAAGATCACCGCTCACTTACTAAATCGAAAGCTCTGTGGATACAGCATCTCAAGCTGCTTTTCTTGTACCCAGTTCTGTGCTTTAGAGAGACAAACAACTTTAGGAAAAATAAAGAGATTGTCATCATATTCAGATTTTGTATCTCAGCTTTGCTATACCTAGGACTAGCATTACCACCCCAGGCCTGCACTCTTTCACAACTACTATAAGCTCTGCTACGCTGGTGCCTGTTCCACCTTGGTGCAACTGATAGGACAGTTGTGCCAACTTGATACTATCAGCTTGGATGATTCCTGATCCAGCTAATAGATATTAATGGCTAATAATAGTAATTAGTATCTATTAGAGAGTCACTAACAGATATTAATGGCTTTTGTTCTCAGAAGCTGTCCTTGGGGCAGGGCAGTTTTTATCGTCCTTATTTCATGGGACAGYACTGCAGCGGAGGGGTGAAGTCACTTGTTGAAGGTCCCGGAGGAAAGGTGGGTATTCCAGCTTACACAGAAGTATAACCACAAAACTCTCCACTTTACCCTGATAATACTACTGAGGAAAAGAGCTAAAACAGAAACCTGTTATAAAAACTCAGCACAGAAGTCACCCATATCATTACAGTCTTATGTAAGGATGACAAAAAATGTCCAGATTAAATTAAATTTGTGACCTTCAAAGTACGGTGGAGCAGAACTTTTGAATTTCCAAAATGTTCACCTCTATTTCTACTTCAGTGTCTGGCAGGTAGAAACCACAACTTAATATAAAACAAACTTTTCCCTTGTCACTCTTAAATCAACGCAGGGCAGGATTACATCTTTCCCCATGCTGCTCCTCATAAGACTCAGCCATCCCAGAGAAGGAAAGAGGATGGCCAGGCCTTCCAAAACTTATGCCTGCAGCGCTAAACTTCACAAAATTTGGCAGTCTTGTTGTTTGTGAGGAAAAAATTGCCTGGCAGCTATCACAGATCTTTTAGAGAGCTGGACCCCATTCCTTGCTTTTCCATCGATTTCCTGTGTGTCTGCTGGCAAATCTCAATGTCCCTGTTCCTTAAAGATATTTAGGTGCATAAATCCTAGTGAAATCCATCTCTACTTTGCTAAATGACAACACTAGCCTGCAGATACTGTGAGGATCCATGTTTTTGAAGATGGTGAGGCATCAGGTGTTGCGAAAATAAGGATAATAGCTTTTATCCCTAAACCCTTGATAGGATGGGTAAACACCTATGAATTGAAGAAGGGGAAACTGGCCCTAATGAATTTAAAGCCTGAGGGGTTGGGCTCCTGACGGCAGCAGTGTCCCACTCTGCCCCAAGCTGGGCAGGATGCAGGAGGGAAGAGACGAGGGCAGGGATGGGGCACCTCATCGCTGCATCCCTGTCTGTGGGGTCATAGCCATCGTCCTTTACAGTCTGACTAGCTCATCAGCACAGCCAGGATGTTGTATGTTGTCCTGTTTAAAACAGAGGCTATCCTGAAACCTAACCTTGAAAATTAAAGACAATTTAAAGATAAAGAGCAGATCTGTTTACTCAGCAAGTGCAGCCTGAACGGTGTGTGCTTCACCCAGGTGACAGAATGAAATTCCCTTTTTCTCAAGAAGTGACAGCCTTGGTTCTTGAAAACACTGCCGTGGCATTAATTTCAATTTTTCAGTGAACCTCCTCTCTCTAAAAGGGCAGCTAACCTCAGGTCAAGCTCACGGTTTAAGCAAAAGAGGAGAAAAGATTGCTCTTCATCTGGACCTTGGCAATGTCAAGTATTTTGAGTGGCTCATGTAGTTTAGGTTGGAAAATACTATTATCTCCCTAGCACGTTGCTTTTCACATAGCGCTTCAATGACAGCATGTTAAATTTTGAGCAGCTACAGTTCAAAGCAAATAGATTTATGTGGCGAAGGGATCTGGACTCTCTGATCAGCCGAAATAACTGGTTAAACTCCCATTAACTTAGCAGTGAAGTCCTCGGGGAAATCAGTGGGAGTTTTCCCATAGGCCTATAATGTGGTAGCATAAACAAATGGAAGGAAGGGTTTCTTAGTCAGACACTGAAAGAAGTCTCCTCTCAGCAATTAAAATATAGAACTGTACTTGAAAGGGATTAATATTTCTGCTGTCTACTTATGGCCAAGCCACGTATCCCAAGCCCTACCAATATGAACTTAAATACACAACACTCTCCGGAGTTACTTCTCAGTTAATAATTTATGTATTCTGGCAGCAGATCAATGCAACTAGAAACTAGTTTAGTAACTTACCTTCAGGGTTGTCTATCTATAAACACTGCAGATTCCTAAGTTAAACAGAACCCAATTGTTTTCCTGTGTAATAAAGGCCAGGGCCTGATTTATATAGTTAATTTAAATGGTAATCTTAAGGAGTTGAGAAAAAAACAACCTGTATCATTAAGGGTTATGAAAGAGAGAGAAAGTGTTTACGACTGGGTTCAGAAATATGTGATATAAATGAAGATAAAATGCAAGTATCAAGACAAAAGTAGTAAAATGATATCAGTATATGTTGTTTTTGCTTATATAAGAGAGTATTAGTTCTGGCTGATTTTCCCTGAGATTACCATGCACCCACAGAGCTGCCTGATGCTGGGAATTCTGTGTAACTACAACCCTAATTCTTGTCTTTTTAGCACTGGGCCAAATCCAATGTCTGAAAGCAGCAGGACTTGCCTTACTGAAGCTAGTTTGGGAGTTTAACTGAAGCAAGGGTGTCTGGACTTGCCCCTCTCCTTAATCACCTCTGGAGAGCAGAGAGGACAGCAGCTTTTGTGGACTGCTCGTGCACCAAAAMCAGGGCTTGCATTTGAAAGAGCCTTGCAGTGACTAATTAACAGGCATCTGTTACAACTTGTTGAGCCTTATCTTCATTTTCATATGTTCTATTTTGGAATGAAGTTCTATTTAGGAGGTAGCTCAGGCTCTCAAACGTTGCTCAAGAGCCACATTGCAGGATTAGGCTCTCTGACAGAGGGGAGGGGAAGCTTTGTGGTTAGCAGCACAGGGCTAGAAGTCAAGAGGCCTGTCCCTGTCCTGCCTGCTRCTTTGCCACATGCACCGGAACTGCTCGCTTGACTGGTGTAGCTAAGCCCATAGAGGTGGGAAGGCTTAGTTAATGCCTACGGAGCGTTTAGAAATCCTCTTATGGAAGGTGCTGTGTAACYAACAGTTTAATGGCTTTCAGATGTTGCTGGATTGCCCTTTTGCAAATATCTCGCCCTGCAAGTGGAGCTGCACAACGTCCACCTGCTACGGACACTCAGGAGCAGAGCCTTAAAAGTCTTACCTCTCCTGYCGACCCAGGTACTGCCATGGTTGTACCTCGGCAAAAGTCAGGGCAACCAAGGCAGAGACCTCTAACTCTAAAAGCTACAGCTCATTGATGCTAAAAGACTCCAGATGAGATAATAAAAGATGCTTTCTCTGTGGGTCGGGATGGAGGATTACAAATGCTCATCCGTACTGTCTAACCTTGGCTCTTGGTGATGTTCATGTGAATTTCAAAGTCTTCGGCCGCACGTACGCACCAAAGGGAAATTCCAGATCCAGTTAACTGACTCAGCTGAACTAAGATGTTGTTGTTAATGGGCTTTCTTCATCAATGAAAAGTTAGGGAAAAGTCTTCAGAGGCAAGTGTACAAAAGTTTGGAGATACTGAGCCACACACACAGCTTGTCTATGCAGGAAGTTATACTACAGAAATGCAAGATGTAAACATAAACCTCCTGAACAAGACCAATACACTTTCCTTACATTTTGGGATCAAATGATGGAGCTGTTTGTCCATATGGGGCATGAAGATCGAGGAAACTCTGGGAAGTAGTGTAAAACCCCTAGACAGAGCACATTCCTGAGCCTCTGCTGAGGGACTCTATAGATCTGTACAATGTCTCTGCCTTTGTGAGCACTTTAGGTGAGAATCATCTGCACAAATGYGTATATCGCATCTGAGACCCCTTGTTCAGTCAGCTGAGAGGAATAGGCACTTTAGGCTGTATCTGTTGTAGGAGATGAACTACACTTCAGACCTCACTGGGTCCATCTCTAGTGACTAGTGAGTGGGGGTAACTCCCTTGTCTTGATACAGATATCTAAAGTAAGCATTAGTATTATCACTCTTTTTTTCTGGAATAGTAGTCACTTCCTTAYGCTTTAATTTAAAATATTTCCAAGAAGAAAACAACTAAAATGGAAAAAAGATTCTCCTATTTCAAAGACACTAAAATAAGTGGGAGTGTGAACATATGTGTGTGTCCACATGGGGAATTACTTTGGAATCTCTGCAGTTCTTTAAATATATAGTGAACATAATGCCAGTTTAGCATTTACTTCTACACAAGCTCTTTGGTACGGGTAAGCTACACACTTCTGGTTAACCAGTTTTAATAGAGATGATTCGAACTGAGATAGCTGATGATGATCTCCRAGCTTCTGTAATCATAAAGACAAAGTGATCCTATTCATTTATCATATGGCTGTTGGCCTGACTCAGTAGTGAAGGCAAGCTGCTCTCACTTGACATCCACTGAACCATAATCTGTTTTACAAAACAGCATTAAATTCAT
>NW_028186612.1:3141042-3225394 GCF_003343005.1 Rhea americana
CCTATTCATTTATTGACAGGATCCCGCAGCTTCCTTGTTAGTATAAAAGGGCTGAATGAGAAGATAGTCCACCAGTATCTAAATCCTTTTATCCTACTTTGTTCCAAAAGATGGAGGCCTAGGCCAAACCCCTAGCTACACTGATGTCAGACTAGAGGGACTCCAGATGTGCTACTGTGGGTGATATTTAGGCATGGCTGAGAGTAAAATTAGGGCCTTGCAAGTCTCATAATACATCTTGTTAGGATAAATGAAGTGTGTGGATTAAAGGAACAATAAAGCCTTCAGATTATGAGGATGGAGTGCTAAAATTCAACTGCTCTGCTAGTTGCTGCTAGTCCAAACCAGAATGGTTTTGAACTGCTCTGCAGAGGTGAAAGRTTAGTGTTACAAACTCACTTGCAACATCTCCCGCTGCCTCACTTGTGGGAGATCAGCTTGTGGAGGTCCATTTGCTTGCCTAACCTTTAGAGACCTGCCCCACCGGAGAGATTCAGAACTCCCTGCTAGGAAGGAAGCTCTCACAAAGTGTAGGTGCCTCTGATGGAAAGCTCAGAGAGCTACCACACCTTATCTTCCTTGTATCTAACTGTACTTGGTGTCTTTAATGAGCAACAGCTTGTTTTCAAAAGGTGGGCAAGCAGTGGCCCCTTYAGAGTGATCTATAAATAAGGGACTTTTATGGGACACGGAGAGTCTGGATCTAGATCCCCCCTGGCTGTGGAGGACATCAAATGCAGGCACCCCACCTGCTGGGACTTCACGTGTTATATCTGGATAAACTTTAAGAGAAAAAAATGTTTAAGAGCACACTCGCTCGGTACGCTGTTTTGCAGGCAGCCTGATCCCATCTGTGTGAGGGCACGAGCACTTACTAGCTAGGATCCCCCTGAAGAGTTATGGCTCATTTGATGGCTCATTTCTGGATGTTGATAGAGCTTGTGTGACCATGGCATGACCTAGGTGCCATGCCAGTTAGAGCTGAGTGTGTCCAGGAGCAATTCTGTGCCCCTGAAGATCTTGTAAATCTTAAAACTGAGGTGCTTTCAGCACCTTCAGAGTTAGACACCTGCTAAAAGGAATTCTCAGGGTCTCTATTTTGAACTTAAATGTAATTCTTTTCATATGGCCCTTAATCTCTTTGATGTTTAGTTCCCAGCAATAAAATGAGAACAATAATATTCAGCCCTTTGCCTTCACTTAGATTGTTTTTCAAACAGGAACCATTGAACTCTGCTCTTYATTGGACTCTACAATAATACATGTAAAAGTACAATACCCAGAATAGGCCTGCAAATTATCTGTCAAGAGCACTGCAGACTGAAGGCTTTCTTTTAACTAGCTATTGTTTCTATTCCATGGATTTTCTAAAAGATATGACTTTACAAAGCTTCAGAGAAATACCATGACTCAGTTCTTTCCTGCTCTGCCCATATTAGGAGTAATTTGAGTCATCCTTCTCCTGAATCCAGTTCCCTTGCAATTCCCTGGCTGAGTGATCCTGCACAAATCCAACTAGTTCTAAGAAAAACACAACTGAATGACCATGTTTTGCAGAGACTCGGTTTTCTCCATTGATGAAACAGGACAGTGGCATTTCTCACTCTTTGAAAGGAGYTTAGAAACTGATAGGAAAAAAAATACGTTCTGAAGACAGCGAATTTTAGTCCTTCCCATTGGGGTTTTCTCCAAAGATCTGAACAAGCAGTAAAGATTGGAGGAAGTGGGTTAATCAAATTGTGAGCATGGACATTGATGTTGCTTTGACTGAGCAGTGTGTCTGTCCTAATTAAAGAAAACTTTTCCAGAGGGTAGAAATGCACTTGAGTCCTTGTATATTTGTGCTGGTCACTTACTGAACACGGGAAGTTGTGGCTTTGCTTTTTCCTTCAGTAAGGATAAAAATACGTACACTGTACGTTGGGTGTTTCATTTATCTGGCAGTGGGGAGGGTAGTTCTTCAGCAGGCAGCTGTCTCTCTCTTTCTTCTTTTTCCCCTTTTCTGTTTGTTTGAAAGGAGCATTTGATACTGATTGAAGGTGCTAGAATGACACCTCTTTTTCAGAAACCTTCCATTTAGCCACAGGACAAGAGGATGTCATGGGTAGCTGCAGGGTGAGTTTCTTCCTGCACACATGGCCCTAGCTTTGACACAGTCTCCAGCCGATTTAGCATCCTCTTGAACCAGAGTGAGCAACTCCGGTTCCTGATCCACCAGGGTTTCTCGGAATCAGTCAAACTTGTGAAAAGAGGAGTACTGACYGCTAGGCCAGCCCTTGACTGTCTGAACGAACATATCTCTGCTCACAAGGACATCCCACACTATCCTCCCTATCACAGAGAAATCCTTCTAGGAGGCCACACGCTTGTAGTGTATCCAGAAGGTAAGCAGGATGGAAGGCTATCCATGAATATTACCCAGAAGAGACCCTGCCCCAAATCTGAGTRTATTTTCTTCTCTTTTGGTCTCTTTTGACTTTGATTATCTTAACAATATGTATCAGTATCTGAAGGAAGGGTGTCAAGTGGACGGGGACAAACTCTTTTCAGTTGTCCCATGGGACAGAACAAGAGGCAATGGGCAGAAATTGAAGCACAGGAAGTTCCGCCTGACCGTGAGGGGGAATTTCTTCCCTGTGAGAGTGATGGAGCACTGGAACAGGTTGCCCAGAGAGGCTGTGGAGTCTCCTTCTCTGGAGAACTTCAAGGCCYGCCTGGATGCAATCCTCACTAACATGCTGTAGGTGACCCTGCTTGAGCAGGGGGGTTGGACTAGATGATCTCCAGAGGTCCCTTCCAACCTTACGGATTCTATGATTCTATTCTATGATTCTGTGACATTCCTGAAGCTTTGGACAGCATTGCTGTTCGTAGTTACAGCCGTGACAACAGACCTAAAGGACATGGTGGTGAGGTCAACATCTCTACTTGTTTAGATCCTTTCTGTTGGAGGGGACATCCACTAAAATTAGTTGTGGTAGTGGCCTGTGAGGGATGGAGAACTGGGCTCAGACTGAAATGCAGGTAGTTAAAAGCACTCAGGTGCTGCAAATGGTTATTTGCCCCCTGTAGTGCTGGCATTTCAAGGCCCAGATCAGAACTCATTGCTCCAGGCTCTCCACTAATGGCCCTCAATACCTACTATGTCAAAGGACACATATTTGTTCTGTCCTTCATTTTTATTCAACGTGTCAAAGGTGGAAGGAGTGCAGAGACTGGTGTCTGAGCAGACTCCCATCCCTCTGCTTCCCTTCTCTGAGCAAATGTGGTCAGCATGAAATGAAGCCCACAGCAGTAGCATGTTCCCCTGTGAGCAGACGGAAAGTTTCAAAGGCACAAAGGGTATTTAGGCACTGACTTCAAAGTCAATAAGTTGGATGCTGAAAAAAATCTCCCCCGTAGCCTTTATGTCATGCCACTTAATAAGTAATTAAAAGCTCAAAAATCATGAGTCTGCTGCTTTCATTACTTCCTAAAGCACACTCGATACATCATTGCTCTGTGAAATGCTTCACATGTACCGCATCCTACTTTAAATATGCCAAACAGTGAAGTGCTTAGCATTACAAAGGCAAAGACATCAAGGAAGCTTTGATAAAATCTGCTGAGCAGACAAACATCTCTTTGGTTGGCACTAGCCAGGCTAGGTTTTTATTCCACAATGATTAAAAACATTTCAAGCAAAGGCAGCTAGGCTTGTATTTTAGACAGAAGACCTGGCTGCCATCAGGTGACACAGAGTGAAACCTTTCATTATGGTGATGCTGGCTGAAGGCGATTAACCCTTTCTGCATTTGGAGGATGCTGCTGGTGTAGGGAAGATGTTTTTCAGCACTGAATATTTTCTGTGGAAAGGAATTWAAAAAAAAGAGATCACTGGCTATGTTTTGTTGGTGGTGGAGTGGTGGGAGAGGAGACCAGCAAAGTGATGCTCCATTTCCCAGTTCTAGCAGTGATGTGAGGTATCTGAGATATTTTTCCAGGGTAGGGCATGGCTCTTCTGAGACAGGGAGTACTGACATCTGTACTGCCTGCAAAATAGGCAGAGCTTTATTTTTCTATCACAGRCTCTGTTTGTGGTAAAGCACATCTGGCTGTAAGCTCTGGATAGTGCTCAACACGGTGAAGCCCCAACAGTGACAGGGTGTGTTACTGTGATATAAATAGACATTTAAGATGAGCTAAATTTACTCAGTGAATCATTTATTTGCTAAAAACGTGGTTTCAGGGTGGCCACAGTTATTTGCCAAATATGATGCGTATTCTCAAATGCCTTTGGATTAAATGATGAAAAATGTTGGAAATGTTAAAGCACTTCATTTTAGCATTTTCAGAGACATACAGATCTCAAACTATATCATTCTCAGAGCCTCAGGAATCACTCACAAAATGGAGGAGAAAGTTGTAATTTTCTCCATCTGGCTACCCCCACACCCCAGTGTTTCAGTGCCTGTTTGGGAATCCCATCTCCTGGGAGGGTGCTCCCGACTGAGATAATTATGGGCTACTCTGACCTCGATGTCTCTTATTTTCCCCAGTTGAAATTATTCCACTTTGCAAGAATAATTAAATACCCACTGGAGGAGAGCAAGGGTGACAATAATTGTGTGGCAAGGGCACTCCCCGAGAATATGGAAGTCTCCCAACAGCTGCATCAATGAGCAGTATTCATACAAAGTGGAGCAGCTCTAGGAGGAGAAGCCGGGTGAGGCTGTGGATTAGCCTGCAGGCTGGTGGCTGGAGACACGCAAGATAATGACAGCATAAGGGCTTGGACCTGGATTACCCAAAGAACAGGTCAATGCCTGGCTACCAGGGGGCTGGAGCCATGTGAGCCTTATTCGTACAAAAAGAAATCATAAAGAAGCTGCAATTATGCTCTTCTGTTYCACCACAGAGTAAGAACATTTTTTCAGCCTCAGAAAGTCTTTTAGGATGGGCAAAAATCCTTCCCTCTCTGGAGGTGTCTAGTTCGGTTCCTATTGCTGCCCAGTAGACCAACTGGTATACTTCCACACCCAAGGGTAGCTGTTTTAGGGAAGCAATGACATTTTTGTACATCCTTGGTTAAGGGTACACAACCAAAACTTATTTTCACTGTAGATTTAACAAGTCTTCTCATTCTCTAAAGGAACTATGGGGAAGCTTAGCATACATAAGCAAGTCTACTGAGAAGTCAGGATTGCATTTCTATCAGAGCAAACATAAGGGAAGAATTCAGACCTCATCTTCTATATTTACAGTAAAAAAAAACCCATAAAACAAGAAATCCAGAGCGCATTATTGTTTTTTAGAGTGTTGCATKGGGGTATATTCAGAGCAAGTTTCAGTCTCCCTATGAGAATTAGCAACACAAATAGTTTTTGAAGAAAACTGAGCGGCTCAAGCAATTACTTGCCTCCAGGAGATAGAGATGTGAGTAAACTATCAAGTAACACCGAACATGCATATTTTCTATCACCTGAAAATCTGAGGTTTCTATGGAGCGAGCCACTGCATACTTGTGGGATTAAGCAAGTTAAGGAAAAACTACTCTGTCAGTCAGGCTATATATATATTTGTGTAAATGTATAGTATGTGTGTATATATATATATATGTACATGTGTATGTATGTATGTATTTAACATGATGAAGGTTTTGCTCCTCTGCTTTGATTGATATGCAATAGACTCCATTTCAAGGGAAAGAAGGGAGATAAAAATAGAGAGTAAGCTGAAATTCATGTTATCTCCTCACAGAATAAATAGTAAGAGAGCTGAAGAAATGAATGTGTGAAAACTTCTGTGCTTAAGGGCTGTTGCTTATGAACAATTAATTTGAACTGAATGCAAACAAGCTCTTTCAGAGTGGGTGTGCATTGGCAGAAATATTTAACAGGCCTCTTGAAAGTCATACAGAAGTGCTAGAGGAAATCCTGAATGCAATACTCCCATTCGCATTGAATTCAGTGGAGAAGGAGGCACCTCAGCCATCAAGAAGGCTCCATCTCCTGTCCTGTCTTCTGCATGATTATGGATGTCTAGAGGTCYTTCTAGGCCCCAGGCTTTTGCCACCTTCCTTAGGGTGACAGACATGCTAGCAAGGTTCTTTGGTCTTTTTATACGCAAATCAGTGACTCCCAGAGAAAGGAGAAGTGTAGCTGAAGCTCACTCTGACTGGGAGGGTGTTATGAGCCAGTTAGGCAAGGTTTAATCTTCTGGATATAGCTGTGAAGGAGAGGAGAGGAGCAGTGATATGCCTGGAGCTACCTGCTCAGGGAAATCCAGCACCTGGCACTGACAGACCTTCAGAAAGCAGTTTGAATCTGCAGGGAACTTCGTTTTGCCTCCTGCAGGGAATGCATATGCTTTTAAGTGTTCACCATGTAATTGTGACCGAATACCACAGGGATGTTCTCTTGAAAACACATTTCATCATCATAAATATGATGTAACACAGTGCTTCCTAACCAAACCATCCATAGGCTTGTCTGTTACAAAGAGAAATTATTCCAGAATAGTTACTTTGCCTTAATTCCCTCTCCACCTTAATCCAGATTAGTTTTCGCATACAGACAAGCCCTAAGGGCTTGACATGTGAACACTGCAGTAAATGAGAACTTTTCTGTTGAACCTGGATGAACGTTTGGCTGCCTCTATCTACATTAGCATTTTGGTTCAGAGCAGTAATATGCATTCAGCGCCCTGACCTTTTTCCTTTTCTTGTCCTCTTACCCTGTATTGTCCAGTTCGCAGAATAATTCTTGGGCACACAATTTTAATTCTTTTTCAGCAGAAATTAAACCAGAAGCTCTGCTCCAGCCCCTCATAGGGATACAAGTGTATAAACTAGCAATTGGTTCTTCAGATAGCCTCAAAGAGTGTGCAGRGTGGGGATTTTCAGTGTAGGGGACTGCAATAAATCTAAACTGGAACAACCGCTATGAACTGTATATAGCCTAGATGCAGAGTCCTCAGCATCAGCTTGTTTGATCTCTTTATATTCTTCTATTTCTCTCTTGCTAATCTGCACAGAGCAATTACTTGATAGTGTAGATATAGCCTATATGATCCATATCATTATTGTATCTGATTCCTTACAGCTGCACATACAAGACAACATAACAGCATCTGCCTTGCAAATGGAGATACGAGGCAGTCAAAGGAGATGGGAAAGTTTTAATTAAGCTACAGTTTCCTGGGTGTTACCCTGAGGACAGTATTTCTTCCCAAATTGGCTCCAAATACCCACAGACTTCCCTGAAGAAATAAATAGGTGATACCACAGTGCAGGGTTGGTGTAAAACAGAGATTCAGTGCTTGGCCCTACTTTCACTGTGCTGTAGCTACTGAGGTGTGGGACTTCTTGGTGCCCAAATGCCTAGAGGAGCACCCACGAGCTGCAAGCACATCCATAGGTCTTTGGAGTCTGARAAGAAAAACTAGAGGAGACAAAAGCAACTTTCAAAACTTATCCTCAACCTGAACAACAAAGAGCTTCTGGGTGATGAAGCATCATCCCTTGCTCTGACACAAACTTTCCTCAGGGCCTCAGTCAAGTYAACCCAAGATCTCCCAGTGTCTCATTTCCCATTGGTCCAAAGGGCTGGGATATTTCCTTACCCTTACGYGTCCACACAAGTGGTGCCAGGGAATGTTCCTGGGACTGGGACGCAGTTGTCTATGCAGAGACGCTGCCAGCACGGCCTCTAGCATGCTTCTGCCCTGTGCCAGCTAGCAGCGTCCCAAGCAGCTCCCCAGTACAATTCGCAGATTAGCACAGGCTGGGGGCCATTGCCAGCAGCAAATTTGCATGTGGTTGCAGTGTTTCTGAGCCTACAGGAGTTAATGGACACAGGACATTCTGTGTTTGTGGYCTCTGGGCACTTTTAACTTACCAGCCTAGATGTAGCATTATTCAGGAGACTTTGGGACCTGGGTCTGTGGTGTTTTGTTTGTACCAGACTAAACACAAAGAGGTTCAGCCTTAACCAGCCACTGCCCTAAAGTAATAAAAAGAGGTGTATTTTTCTTAACTTATCCTAAGTACTTTGCCTATCCCCTCTATAAATACCGTCTTGGTTTTTGCCTGTCTCTGTCTTGCTTTCAACCTTTTCTTCTTCTCATCCTGAGGAGCAGTAAAAATAGGTAATCTTTAATGAAAGGTCAGTTATTTTGGCTGAGAGCCAAGCTTGGGTCCCAGGGGGATGGAGCCAATGGCTTTCTAGTACACTGGTGTGGTTGGACCAGTGCCTCCATTGTAGCTGGAGCAGCTCCCCRGTGGAAGCCTGCCTGTTCCAGGAACATTTGCTCATGTATATACCATCCTGCAGGCAGAGGGGAAAGAAAGTACAAAGAAACGTACTGTACGATCTCGGACTGATTACTACATTTATCATTTTCAATAAACTCCAGGAGCAGCCAGCCCGTGTACCCTGCGTACTCTTGCAACTCGTTTCTCTGTGAAATTGGAAACGGGACAAAGTCAATTACGTTATTTTCCAACAACAAACCTCTGTGGGATAGTAACTCAGATACTGACTGCAGTTCAGAGAGCAGCTGGAGTCCCACTTGAAATTTTCTTAACAGTGGCAACATGGTCACAGGAATGTTTTATGCCACTGTAGTGAACACCAGAAGGATTTTTATTCTTGAAAGACTTGTCCAAATGAAAGTAAATCAGTACAGTGCCTCTGCAGCAGCCCAGTGRAAACAGGGAATTCATCTCTGCAGGCTCTTTGGAAAAGATACCTGCTTTTGGGGGGGTTTGGATAGTGCCTTTTCTAAAGAGGCATGACTAGAGGGAGGAAAAAAATGGTTCAGAACTGGCGTCATGCCAGAACTGTGCGTGTGTTTGTATGTGGCAGGGGTGGATCAGATAAGCAGAARTCTAAGATCATAAATACCTCCTTGTCACTGCAACACAAACAGCAGCTCATCTCCCTAAGAGGTGAAGTGGACATGTAGCTGAAAGCTTGGAGAAAATTGCTCAGATTTTGGAACTGAAGCTTTGAAGTCTCTAAGCAGTGCTTAGAAGTTTCCCAGTCATGTCTGTTAATTACCAAAGATACTTATTTTTAACCTAAGGCTGGCTCCYTCCATCATAATACTTAGCAGGGGACTCATATGGTGCAACCAGCTGAAAATCAGAGTCACTTGAAGGAAGCTTTGCTCTGGGAATAAGCTATGCCAACTTGGCTGTCCCCATTTCACCCCTCGTGCCATAAGGCTGGTAGGTTCAAGCTGGTAAAAAATCTGAGCTTTTTTTTTTAGAGTTGCAGAGGGAAGGGACTGGATTAGTGTGGGTCAGCTCCTGGATAACTGTGGGGACAGTCAGGATAATCCTACCACCTCCTGCATGGTTCCCCCATCCATGCCATGGGTAGCTAAGGAGACATGTAGCACTGCCTGAGAGATACGTAAGCCATGATGCTGGGCACCAGCTGGAAAATTCAGGACACTAGATCATCCCATCTCACACTGAGTGTGAGCCTTGAAGATGACGTTCATCAGCAAAGGCCCCATCTCATGTGAAACAGTAGCACAAACTTCTCCTCTCTCTATCATCTCATCACCCTTGGCTGGCCCAGCTCTGTCTTTGGTAAAGGTGTCAAAGGGCCGCTTGCCCTACCCACTCCCCAACCTCAGTTCTGCAACCACTCCTTCTTGCAAGGGGACAGCTTATGCAATGGATATGAGGGCACACAAGAGTTTTGCCATCCAGAGCAGGTTACAGATGCAACTAAGTCTGCAGAGAGGAAAAGGAAGCCCTGCACAAACCGAACCTTCAGTGAACACCTTCCACAGTGAGGGAAACAATGACACCCTGGCCAAGAACACTTACTCTGAATTAGTATTATTTCTCCCATATACACATTTCCCATACACGAGTTGCATTTATGCCCCTTTCCATCCTGAAAAATGCTTCTGCTTCCCCAGTAACACAGATTAAATAACTGTCAGTCTTGCTGTTGCAAATATGTTGGTGTAACGTTTAAATGCCCATTTCCCTTTTTTGACTTGGCTTGTTGGAGAACATAGCAAAGTGAAGAAATTTGTCTTTCTATGCTGTTTCTGGACAGGGAGGGGTGAGGGGAGCACACAGTTGGACAGACTGGCTAATGTCCTCTTGGACATGTGCTGAAGGCTCTTTGTTCCCCATTGACCTAACAATAAATAGGAACTGGACTATCCTGAGCCAGGACATCAGAGGCAGCTTTGTCCATGGTCAGTTGTTCTCCATTATATGTCTCCTCCCTCCTCGTGGACCTCACATCCTCATGAGATCTGAGGACTTTGACTATTTGGCCAAGATTTCTAGATGTTCTGAAATCCCAGACAAGTGGTCATGGGGCACAGTAACCCTGCAGCCCATGGACACATATTTCCATGCAGAAAATCCCAGCTGTTATTTGTATGCTGTTACCATGCCATAAGCACATAAGCCCAATGGGCCTAGTTGGCTCAGGCAGACCAGGACTGACACACCATCTGTCTGAACACACCCACTGTCCCAAATAAAAACTCTACAATATACAAAGAAGCCATGCAAAAAAAAAAAAAAAAAAAAAAAAACAAATACCTCAAGCAACACTAAAGACCTGAGGAAAGCTACCGTTCCTTTCTGATCATATCTGGAAAGTATGTAGAAAATGTGGAAAATAGCCTCACTATTAAAAAGGGGGAGGAGGCATAATTTTTCTTCCTTTCTAGGTCTTGAAAGCAAAGCGATAATCAGTGGAGATAAGCCCTGTCATGTATATATTGTTCTAGAAAAAAAGAAAAGGCTGAGGTGGCACTGTAGTGCTCCTGCCTTGCAGCATGGGCAATCAGATGCACAGGCAGTTTCCATGATTCAGCACTCATAAATCCCACTTCTGACTCATCAGCTCACAGGCCTCATCAACTCAGTCCTTGCCTCTTCCATGTAGACATGGGCTTCCTGCCTCCATTGCCCTCCCTAATACCTCTCAGGGTTAGCTTGCCAGAAGTCTACAATATTGCTTCCACTGAGCATCTTAAGGGAGGTCCATGCAAGAACCTGTCACATCAACTCTTCCTTCTTCAGAGTGTCTTCATGAAAAGTGTCAGGAGTTGCTGTTTCTATCCATCATTCAAAGACTGTTCTGAAACTGCTTGCTTCAATTTATCCTATACTATCTGCCAGAATACATGAGATGTGGCAGGTTCCATGAATCAACATACTTAATTCAGAAGGATAGTTTGGGTAACTTTTTTTCAATTGTATTAGTCAGACTTAGGAACTGGGAACAATTGCTCCAACCCAGACTGGCTGTGAGAGCAAGAATTACAAGCTAACTCCCCAGAACACAATCAGGACACACAATGTCTTGGCATTGCCTGTCTGTAGGGATCAAGTCCCTTACAGAAGTCATTATCACTATTATCCTATTCTTCTCCTTGGGAAACTGCRGTACTTTGGTCTGTTTTTCCTTTTAGAAAACCCTCAGAAGACATTTGGGATGATGCTAGAGGAACACCTGCATAGGGAGGTATCTCAGTGCTGCTTGCCTGTGGTAAGAAAAGTGCTTTTCATGAGTCACCAGCAGTTCCTTCCCAAAAGCTTGCAGTAGGCCATAAGGCCTCTGCTACCGTATATTTTGCAGTAGTGCTGCTCTCTGGCAGAACTGGCCTGAGTTCTCTGAGCATGTCATCCTGCTCATCTATTTTAAAAGCTTATTTGTCAAGGCTTCGGGTAATAGATTCAGAGTTTAAGTTGCAAGATCTGCAAAAACTCGATTACTAGTGAAATTCACTGTAACTCCATGCATTAGAGCAAGACACTTCCCTAGCTGATCCGGTATATTTGCCAAAGTCTTTGTGATGTTGATCAGTATGGGAAGTAGAGACCCAGATTCCATGAAGCGACAGCGCTATCAGGATCTCTCTTCTCCCTTTCTCCACCCAGTATATCCAGCTTCCTATTTTTATCTACTACTAATGCAGCTCTGATGGTCTCTGCTTTGAACATCTACAGTTTCACTCCATTAAAGCTCTGATGGCCCAACACWCCTTAGAAACCTTCAAGGCTTAACTGGCCCCATGCTGTACACCTCAGACTATTCATTTTATGTGGATCTTTCCAAGCTTACAGCCTCAGGCACGTTCTCATCTTCTGAAAGGTCTTGCACAACCTTTCTGGCTATCTTATCAGCACACAGAGCATGCCTAGGAACAAGGTGCTTTGCTCAGAGCTGACCTCTTTCCTTCCATTTTTCAGCCAGGGGGGATGGGTGTCCTGGGTCATTATCTGCAACCAGAGCAGGACCAAAGCTTTATGTCCTTGACTGTCAAATGGCATGGGCAGCACAAAACCTTTCCTCCACCAAGTTGAGCTCAAATGGTTTGGCCTGGGAAGAAAAAAACATCCTTTACCAAACATGGGTAAATTAGAGCATGCCTGCAGAGAGGATGAATTTTAAAACAGGATTGTAATCCTGCCTCCAGGCGTACACCAGCCTCGCTGGCAAAGGGGAGAGCCAGCTTCCTGCACTGGCAGGTTTACTCCACTGGGAGTTTCTGTGCACCTTCTTCTGAAGCATCTAGACCCTAGAGCATTTCCTGCTAAGCCCAGAGTCCTAAAGTGGCAAGACCACCTATGTGGTGATCCGCATGTCACCCAGAGGCACTGCTGCCACCTCTTCCAACCTTCCTTGGAGACCCTGTGTTCCAGCACTGGTCTGGCWCTGCACTGCTTGCCTGAGGTGTGCTGGTTTTGCTCATGACCCAACACTTTGCAACTGCAGATGTTTTAATACTCAAGCAATGTCCCTTCCCCCCCTCCCATGTTGAGATGAGTTTCCACTTGCCACGCCATGTTCTTGGAAGCATAGACAGAATGGAATTAAATATTTCAAACTAGCTCAGTGGAGGTAAAAAATGTTGCCTAAAGACAGAAGGAAAAGATTGTCAAGTGAGATTTAGAGATGCCCTGGGCAGATGAAAGATGATTGCATCCGATTCTGATAATGCGCCTGATTCTAGTACTGCTTGAAAAGGCCTCTTTCTCTCCTGGAGCTTGTTTTTGGCCCATTTCAGTCTATCCATCGAACTATTCAGACAGAAAAATATCCTCTCTAGCTTTAGACTCTAGAGTCTGTAATAGCTCCTGCCACTAACTATGAGATGAGGCAATGCTCACTTTAAATGAYTCCCAATTTTCTAAAGCCAGACAGCTAGTTTGTGACTCTCTTACCTCTTACAAGCTTCTTTTCTGTGACTCAAACTTATATGGAGGGTTAGAAATGAATGTCAAGCTAAAACTAACAAAGTGGGTGCCAAATATTTTTTTTTTTCAGGATACCATTTTCCCAGAGTCTCACAGAAGTAATTAAAAGGTGTCAGCATTTAGAAGGAATATCCTTGACAGTAATCCGATATAACTCAGATCAAATAGTTTGTCCGTTTGTTCTCTGGACCATAATATAACAACATCTTACAACATTGTGCTACAGTCACTAATTATAGTCAGGAAAGAATCCCCTGAGCTAAGTGAAATAGAATAAAATTGCCATATAATCATTAACAAGTCTGACTAAACTTAGACAAATTCAGAAAAGTCTGTTCTCTGCGTATAAGTGTTAGACTGCGATTCAGAAGACTTGTGCTCAGCCCCAAGATCAAAAACTCATTGCTTCTTGTGACTTTAAACCAGCAATACCTTGCCTGTCTGAAAAGCAAGGGACTTCCTTTCATGCTGCAGCTGCTTTAGTACCTGATTGACCTCTTCTAATTTCTTGACGTAGTACCTCAGACTGTGAAGCCCTATTATTCTTTAGATCCCTTTGGAAATAATTCAAAAACAACAACAACAAAAAAAAATTGTTGACTATGCTAAGCTGGAAAAATGGTGATCTTATTTTATTTTCTCAGGTGGGACTCGACTGAGACGTCTTTTTCTACAGCATCAGGTACCTATGAGCTATGTCTCCAAAAACTTTAGAACAACTAAGTTACAAAATAGAATCACATTTAATATCTTCTTTTCTAGACTGGCCTTTCACTCACCTGGAATGTGTTTTTGTGAAGATTAATCTGAACCTGCAGAGTTCCATTGGGACACTGGAGATTGAATGTCTAAATGAAAGTTGAAGTTGGGATAAGCCTCTGATAAGCAGGATAAATAAATAAATAAATAAATAAATACATATGTAACTGGACAAGACAGAGATTAAGGCAGTTTAGTTTTTCTGAAGATCTTACTAAAAAATATGAATGCTAAGATTCACATTCCTTACAGGTTGCCAGAAATGCTCGAAGTGCTGAATCTCTTCTCTAGATTTGTACCTGAACAGTATCAGTGGTGACGATGGTTTTGGCCCATTATGTTTCATGACAGACTGGACCCTTGGGTTTCTCATCTGAGCTCAGCCTCAATTAAAACTTCAGTAAAAGTCTGGGTATTTGACCTGGGATTACTTGCTTAGCCCTGTTGTGGGGTCAGTGCTAAATTCCACAGCACAAACCTGGACAACCAGCCAAACCCAAGCTATAGCCACATTCAGAGAGAGTCAGATTTGGCGTTTTAACTTAAAATTAGATTTTTTTTTTTAGCAACAAAATGCAGGAGAGAYTGAGGGATCTAATCAGATATTCTGATTCAATCCTAACTTTTGCAGAGATATTGTCTTTTCACTTGGTTGTTTTCACTGGAGCAAAGCACATCTCAGCACCAAGCAGCAGTGAGAGCTGGGTCTCAGGAATGCATTTCTGCTGTGGAGTAGAAGTTGCTAGGAAACCAAACAAGCAACAAGTTTATCTTCAAAGCTTGGGACCTTGGAAACTGGAATTATCTGGGAGGAATATCCTTCAGTGGGAACCATAGCATCTCGTCACTCCTGGCAGAAGGTATGTTAGGTTCTGATGAGGCACTGATGTGTGCCTAGGGACTCCAAAGCTACCAGATTTCCAATAACATCTCCGTGGAAAAAAAGCTAAATGTAATTAATTTTCAAATATGTGAAAAAAATGAATCAAGCTAAAAAGACTTAYGATCTAGAGAAGTTTTTAAGAAACAGTGAAGCACAGTAAGGCATGTAGCCACACCAGTTATTGRTTAGATGAGAAGCATAAGGCAGTGCCCACTAGGGAACTGAAAGCAGATTGTTCTCTTTGAGCAGGTACATAGCTCTCAACTGAGTTTTCAATTCAAAAGGCAATTGAAGTGACTCCGAAACTGCTGAGCCACCAAAAATTTAATTAGAATAACACAAGCACAATAAAAAGCAAGTATCATTGGTAGGTGACAGCCTGTTTTGTAGTCCTTAACCTCTACCATGCCAGTAGCAATTTCAAGCAAGTTCATCCCCATGCTGGGAGATGTACCCATCACTTGATGGCTCTAACACCAGGAGSGTCTGTGAGCATGCAGAGGGGCCTTGGCTCCCAGAGCCAAGAAGGTCATCTTGTTGCTGGCCAGCTTAGCCTCACACAAGCCAAGGCCAGTTGAACAAATCTTCTTAGCTCTATAGCTGCTCAAAGGGTATCTTTAGAGGGATGGTATTTCTGGGGTTCTCCTCTGTAACTCCACTAACATTTCTATATTAACTCTAGCTTGAAGTTTATGTAAATTGGAAAGATTCTCCCATGTGAATAATGTCCACTGTCTCCTCAGCCAGATATCTACATTATGGGTTTGTACCAATATGACTATACTGGTGACTAAAACCTCAATGTATGCCAACAACTACTATCAGAATCCAGACTTAACCAAATATAAAAGTTAATTACAATACTTGAAAATATTATAATTATTTCCTTTGGAGGCTATGACAAGGTTGTAGAATGGCTCCAGGAGCAAGGAGTGCAGGGCTAGAGATGCAGCAAAGCCTAGTACAGAGAATATGGGACTTTGAATTGAGACTGACACACACTTAAATCGAAGGACTTAGAAACCTCATTCCTGACTGATTTCCTCAGATATGCATGCCAAACTATCTTTAAAGATCCAAGGCCTAGCCATGGAAAATCAGCAATGCTGCAATACATAGGCAGATGTTTATATGTATCACTRTTATATATTGGAAAGAAGCAGCATTGCTAATACGTGTCATATGTCCTACTCTGGCAGCCACCAACGGTAATTCTTTAGCTTGAGTGTCAGATGCTTTTTAGGATGGGTGATTCTGTACTCTGTTACTCCARGCAAGGTCAAGTTGCAAGTGGTCGTGTTGTGCTATATAATGGCAAATTAGATGTTCCTGGATGGACATGGATTTATACAAAATTTTTAAGAAAAGAAAGGAGATAGAAAACATCTGTGTAGTGAATAGCTATTCTAGTGCTTCTCCATAAAAAGTCAGTTGTTCAGGGTACATCTGAGCATTCTCGGCTCTTGGATAGTCTTGCTAATTTTGCTTGGACTGATAAAGCCTAAGATGTGCATGTTATGATTTGCGCCACTGAATTTCGGTTCTGGGACAAGAAAGGGATAAACTCTTGTCTGGTGCAAAAGTGTAACTGTATTGTTATACCTGAGGAATGAGCAATGGTGCAGGTTCCCAGAAATAGCTACTAGTGTGTGTAGGTACTCCATATCTCACAGATAGGCAACCTTGCTTTACCCTTCTCCACAAGCAGAAGCACTTGCAAACATGAGCAATTAAGAGATAACRTCAGTGAGATAGAGTATAATTGTGGGATAATGGTCCCTTGTCTCAATTTAACTATTATCACAGAGCAGGGAGATTTATTTACCAAGTGTAAGATACAGTTCTGACCCTATGATAACATGATTTCGCAGTTACCTCCATAGTGTGGTGGCTCATCGGCTGATGTGTTTGTATGTGTTTCATTCTGGCTGATGGCTCCTGGAGCAGTCATTCATTACTGAGCAGTTTGCATGCCTCTCAGCTTAGAGTGCATAGAAATGCCCAAAGTGCTGAAATACGATTCAGTCCCTGGCTCTGTCACAGGCCTCTTATTTCACCTTGCGCATAGCCTTCTGCCTTGTGGGGGAACAGCTGTGCATTACGCTGTAGGAGCCGATCTGAGGCTGGACAGGGCAAATTGTAGTTTCTACAGAAGCCAGAAGATTGGAAGCTTTGTTATCTACCGTTTGCAGTGTATCTTTGGTCACTTGTGTTTTCACATCCTTTCTTTCTGGGACAGAGGAGAATGTATGTCCGTTTGGGATAAAGAGGAGAATCACTATTCTTGTTGAGACCCTTTTTGGCAGTGTCAGCAGTAAAAGTAAGGATGGATTGGTCACTGGGAGAAAACCATCTGTTTACTCCTAAATCTGAATAGATATTCCCTGTGTAAGCAGCTGTGCCAGGGGAAGACAATTGTCTTTCTCCCTTCCCTGGTGTTACCGTTCCCAGTCCAAGGTCACCACCACCCCCATAGATAGGTCTGCTGAGCGCTCATCTGCTTCATGCAAAACCTCCCGGATTAGCCTATGGAGCCGTCACAAAAGCTTTCGTTTTGTCTGAAGCAACTCAGGGAGGTCACACAACCCTGTCAGCTGACAGAGCGGTGGGATGGTAAATTCCAGACTGTAGGCGATGATGAGGAACTAGGGGAATCACAGCCAGACCCAGGAAATACCTGTCTATAATGTCCCCAGGGGTCGGAGGGAACATGCCTAACTGGGGTGGATAGGCAGTTTGGAAGAAGGTTCCTGTTGTTCAGATAGACACTTGGCTAAAATCCAAGGATGTCAGTAGGCAACTTTCACAAGTACAAGGCACTTAACAGAAAGCTCCCAGTGGTTTTCTGTGCTATTTTCCTATACTGAAATGGGACAGGTCTTATCTTTTTGAGGAAACTATCCAAAATTTCCTTGCYGAAAACACCCCCTTGCCTAATTGCTACACAAAGCTAAAAATAAATGTACTACTTTCCACCAAACTGCTTGCATGCAGCAGACAGGCTCCAGGGCCTTGCTGAGAAATGTAGTCTTTGAGAACTCCTCCACTCCGATGCAAAACAGAGAGCCTGCAGATAAGGCCTGCTGGCTGGCAAAGTGAACACTCGCCTAGTTGATTGTTTCCTATATCCAAAACAGGACTCCTTCAGGCTTAATCAGTATCTTCTCCTTTGTAAGATGTGCCAGGACTCCTTTTACTAACTTGCTGCAGCTGCTTCCTTCCTTCTCACCCAAGAAGACCAGAGAGCCAATTGCTCAGCTTAACCTCTGTTTGAGAAAAGAGATTGGAAATAGCGTGCTCTACCAAGACCTGGTGGAATTTCCTCACACAATTTCCTGGGCTTRCCACAATGCTTTTACCGTCTTCTACAAAGTATTTGGAGTCAGGATCTTGTTGCAAAGCTCAGCCACAATTTAATGCGGCACAGGTGTGGTCTTGCAGAGTGGAGGCAAAAATAGACAAGAACACTACAGTTAAAAATGCTGAAGTCCCAACTCAAGTTCCTGCATCTGCTTCCGCCAAAGAAAGAAGCTGAAGACTTACAGCAGCAACAACTATGGAAAGAATCCTGTCTACATTAAGGAAGTGCTTTCAGAAGGATGAGAGGTCAGAAGGTAGAAGTTGGGAGGTGACTGCCGAGTATGTGGAGGACTGCTCTGCATGCCAAAATGTCTACTATAGCTTTGAGGACCACTTTGCAACACAAACCCACATGACCAATTTTCAGGAACTGTATTACTCCTATTTGCAACAGCATCAACTGCTTGGCTCAGTCCTCCAGCACTGGCTCAGTCACAAGGACATGCTTTCCTGTAGGTCTCTAAAGGAAAGGATTTTGCTCTTAGCAAGACAACAGCGTGTGCCCCCGTGTTAGGTGGAGCTGCCCCCTTCAAAACTGCCCAACCCATTTCCTCCAAATCACTGCAGCTCAACAGATGCAGGCTTGACGGGATTTTAAGTTTCAAAAGGTTGCAGAAATGGAAAGGAGATTCTGAGGCATATGGAACTAAAGCACGCTGTGGCCTACTGACTCCTCAACTCCACAGGAAATGTTTTTAAAACTTTAGTCCTGCTTAATCAGTGAAACAATACTGGACGCCTACAGAGAAAGGCAAAATTCCCCTCTTCTCCTGCAGATACAGAAAATGCTTGTCTGAGCGGTTCATTGCTGATCTGCTTTAAAAAATTCTTTAAAGGGGGGTTTGAAGGGGAGGAAGATCTCTCCCTCCTTGTATAGACTGGTATGTTTGCAGGAACACCAGGTACTCAGTACCGAGTAGGAGATGCCCAGCCAAACTGCAGGTTCGAAACCTAAATGATTCATCACTTGCTGAGGCTGAATAGAAACTGGGTTACTGGGGCTTTTGAGTTTGATTACTCAGTGTGGGGGGTACAGGAAGTGTGAGAGTTTTGTGTGTCATACCTGGCTGCCCTATGCAGATRTCTCAGATGCTCTCAGGCATCTCAGGTCAGACAGGACCACATGTCTCTGTAGCAACAGAATTGCAACCCAGATCCCCACTGACTATAATGAGAGCTCAGATATGTAGTTCACAGGTAGACACCTACATGCATTTCGATAGTTTTATCCCTGTACTACTCCATGGGAAACTCCTCATTCTCATCTTAGGGACATAATCGAAATGTGGAGCAAGGGAAGGAAAAGGCAATCTCTGGCAACCTAAAGACCTCCCTGATCATAGACATCTCATGGTCAGTTATCTGATTTTATAATAAATAAATAAGAGATTAATTCCACTGARGTTAGCAGAAACTTTGCATGAGAATTAAAATGAGGATTTCAGCTTTCCCTGAAAACTCATTCACTGAAACTCCCTAGAAACTCAAATACCAGATTGATAAGGTCAGGAAAAAGCAATCTTGGCTGCTTATCCAAAGGCTAATCACTGATCTTTTGTGCTAGTTGTGTGCAGAATCTGCATCTTGATAAAAAATAATCCTGTCATCAGGTTCTGCTGAGAATGGGTGAGAGCAAGAGTTAGCAAGAAATCTGCTGCCTTTCTCCCAGAGAGGGTTTATTGCAAGGCACTTGTAGGCCTTACTGAGCATAATGAGTTTTCATTGATTTCAACATATTTTGGACCAAATCTTGAAGGGGAAAATTCTGAGGAAAGAGAATGTGTTTGTTGGAAAGACAACGAGAGTCCAGGAACCGTGACAGTAAGAAGTGTGACCTAATTTTCACCAGCTGGACACTTGGAAGAAGACTCTACACCAGACTWTGCAGTGTCTTACACTGGTCATTTTTTTTGGCCTAGTTTTCAAACAAATGGCAGAAATCCCTTGTTTGGACGCTCTGCCTCTCTTTTGTTATTTTCCACAAAGCAGGGGTAAGGTTCACCTTCCTCCTTCTGGCACGCTAYGCAGCCCTGCTGGGCACTTTACATCCAGGGAGTCTCTGGGAAACCAAGAACCCTACTCACAACATGAATTGTCAGGTCCAAAGTCCTTTCACGCAGCTCCCATTGACTCCAGAAGACTTTGGACAGCCTGGCTGATGTCAGACAAGTAAAAATCAGATGCCTGAATCTGAGCTGGCCTCCCTCAGATTCCCTTTATAGTCTATGGAGAAGAGTCAGACACTGCTGGAGAGCAGCTTGTCTGACCTATTTTAGGAAGAGATGAGTCACTCTCTGAAAGAACCTCTTTTTCCCCATTGACCGTAAGGGGAGTCCAGGAAGGCTGGCTCAGACTTGTAAGCCTAACTTTGAGACAAATCCTATTCTACCTGTCTGTTTTTGTGGGGCAGGAGCTCACTGGTCATTGCCTCCGGTGCTGCATGGGTAGCGTTATTAAATGAATAGATACATCCCTTTATTGTCACAATGTCACAGTCGGACATCACACACCGGGTTATATCTGATGACTATTCCAATCACAGGGCTTGTGGCTGCCAGGGTCAGACTGCTCTTCCAATATTGTCACATTTTRTGTGATCAGAGTTTTAAAACTCTGGTGCTCTCGAAAGCACCTCTGTTACAGGGGAGATCAGGAGAGATGTTATGTTGCGGGTTGAACCCTCTGTGTAGAAAGGACTTGCAACGAGAGACTAAAACAGAAACTGTAAGTAACAGACAACTTGTTACCCACATGACACAGTGAATGGCATGGAAAGTGCTAGCACTCCTCAGCTGTCATGTATGCTGGTTAATAGCTAAGGCAGCTCTGGCTAAACTGATTTATTCTAGAGTAAATGAAAACAGTATCTGATCTGAGTATGATAAAAGAAAAGGATGAAAGGGCCATGGAGATTCTCACAGCGGGGACGTATAGGCAATTTCACTTAGTCCTGTTGTATCTAGCGTTAATTGTAGGAAATAAGAACCACTTGACACATCTGCTCTTAGTTATTTGCACAGGCCCAAATTTGCCAAAYTGGTTGTCGAGAGCTAGACACTGAGGCTGTCAACATACATCTCCTYCTGGATTCAGTTGTCTTAATGGAGATGTTCCCAACCTGCCCCCCCCCAATCATCCTCTAGCCAGCACCTYTCCTCTCAGGTCTGCCATTAATTTGCTTGTGAGATTGTTCCCTAACCCGTTCCAACTGAAATGACCAACTTAGCTAAGATTACGTCATTAAGTCTTTGGAAAAAAGTCCTTTCCCCTAGCTTTGGCAACTGGGCATGCACTGGGAGATGCACTGCATTCCCTCATATCCTGCCATTTCAGTTCTCTCTGCTGGCTGGTCTCCAAGTCTCCCTTCATCATGAGGCAATGTCTATTAGAGTACAGCCAGTTGGAGGCTGCCCTCCTGTTTGAGCTGCTGCACTCTAGGCTAGCACGTCTCCTCTGCAAAATCCCCAAGGCAGAGGAGTTGCCATACCAAATCAAAAAGCAGTAAACCCAGTCTAGCATGGGGGATGCTGAGGCACTTGAGAGAGTGGTTCATGACTTCCCTGGCCCAGCTATGCCTGCTCTGGGAGTCTGGCCGCCACCAAGGGCTCTCCCACATCCCTTCCAATGTGCTGCCTGTGCCAACAAAGTTATGTAYCAAGAAGAAAAAAAGCACCTCTCTCTGGCATGTTGGACCTTTACAAATGAGAACATCCCTCTGCCCACACTCCTGTATTAGGTGTTCTCATGGTGTATCTCTGGGGCTACAGCARGTCAGGCAAGCTCTTGTAGATGTCCCACTGGGCAGTACTGAGCCTCACTGGGGCRGCTGTTTAAGCAGATGATGCATTTCAAAGACAAGCCTGAGAGGATTCATGGAAATTGTGCTTGAGATTGGCATCTGGGCTGCGCTAATCTARCCATCTCACTTCGGTTATGCAGTGCAAATGATCAGACCTCTTCTTGTTGCAAAACAGTACTGCATCCCAAGTAGAGGGAAAGGAGAAAAAACCCTCCAGAAATAGTCCTGGATATTGAAATATGGGAAAAACAAGCAAAATAAGTAATTACTGTAAGAGCTTTAAACAGCTGCTGAGCCCTTTCTATCCACTTCTCCCATGTAAAGGGGAGCTTGGACCCAGGAGGCTCTCTCTTGGCCCTCAACTATTTCAGTGTCTGTCTTCTGCACTCCTCCTGGACTAAGTCTGAGGTGTAGGAAAGGACAAGGTGGCTCAGCTGCAGGCAAAACTTAACTCCACARGCAGGACATATTCCGTATTCACTTCAACGGACCACTGACACAGACATCCAARGCAGTTGGGCTGGTGAAAGACTTCACACCAACCCCAAGCTCGATCACTGCTGCTTGCTATCACTGCTATGTTCAACTGTGATTTACTTCCATTTTGCATCAGCATAAACACCAACATGAGGTAAAAAATGATGGAGAACCAAGTCCTGGGGCTGCTRTAAGGCAATAGTCACTAGCCACCTGAGAGCAGGAGCAGCCTGGAACTATTAACATAGTGCAAAATGAAGCAGCTTCCATCAAACTCCAGCTCCKGATCCCAGCTAGCTGGAGATGCTGTCAGAGCCCAGATGAGCTTGAGTCACTTGTGGCAGGGCTGAACAACGYATTTTCCTGAACTTTAGGCAGATAAAATTTTTCAGAGCTGTCTCAAAAGCCCACCTTAACCACATGTTTTGACTTCCCAGGCCAAATCACCCTTTGTGGCCAGTGCATCAAGGGTAGCCTTTATCTGTGTCCAGACAGGCTTGAACATATGTCCCTGGACCTCTTTGGCACATCTCCAAAAGCTAGGTCTTTCCAGCTGCTAATTGATATTATCTTTTGCCACTCCACTAGGCAAGAGCCACCAGTCCTTCCACCCATGCTCCTATCTTTATGATATTGGTGTAACTCAAGAGCACCTCTTTTGACATTTACCCCATGATAAAAACATATGAGAGCATGGAGAAGCAATTCCATGGAGCTTGGGTACATTTTTTTCATAAAAAAAAAGGAGGAGAATTAAAAATATACACAAACACATCCGTATTAAGAAATAAAAGGTATGGTGAAAGGGTGGGTTTTTCCTTCAGAGCAGGGTTAATTGGTTTGCATAAGCTCCGTCAGAGTTGCTGAAGGAAATACACACAGTAAACTGCTCATTTGGCTCCTTGCTCCAAATTCCTATTCATGYATGCACCGTGTTTGACTGCAAATTGCAGCCATTTCCATAAACTCCTCACCTCTTCCTTTGAGTGYGCTAGCAAAAGAGGGAAATCAAATGCTCTGCACTTTCCCTCAATAGCTCTTAGCACATGTTTTGGCCTTAATTGGGAACAAAATGCTTTCTAAGTAGCATCTAATGTTACCRGTTATCTGCTTGCCACTCTGAGGGTTTATGGCCTGGCGCGTTTAGATAACTGGTAACATTAGATGCTWATACGATGCTTGTAACAGGGGCTGAAACACGGCTTAAGCACTACCGCAGGGAGAGAAAGGTTTGCCCACGTTGCTTTCTCCACCTCTTAACGAAATCACAACTTCGTTGCGTGTGCAGACTAATGTGGGGCAGGGCTCTGAGGGCAAAAATGCTAAAAATGGGGAAGGGTTGTACTGGTATAAACTGATATGACCTCCCGGGTAATGTTTCTCCCTGGAGTAAATGGGCTGGGCTGTAGCCACAGGCTTCCTTCCCCTCCACTGAGTTCCTGCCCATTTCCTGCGTGGGCAATCCCATGGGATTGCTGCTCCCTCCCCCATCTTCTTCCATCTGGGTAGCCCAGGGACCTGGAAAACACCTGTAATTTCTCACTGGGGATTCCCGCAGGAAGGGGGAGTCACAGGCGGGTTGTCCGTCCATCCTGCTGCCCTGTGGGGGATGCTGCTTGTGGGTGAGAGCGTTCTGGTGGGCGCTGGGGAATCCGAAATCTCTGCAGCACGGTTTGCCTGCCAAAATCTTGCATTTTGTGCTGACAGCTTGCAGTGTGGTTGGTGCCATACCTTCCCTGCGCTCTCCCTTAAACCAAGGTGAATCAAGAGTAAGTCTGCTGTTGAGTAAGAGCAAGGGATCAATAGGCCCTAAAGGCCAGTTAAATCACTCCAGCGGTGGGACAAGTATTAAAGCAAATTTAATATCTATTTATGTTAACTTTACATAACTAGTGCAGCGGCAAGTGGCTGCAGAGAAAAATCAGGCCAAGTGAATTTATTCTGTCTGAAGCGAGAGGAAAAATCAGGTCCAGCTGAGTGCAGCCGTCCTGCCGAGCGGAGTGCARTGGGCATTTTCGTGCCGAGCTGAAGGCAGACCGCACTCGTGCCTGCCTCAGGCACACGTGTCAGCCCTGTGTTTCTCTCCTGTGCTATCTTCCCCTCYGTTTCCAGCCATGGCCACAACCGCAGTCCCGTGGGCTGCAAGGAGAGTTTTGCCTTTTGGTTGCTTTAGAGGGAAGGATCAGGCCCCTGGATGAATTACTGTTCCTGAAAGTCCTATGATTAAATACTAATACCAATAATAACAATAACAACAATAATCAACTTAATTTTTTTTATCCCCCCCCCCATCCCCACGAGCACATCAAAGACAAAATGACTAAATATCGCTGAAATATCTAAAGTGATTTCGGTCACCAACTGCAGTCCCTGCTTTGCCTGAGCAAAGCAGAGTTCACACTCCAGTTTATTTGTGAAGCTTTCTCATAGTGAGCCCACCCCCTCTATTCCATTTTTACAGGATTTTTCCTTATTAAGGTATAAGTAGCTTATTTTTGCTTGTCCTGTGCAAAGTCCAGATGGTAGCTAGAAAGGGCAGCCCCATCAGACACCCACCAGCTGTCGCTTGTAGCCTCCACGCCAGCCATCCCCAAAACAGTCTTTTATTGCCTCCTACTCTTTAGTTTCCACTAACATAATGTTGGATTTTCTRGGGGGAAAAAAAAAGACAACTAAATCTGAATTTAAGGACTGCCACTGGTTTAAAGAAGATGCTGGCCAATCAATGACTGTGGTTTATAAGTGATTAGGGGATTACGGTTATTTCTCTTTTTTTTCCTTTCTATTTCTCTCTCTTTCCATAGGATAGCACAGAACTATTTTGCTAATGCAGCTAGTTCCCTGACACTACTCACTAGTGAGCTGTTCCTATTAATCTTTCAAGTAGCAGTGGGAATTAATACTTTTTAAAAAAATTGGTAGTTGTGATTGTAAGAGCACACAACCTACCAGGAGAATTCTTGTTCAAACGTACAAGCTTGTACGTTTTTACATGTACTTGTGTTGTTACTTTTCCTTTTCTATCTCAAGTTCTCTATAATTACTCTGAAGAGAACRGTCACAGGCTCCACTATCAGGCAAATAAAGGGCAGTGAAGTCAACRGACCTGTCTCTGATGACTTTAAGCTTTGGATCGTGCAGTAGGGAGCAAAAACAAGTCCCTTAGGACAATAACGAAGTTACAGGGGTTAATGTATCCTTTTGATGCCAGAGATCTTTTAGGATTCATGTAATTCAGAGGAACAAAAAACTTTTAAAACTCCCAGCCATGCTGTCTTTGATTCACTTTAATCCCTGTAAATATAAGGCAAAGACAGAGGAGCTGCTTGATTCTCACCTCCAGCCCAGGCTGGGCAGATCYGTGCACGTACAGGAGGAGGATGCTGCATGAGTATGGAGGTGTGCAGAGCTGCCTTTGGTTTCTGAAGTGTTACAGGTTGGGCACAGCCTTCTGCCTTTCTCCAAGCCATCRGGGATGGACTTGAGGCTTGCCAAGGAAACAGACCTCCTTCACTGGCACTTTGAACTTCCTTGTGTGGTCCCCCTAGGAGAACTAAATCCTAGGTGCTACAGATCCCACTCATTGGCCACAAGTGTTCCCTGTCCCCCGGGCAGAAGAGGACACCTGCCTGCATGCTGGCCCTTCCATTGCAAAACCTTGGYTGCTGATTAAATCATTGGCCGGGCYAGGACCRCTTGATCATACCCTCACTTCTAGGTATAGCATAATCCATTTTCATGCCAGAAATGCAGGGTTTCAGCTCTCACTGGCAGCAGAGCRAGCAAAACCCATGTCTCTGATGTCAGTGCTCTTATCACTCTGCTCTTGAGGGAGGCTCTTCTTTTTCTGCCTTTCCCATGGGAAACAGCTGGTCTGGGCACCCAYTCCAAGGGAGGTAGCAGCCCCAGTTCCCAAATAGGGAGCCCATAGCCCTGGGTGAGATACCAAGCCCCAGAGAAGGATGGGCATCCYCTCCTTGGTACCTCCTGGTAGCCAGGTGGGGCGCCTCACTGCTGAGCATGCTGGTACTTAGCTATCTGGTATTTAGCACCCTCCTCATGCTCTCAGGAGCTGAGGCACTCAGCCCAAGACAGTGCATCTTTGGGGATGACGAAGTGTCTGAGATTGTGTCATGGTGCTGAGTGAGATGGTACCAAGTCTGCTACAGCTCCAGCRCAAGGCAGCTACTCCTCTTCTGCGGAGAGCTCCTGTCTCCTGGCTGCCCCTCCGTTCCCAGGGCAGATCTGAGAGAGCCAGGCACCAGTCCTCCCTGCTCTTACAAAGAMGCTTTATCAGAAGGGTTATGTGATAAGGGAAAGTATTAGCTAACTGCCATGTTAAGTGCTTGGGAGTGAGCAGGCGCATAAGTCCTGAGTGGTCCTGGCACGGAGAGAGATCAGTGTTATCCCAATAAAACACAAAACTGGAAGCTCTTGGGGATATTAATAGAAATTCTGCAAAATCTACAGGCCCAGAAACCGTTTTGTTTTCTCAGAGTAATTCCCTTAACACTAAGTGCTGTTTTTCTTGCACAGCCTGTACCCCAAACCGGCAAATAGTGCTGAGAGGAAGTAAGGACACTGGTGCGTTCACTGAAGCAGGCATTGCTAACTTTTATGTTCCGTGATTGAAGTGCTTTGTCTTCAAATACCTACGAGCGCTAACCACACCACTGCTGAGAAATGCCCTCAAAATCGTTGCCAAGTGTCTAACTCTGTTATGTTGGGACCTGCCTTCTTCATCCAGGTGCTTCATTCATTCAGGTGGTGGCAATAAAGCAGCCAAACTGGTTTTAATTCTGTGCATGGTTCTGAAGCCTGTCCCTTTGGCTTTGTTTGGATAAAAATTAGATAAAAATAGTATTCAGCTTTTTCCTCCTGGCACCTCCAAAAATTCCACAGAGGTCCTATTAAACTGATTTAATATGACTAGGAGTAATCCGTGGAGCACAGGGCAGCTGTGAGATGGTAACTAATCCATAAGTTTCCTCTTCCTGGGGAGAGCGCTACTGCAATTTGGCCCAAAGTCTCACTAACAGCAGAGGAGTATTATAGTATAGTATGACACAGAAAAGAATTTTGGCTATCAGGCCATTTTCTTTATCTGAATCTTTTGTCTCTAAACCAGCAARGAAGGACAGGGATGACCCTTATGTTTGTTATAAGGTGTGCCAAGAGGGGTTGTTAACTTTAGATGAGCTTCCATTTAACTGGAGGAAGACAGAGGGGGCTATGCAGTGTTCAACGTGGCTGCTCAAGTCAGAAATCAAAGACAGCATCCCTGGGTCTCAGGAGCTAGTAGTCATGTGCARTGGCACAGAGAGATGTGCCACTGTATGCAAAACCCTCCACATGAAGGGCTTGGAAGGAGACCCTGGTTCATGCCTCACAAAGGAGCATCACACGGGGGTCCCTAAACTAGCTGGTAAGTCCAGGCAGAGCAATACAGTAAAAGCAACAAGGGTATGGCTATGCTGAGGCAACACAGTTGACTACAAGCTGCAAATGGACACTTAGGAAGCCAGTGCCATAATCTCTGATTCAGGCTTACGTTTGTGGGAATGATCAAACATAAATCTTACAGGGTGTCCTCACTCCCAGGGAGAACAGGAGCGCAAAAATGGCTTGTGGCCCTAACCTTGGGAAAGCCCAAGTGCCAAACCTCGTTACCTTGAACTCAAACATCTGAAGGCTACAAGCAGCAGAATTTGTAGGTGAAGGAGTCAGTCTCTGCAGACATGTTTCCCAGAAAACTGATTTGCCAGAATATTTTCACCAGGCAAACGCAAACAGACTGTGCTAATACAGTCTGATTCTCTTTTCTTATTTTTACTTTTTTTCTCTCTCTAGACATACTTTGGGAGGCATTTGTTAGACCACAGCCACAGGCTAGCTCAGCTCTGCTTTGCTGAACACATGCTTTCCCAGCTGGCAAACCAGCCCAAACCATTTGTAGAATGAGGATAGTTTTGCTATTTTCTTCACTATTCTCTGAAGAACAAAACAAGCAGATACTATCTGCTTTTAAGGCCTGATTTGCAAGAATTCAGCACCTTCTATCATACTTTTCCTGGCTCAGCTCCAGTTAATTTATCTCCTACTCTGTCCTGCACTTCGAGATGTTGAGCCAAGAGTTCAAGCCTGGGTGCCCCTTTGGGTCAAGTACCATATGTGGTGTCCTACAAGGCAGTACCAAGGCTAGCCTCCTCCTCCTGCAATCTGAGCTACAAAAACGCCTGCTGACAACTCAGCTGACTGAGATCCACCTCGACCTGAGCCCTTCTCAGACTCTCCACCAGTCCTTTCTGACCCATGGCAAAAGTGGGTCCTTCCAGAAGGCCCAAGCCACAGGGAAGCTGTGGGCTCCACTTTTGGAGCCGGCAAAGCCAAGAGGGCATGCAAATGGAGAAACTTTCAAAAATCTACAGGAAAGCCATCTGCCCAGATCAGATCCACCCCCTTACTATCCACAAGCCCAGAGTTCAACCTTTCTGAGGCCTGCTGAGGCCTACTGGTTTGTGACTTACAGCCAGATCCCGTAGCAACACTTAGGTGCCTAACTTCTAATTAGTTCAATTAGACACCTAAATACCTTCATATAGCTTGAGTCTTTCTCCTACTGTCCAAAGCTATCACTAGGCTTTGGCCAAGGCAGGCCATATATACTCTTACAACCTCTTCTGAAAAGCCTGTGCAGGCCCCATCACCCTGCTGTGACTAGCATCTGCTTTACACCTATAATTCAGCCCTTTGAAAATGTATTTACTTTTAATTTCATTGCTCGTGTAGTGACCTCCTCTTTTGCATGTCTGGCAGAGCTTTACAGCCGGGCACTAGTACGCCTGYGGCTTTGAAWCTTTTGCAGCCGTTGTCAGTGATTTACTCTAGCTGATTTAGCAGCATTTCTTACCCCAGAAATAAAGAAAGAAASAAACAAAAAAGCTGATCTGATTTTCTGACAAATAATTTATTTTGACAGCAGAACTATAAGTCTCCAACCCCCTCCCTAATTCTCCAGCTAGAGCTCGGTTAAAGGAGCCATCTTTGCTCCACCTGCACCTCCACAGAGGTCAGACTTGAAGTAATGGAGAATTTGCAGCCATGAATGGGAAGTGCAGTGACTTCCCCTCCTAATTATCCTTTTTTTTCCCTCTCCTCTGATTACCAGAGCCAGCTCCTTTACCCGCAGACATATCCGAATCACCAGCTATCTGAAAAGTCAAACAATGTTTGACGGATGTCATTTTTCTTAGATGGCCAGGATTTGTAGACCTCTGGGAGAGGATATGCTGAACCTGTTCTAAGGTAAGTAAACACTAGATCAAAAAGCTCCTTCTCTGGTAATGGGGTCATAGTTAAGACTCTTCTACTTGTGGTCAGGAATAGAGCACAGATGTGGTACCTGTTTTCTCGATGCAGGAGTAGAGGGATGGATAGGAATGGATAGGAAGAGACATGGGCAAATGTGAAGTTGTAGCAGTATGTAAGTTCCAGGCACCAAACAAGTCAAAATCTTTCTGAAACCTTAATTCACTGGTTTGTTACTGTCTCTCTCTATGTCCCTTTCAAGCACCAAACAGCTACCAGAGAATGGGGTGCCAACTTGGCCTCCCTCTGCATCTYGTCTAAATTATAGGCACAATTTCTCTGGAAGAGCTTAGGTATCAGGCAGCAAACTCTGTTTTGGGTACACAGCTCTTTGCTTTCCCTTCTTGCCTGCATACTTCTGAGCCAAAATCCACAAGAAAAATCCTTCCACCTGGAATAAGGCTCACAAAAGCAGCTTGTTAAACTTTGATGATTATCCATTCAAATGGAGCTCTGTTGGACAAAGACATAGCTGCTGCTGAGGGCAAGCTAGTTTTTCAAGACTCAGCTCAAAGAGGCTGTTCGCTAAATGTGGGAAAGTTTGGCAAGGGATTTAGCTTGACTGAGGAGCCTGATCACAGAGCCAACCTGACAAAGGGTTCTGGCACTTAGAGAAATAAAGGTCTCTCCAGCCACTTAAAAGGAAACTTATGTAGAAGAAAGAACAAAGAGGTAGGATTTTTGTAACACAGACATCCTTTAAATTGAAGAACCAGTGTAGGAAAAAGAAAGCTTTCCTAGAAGAGGGTGGGGGAAAGTGAATGGTTTAGAAGAGAAACCCTGTGTAGGACAAAGATATGGAACATTTTTGAGTATATGAATAAAGTCAGTAGAATGTAAGAAAGACTCAGGCAGGGAAGTGCCTGCAGATGTTGCATGGTTTTGTCTGTGCAGCTGTTTATTTCTTGTGCTGCAGTAAAGACTGATTGTACTTTGAGCTCCWGCAAAGTGTGTGCACTTGCTTGATCCCACTGCTGCATGACCTTAGCAGAGGCTCAGTAAAGTCGGGATGTTCACAAAGGCTGGCGGATGCATCTGCCCCACAAAGTCACATTTCTGTGAGAGGCGGAAAGCACAGCCCAGAAAGGGGCTGGAGAACCCAGGAGAACTGCAACCTGCTTAAGTTGAGAAGCCAGGTCAGGACATACCACAGTCATCTGTTGTTGGGTGATCCAGGGAGACTTTCCCTGGGACTGGACCAGATGGTAAATCGCACTTGCTAGTTATACCAGCAAGGCTTAAACCCTTCACCAACATAACTGAAAGCCCTAACATAGATGCATTTATGCCCCCCCCCAAAAAAAAAAAAAAATCACCTTTGCTGATCCAATTTATTCCATTTGCACAAGTGGTTTGAGAATGAACAGTAAACTATTGGACTCACCTGTGGATATTTGCTGATAACTCTTCTGCCACATCCATTCTAGTGGATCTCTCTCCTCTGGGGTTGGTTAGGCAATGGTTGGAAGCATTTCTTTAAAATTTTCATTTGAAATCAATTCTGCAAAAAATTAAGTTTTCACTTAAGGGAATTTAAGGATTCTTAATTTTAAGGATTTTTTTGCAGAAAAATTCACTTTAAATTGGAAAATTTTCGTACTGTAAAGCAGAGATTGAATGCCTCAAATCAAAATATGTGTATGTGGATATATCCATATATATGTGTGTAGACACATACACAGAAATGTCTTTATATTTTGTATAATTGTGTGTATACATGTTTATACGTACATAGATCTGTTTATCTACAAGAAGTTTGCATGAAGAATTTCTCTGAAAGGTGATTTTTTCCATGGAAAATCTAGACAAAACAGAAACTATTCTCTGTGGCCACCATTTCCCCCAGCAGGCCCATGAGTTCCTCTTTTGTATCACTGTGTTTTGCCAGGCTTTGCTGTCCGAGAAGGTGGTTGGAGGCACAAGACTGCTCTGCCAGCTCTCCGCGCCTGGAGATTCCCTGCGTGTGGGGGAACCCCAGCCTTGGTGCCAGCCTCGACACTGCAAAACCCTTGTGCGTTGCCACGTGTCTACAACACCAGCCAATGCTCCTTGACTGGGGCAGCCCCTCCAGGAGGTCCAAGGCGGTGGGTTAGGTGAGCATCGGGCTCAGGTGATGCCACCGGCACAACTCCTTCACTTACTGACTGRGTGGCTCTGGGGAAATGTTGGTCAGGGATTATTTAATACTTGTCTGGTTTACCTGGGCTTAACAGGAGTTTGGATTGAGAAGCTGCGGGTGAAAACAGTGCATTTAAAAATTTTATCCCATGGACATGTTAACAGGTGAGTGCTGAATCCCTAACCATGCATTTGATGAAAGGTAGACATCCAACTACTCTGCTCTTTCACAGCAGCGAGAGTGGCAGCAAGCTGAGAACAAAAGAGATGAGGGAGGGGAGAAGGAACATTTAAATCTTTTTTTGTGTCTTGTTTGATTACAAAGTCACCCTCCAAAGAGAGCCCAGGCTTTTATTAGCAATTTCTACCTGCAGGACGTGACCAGATACAGTCCATATGAGCACCATGTCTCAGTTATGACACAGCTTTGGCCTCGTGCCATCCTTAGATGTTTACTGTGCAGGGAGCCCGTGGAGACCAGCAGATGCCTTATAGCTTTGCACCAGGGTACACAGGGACCTGGAGAACAGTGCCTGCTGCCCTAGACTTCTCACCCAGCTTTCAGAGACGTGACACCATGAGCTTCTTGGAGGCACCGTGCTAATTTAAGGACATCTCATGAGTGAACACTGAGCCATGCTGGATCTGCTGACTTCACACCCACAATCTGAAGACTTAGGATCCCGGGGGTTGATGTAGGTTATCAGGAAATAAATGTCACCTGAGGAATACTGTAGTGGGGCTTGGTTYTCAGCTCTGCATGGGTTGGTGTGATCCAACTTTTATCCCCACTCATTCTGGTGTTACTCCACAGTTCATGGCTATGGGAAAGAAAAAGGGAAGRTGTGGTTTGGGGAGGAGGAGATAAATGGATATCAGTGCAAAATGAAGGTCAGTTGGAGGAAGGGAAGGYCAAGACTACGAAAGTATAGATCAGATAACGGGTTTGGCACAGTAAAAAAAACCAAACAACAAACAAACAAACAAAAAAACCCCCCAAAAAACAAAAAAAGCCGGATGTTCACATTTGTTCCTGGAGAAAAGGAAGAAACAAGGAAAGCAGATGAAGTGGGTGAGGATACAGTTTAGTCACTGGCCAAAGAAAATGTGAGGTAGAAAAGGGCACTATTTTTTCCCCTGAAATACACAGATAGGTCTGACTGTAACATTTCACCGACTAAATGCAATTCCAGGAAATTGTTCCCAAGGAAAAAAAGAACTTTACTATTTTTTAATAGAAATATTTCACTTCTCTTTGAAGTTTCTCTCACATTAACAAATTATCTGTGCAAATTATAAAAGCACTTAAAAATCACCTTGGCCAAAAAAGTGCTTACTTGGCCATAATTGAAATTATTTCATTACTGCGTTGATTTCTCCCTACCCTGCCCCAACTGGAAAATGTTCRTTTTTGATTAGCCCACGGCAAATACATTTATTTTTTCCGGTCTGGTTACCCCTCACCCCTATCAGTTATTTGCACAGTTCTGCTTTTCAGCAAATTTACACAGCTCAGAGACATGGATACAAGCACCGCAGATGGGTAGGAGAAGGAAGTGATCATCACAGTCTGACCAAATCTACTGTCTGTAAATATTAACAGAGCAGAGAAAGTCTCTGTTATAAGGCAAGGCTGCCCATGGGGGAGGCTACAGGTGTGTGTATGTGTGTTGCTTTAACTTCCTGCAGCATTATTTGAAATAACCTGTAGCGGAGCTCAGCGCAAGGCAAGACATTGCAGGAAGAGGCRGAAAACGGCAGCTGCGGCGCGCCGGTGCCCGAGAGCCGGTCTGCCGCGGCGCGGGTGTCTCCCGACGTCGCTCCACGCTGCCCTGGCCACCGAGGCTCGTGCAATGGCTTGGGTTCAGCGCGTGGCACTTGCACAAGTTGCAAAACCCAACATTTTTTACCTGGGAGGAGGTTATAGGCTTTATTGCGGTGTTTTTCCGTAYGGATATTTGCACCATTTTGTCTTGGGCTGTTTCCAAACAGCCCATGATCGCTCCCATAGCAGTTCATGCTTGAGCAGAGCATCGTCTTTTGGTTCRGAATAACCTGTCTGATTTCCAGTTGAACCAGGAAAAACAGACACAACACGGCATGGCCATCCCTGGGCAAAAATACTGCAGAAAGAGCACCCCCCCCCCCAAGGAGGTGCTAGGCTGATTTTCATTCACGGCTCTCCTTACACGTGCACCAATCTCCCCTTTGCTTGGTGTGAAAATGTGGAAAGAGGGAGTTTTCTGCATGTTTTATCTGCATGCTCTGCTCCTTTGAGATGCAAGGGGGGACCTGGGCAACATGTCATGGRCTGAAGGCTGTGGAGCAGCATGTTTAAATAAGGTTTTACTTGTGTGTGGGCTTCTTTGCAGCTGAGTTTCTTTTCCCTGTTGTATTACGAGTCAGCATTTATCCTCAGCTCACACAGCCAGTGCACATCCTATTCCTGAAGGTTTTATAACAGATCATGTGATTTCACTTAACTCCCTCGCTCTTTGGGTCACCAAGGTGTTTACACATGGTGCAGAAGCAGTTTCGTTTCTGCAGAAGGGCTGCTTGGTGCTGGCAACTTTCACAATTCCTTGGACAAACTTGCCTACTTTGTTTTTCACTTTTTTTTTCCTTTAAAGTCAGACCTCCTAAAAGTTGACAGTTTTGCCTGATTTTCTTCATGGGAATTTGTTTCAAACATGTTTGAAGCCCTTATAATTAAGGATAATCATAAAGAAAGTGGCRTATGAACACGTCATAAATGGGTTTGATTTCCATCTTGTGAATATAGGGATTTGCTGCATGATTTTGGACCCATGTGCCCCAGTGGTGGGACCCACAGGGTGATTTTCCAAGGTGCAGAGGTGTGTTTGTGCATGCACGTGTCTTGTACCACGCACACAGAGAGCATCCGTGGGAGGCCTTAGTTACACAAATAAAAACAGGGAAGCTCAGAGGGGGTGAAAAAACAACTGCCTTAAGGCTTTAGGGCTGCTCCTACAGAGCTCCAGGCACCTAAAGCTTGTTTCACTGCACTTAAAAGCAGGAATGAAAATACCCCCAAGCCCTTAACCAGCATAATTGTTCCTGCAAATACCCCTTGGCACRTGGGAATTTGCAACTCTCGTTGGCACTCTAGAGGGAAAGTAGCTGCAAGGGAGAGGAATACAACAGGGTTTTTGCCCAGTTTTTGTTATGTAGGCTGGGGTGGGTGCAGCCTGCGARCTGGGTGGGGGGCATTACAAGCCTTTAGTCCCTGCAAAATCTGCACATCATGTTAGTTGGGAAATCCTTTGTGCCAGGCAGCTTATTCTCTCCTGGGCACTACTCCAGACTATTCTCGCAACTGYTCTCCTGCAAGGGCAAAGGTGCATCCTCCCTGCAGGGCTGTTGCTGTGCTGCTTCTCGTGCTGAACCCTTTTCTGTGCACAAAGCCCGTGAGGTGAGTTTATTATCCCGGCACAAAGCACGATGCCAGAATAACCACGTCCCTGCAGGCTGCTTCGTGAAGGTCCCCTACAGCAAGCACGGCCTCTGGGATCTTACCCACACCCCTGACCGGTTTTAGCCTTGGCAGCTGCCCTGATTGTGGGTTCCCAGGTCACTGCATAGGATCTTAATGGGAGCTGGGATCAGCGTCATGCGCCAGGCTGGGAAGTGGGGATTAAAGCGTCTGGCACCTGGATGCTGGCTGGTATCCTGGGATGCGCCGCTTAGGCACGGCTGCAGCCAGCAGGGTAGGAAACCCCAAGAGCTCCTGGGATTTAGCAGTTCCAGAAGCTTATTAAGTTCAGCTGCTTCTCAGATACAAGGAAAAGATAACAGCAACCTTTCCTTGCTGCTGGCAGGGACTGGGCTGAACGCAGGAGCCCAGTTCCCACAGCACTTCATCCCCTGCCTGCTCTCCAAAGATAGAAGTCGTTAGAGGGGCTCAGCACCATCAAGCCCAAATTATATTGCATTTCCATTCCCCAGTGTTTCCCACCCTACAAATCTGCAAAAGCAAAACTTCCTTTTTTCCTTTTATTAAAAAAAAAAAAAAGAAAGAAAGAAAGGAAGAAAGAGAGAGAGAGAGGTAGTTTCTAGACTTTTTGGTTGCAAACCAAGGTAAACTCTCGCCTTTGAGTCTGCAGCCAGGAGGCAGAYGGCAACAGTAACACCCGCAGAAGAGGGTGTGCTCCCATTCATCTCAATGGGTGTTAACCTGGAAGGGTAATTATGACCCCCTATGCCAAGAGCTCTAACCGTTTCGCTGTTGAGCATCCCAGCCCATAAATAAAGCCTCTGCTGGCTGCAAAGAAACCTGGGTGGGAGGGAAGCTATGCAGCAGCGAGGCGTTAACTTGGGGATCTGCCAGGAGCCTTGGCTCCTCCTAAGGCTCCCAACTTCTGCTGCAAACCCGTCCCCACCGGTGGCTCTCCAGAGGTGTTCAATCACCCTGGAATTCACTGAGTTTTCTACAAAAACAGTCCAGCGTGATGCAGTCAGCTCAGGACAAAGGGACACGTGTCTGGTGAGTGCATTGTCCTGGGTTTCCCTGGGAAACTCAGCTGGCTTCAAGATAAAGAAGGTCCAAGAGAGCAAAAGAAGAGTGGAGTGCAGATGGATGAGGGGGACTCGTCTTTTCCTCACGAATCAGCGTCTGTGTCTCGAGCCCCCAGCTAAGGTCAAGTCCTCCCCGTCCTTGGAACTGCACGAAGAAACATGTTCTTATAATCTAATTAGCCAAGATAGACAAAGATCAGGAGGAAAGGAAATGTATGAAGAAAGGGAAGGGTTTCGGCAGAGTTACGCAGACACTCCTCCATCCTCCTGCCTCTGGGAGGCTCCAGCCCTTGTCTGAGTGAAGAAAACCCTCCGAAATGCAAAGATGAGAGTGGATACAAAGCCTTCTTCCTGAGTCCGCAGGCAGTTTCAGCAGCTATGGTAGCAAGAGGCATGACCTGCTCCCATTGATTAACTGTGGAAYCTACTGACAACAACTTAAGCTGAGGCTCTCTCAGATATTTCTGCAACAAAACCTTGAGCAAAGGAGAGCTGGCATATTATTAGCATCGCACATCCCAAAAAGTGAGAGTGGCCTATCCCTCCTGGAAACCCCCTATAGGAAAGATCAGAGAATTGGCATAGTCACAGCRTGCTCCAAAGTGCAAAAGTGGCACAAGCCTTCGGTGACGTCGGCCCTGGGGATCATCCACAGCTCTTCAGCTGCTTTTTTTCCTGTTACTCTTAATGTTTCTTAGGGTGTACTTTGGTGAGGCACAGCTGTGTCTAGTGTAAATAACTCTTTGCACTCATCTACTGAAAGTAAAAGGAAGGAAATTAATGACAACAATAAAATARAGCCCAAACCTCCCACTTACAGTCAATGCTGATGCTGCCCAGTTAACCCTTGTTTGATTTTGGTTTCCTGTTAGCTGGGGAAGGTGGTTTCCTCTCAGTTTCTCTGGTGCTATTTTAGTTCTCCCCCACCCCACCGAAATTGCCTCTCTCCTCACAACAAGGAGGATGCAAGAAGCAGCCGCTGTCCACTCTGCTTTTAACTCCAAACTTACCATTAATAATTTAGCCTCCACCACAGGGGTGCCGGGAACTCAAATAACCCACTGCTAGGGYTGGGCTGGGGCTGGGGCTGCAAGGCCAACGAGGCACCGCTAGCAAGGCTAATGGGCTGAAGTCAGGATTTATATCACGCACGYGCCCCACAATTACGTTAAATATGAAGGTAACTAGTGTGATTCATTTTGTCTGAAGAGAGATGTTGAAAATAACACAGGCAAATCTGTCTCTGCAGGCACCTGTTTCTTTCCATAGATTATTAATGCAATTTAAATGACTAGCTACTATGTCTATGCATACGTACCCACAGTGAGGGAGGGCATGATGGCCCTCCAAAGCCGTTGGCCCACTACCGACTAAAGCTGGTGGAATAAGGCCTGTGGCTGTATGTGCTGGCTTGTTACACCTGCTAAGCGCTATTTAAGCTGAGAAATGCATAAATAGCCTCACTGTCATTTTAGGGAAGAGGAAATGGAGGCCCACAAATTACRCTGTTTGCTCTAAGTCATACAGTAAACGGGCTGCAGCCCTTGATGCTGTATGTAAATTTTGCACCAGAATAAACGCATTCGTATTTTGCACCATTTGTCCTGCCAGTGCAAATGCTCTGTTCTGAAACACAGAGTTTGGTCCTTCCTGTCGGGGTAAGACGGTCTTTGATGCAACTTGGTCATTTGAATTCTAAAATAAATATCCCCACACAATTCTGGACTTAAATAGTTCATTTTGGAGTGAATTTGGTTAAAGTTTATCCTTCAGAAACAGAAGCCAAATTCTTCATGGATTGTCAATATAAAATCAGCCAAGCAAAATTAAGTGCAGATTTCCAAATGCAATTAAGACCTTTTAGGTGTTAATAGGAGGTTTTGAGGGGGCTGGAGTGTGGGGAGAGCTCTCAGGGTCAAGCATTTGTATTATACATCTGGGAACCGAAGGGGCTGGGAGGTAATCTAGGGGCAGACTTCTCATTTGCTTTCCAGGCCAGACTGGCTGCAGTGGAAATTTTGCCTGAAGAGAGGTTAGCCTCTTGGCTGCTCCTTTTGGACTGGTTTCACAAGAGGATTACTCCTGGCCGGGAGTGACAGGGCAGGATGAGGTCTGTTCTTTATCCTGGTTTGCACCGTGGCCGGATGAACCCAAAGAGGACTTTTGCCGCCAGCTTTTCATATTCAGTTTTCTCCACAAAATCTGTTTGTACCTCTTGCGCAGGTGAAGTTAAACCTCTACTGAGCAGTTGATATTGCTCAAGCCTCAACCAGTGTCTCCTAAGTGGAAGACCTTACTGGTTAGCAGGCTGCTGGAAAATACCATTTCATTCTTGTTTCTGCCCTTGGTCTGACTCTACAGCAGCTCTGAAGCTCCTTGGAGCTTTCATGAAAGGAGCTCTGTGAAGAGGAGAAACACCAGCAATTGAGCAAGTATTAGTGAATGCAGTGATGGGCACCTCCCATTTCAGAGAGAAATTTCCCAAAGGGCAGAGAAGAGGGACAATGTAACTGCCCTGATCGCTTTGAAAGACAAGGAGCACAAGGTGTCTGGCTGCTTTTCRTGCTGCTGAGAAGCAGCCCCTTGCACTGCCTTGATTCCTCTGTTGACTCAGAATAGAGAAGCCGCGTTTCCCCTCTCTGCCTGCACTCTCCTTTGATTTTAAGGACTGGGTAGGTGCTGAGCAGCTACAACTTTATTTGAGCTTTTTCTTTTGTTTTACTATTTCACAAAACACAAGGAGTAGGTAAAAAAAAACACAAAGAATTGTACGGTTGGCTAAAACAAGTCAAAAGATGCACAGGAGATCTGAGGTTCAGCTCCCCAGTGTGGCAGCATCAYCTTGATTTTGTTGGCTCACAAGAACATGGACGTTTGGGAGGAGGAGTAAAAATAGCCCTTCACACTTCTCTTCCCAGGAGAGAAATYTGCAAGCATATCCCAAATGTGGAAGGAGGAGGAAGAGCTGATCCCCAGGGCAACAAATCCCTAATGGATACCTCAATTGAGACGGTGCTGCAGGRGACTTGAGCCTTATAGGAAAGCAAGACAAAGGAGCTGCAAAAATGAAACAGTGAGGACTTCGAATTGAAATGAAATGCACAACTGAAACTGCTTTACTATCTGTCTCTAACAGCTTTTCCTCATTTCCCCTCCCTTGGCTGTTTCCAGAGAGCCAGTGGGGACTGTCGGATAGCCTTGGTCATGGGCTGAGGAACCAGTCGCCTTGGAGATGTAATCCTTGCAGTCCCTCCTGCCTTAACCCCTCTTCCTCATTTTCCTGATCTGCTGAATGAGGGCTGGGATGATCTTCAGAGGGCATGGTGAGGATTTGCTTATTACYTGGCTAGAGCCTTGTACCCAGTGAGACAGACGAGTTTCATCCCGGGTGCAAAGGAGAAGAAGTCTTCAAGAATTGTGTCCAGCATTATCATAAAAGGTTGAGGAGCTTGCTGATCRTAGCATGGATCTGCAAATCAGCTGTGTAGTTTTATCAAGAAAACCAATAGGGAAAAAACGAGCCATTTTGCCAAGGAGGTGTTTGTAAGCATTTAAACGGTGCTATGTTTGATCACACAAAAAGAAGCTGTTTCTCTGATGTGAAGTTGCAGGAAACCCAAGGGACTATTATTCTGTGTTGTAATGAGGGCTAAACAAGATCAAAGATCTCTTGTACTCAGCACTGAACACAGAAAAAAAACAAAGAGATTCTCACCGGCGTGTCTAGATAGACCAGGCAGAGACAAGAAGCATTAGTATAATCCTCGTTTTACAGAAGACAGATTGGGCAGGCAGGCAGATTAGGGCTTTTCTGYGTAGGGAAGTGACTGTGGAATGAACTCTTGGTGTGAACTGAAAAAGCGACGCCTCTTGCCCAGACGGAGGCTGTGTCCAGACCAGATGGAAAATGAGCTCGGTAACGCTCGTTGAGTCCCCATTGCCTGACGGTGTGGGTGGGGGGGACCTTTCTCTCCTGCAGCCACTGGGATCTGGAGATGGGGAGAGCAAGGGCTCTCCTTTATCATAGTAAAATCAGACATCTTCAGCTGAGCTGCTCACCTTGGGCTCCTTTGGAGTCAGCATAAATTAAGAGGTGCTTTCAGGGCACATTTCATCTGATCTCATCTGACATTTTGCTCAGGGTGACTGCCCCAGGTGTAGATACCTACAGTAGACATGATTTTGCTGTACATACAGAATAAATTCATGTGCACTGGGCAATCGTAGATGGCTTTTCCCATCCCTTTCCTAGTGTGGTCAAGTCCTAAGTGACTTGGCAAGAGTCACACAGAAAGACTGTGGCAGAGCTGAGAAAATGACCAACACTCCAAAGCTGCAGATTTAACGTCCAGACATTATGATTCCCTTCTAAATATAGAGGCAAAATTGGCTGGAAATTAGAATTTCTGTCTGCTGGGAAATGCCCACRTTTGCTTTCTATTTATGATTCTGAATCTGAGCAAACCCATAAAATTTCAAAATGTTTGATGTAAAACCCATTCAATCTGACACCATTGAAACATTTCACTTTGATAACRTATAACAAGTATAACTAATGCGCATACAACATAAATCCCAGGACAATAAAATATAACATACATTGAAAATGCTTCAATTAATATTGCAAAACAATACAAAATGAATCATAACAAATTGAAACAATATCTTTCTATGTCAACAAAACATTTCACCATTGCTGAAGTGAAACTGAGGAAATGCAATTCATTTAAATGTTTCACTGAAAGCTTTTCGTGAAAATTGATGTATTCTTGTGAACAGTGTAGATGTCAATAAAACTGCATTTTAAGATGGAGAATGATTTTCTCAAAAATGTTGAGCAGCTCTGAGATGCACATTTTTTGCTTTTCTGCAAAATAAAATAACTTTCAATAACTGACAAGAACTAGAAGTCAAAAGGTATTTATACTTACTCAGAGCTGGTAAAAATTCCTTACATCCCTTTTCAATGCACATCACAACTTCTCTTATTACATGCGGGTGTTTTTTGGTTACTGAATATATTTAAGAGTAAACTGTTTAGGTGGCATTGAKGGTAACATCCAGAAGAGGCAAATTTGTCCTCAGACCTGGAAAATTCTGTCTACCCACTATGAGATGTTACACATATTTTCCCCCATCAGAGTTTTGTCAGCTACCAGATACCTTCTTCCTCATACCATAYTTGCAAATGAGTTAACTAATTATTACATGTGGCTTAACTGGAGTCATCCTTTTGTGATATAACACTGGTGACTAATTGTCGTATTTAGTCATGTCTCAAACAATGATTGTGTGGCTGCACATGCTGGATGGGTCCCCGTCTGGACAAGAGYTGTGTCTCCCCTCACCACCACTGGCTACACATCTCAAATCATTTTCAAGATACTTTAAACATGAAATAAATCGGTTCAAAATGAGAGCATGGAGGGAAATGTGCTGTTCATGATGGAACATGTCAAAGTCTTCTTGCAGCTTGCATCTCCCAAAAAYATGCAATAAAGAAAGATGGAGCCTTTCCACGTTGGACATCCACACCCAAGTGGGATCAGTGCTCACCATTCACTTCCCTCAGCTGCAGGGGGTCCAACGTTACAAGGAGCTTATAAAAAGCCATCACTTCTTTTCAGAGATGGTCTTGTCTCAGTAATGGGTGGAGCAATGGCTGTGTATGTAATGGACAAGGGTTGGAGGAGAAAGGCATTTCAATACACCCCTAGACCAGGTGTTCAGGAGGTGGGAGTTTCATCACCTCCTGAACCACCATCACAGCTGCAATAATGACAGCTGAGTCCTGGTTTGGCACCGACAGGGACAAAACTACAGCTTGCCAACCTCAGCAAGTGTGTCATGAAGATGTGCAAATGCTAGCCTGCAGACAACTATAATGAATCTGCAAATCTGATGAGACTGAGGCTGTGATGAGTTGCCAGATGGCTGGTGTCCATCTGGAGTGCTGGGCATGATTATGACCTCTCTAAACAGAGGACTCATAATATCTACCATAACCCCATACCCAGACATAACAGGGAGCTGGACTCAAAGCTGTCTCAACAGGAGCTGTGGTCTATGCTGCTCTGTGCCAGGGACAATATTTTTCATATCCCAAGCACTGTTCTTTCCACATTTCTCCCTCTTAAAAGGTTTGTTTCACCCACACCTTCCCCTCTCACCATATCCAAGCAGAGAACTCCACCTTCTATGTCTCACCCCATATCTGAAGTGCTTTAGGCTGTCAGAAAAACTAGAGGAGGGAAGAGGATCTCCAGAGAACAGAGGACAGCTGTCAGGGGAATGGAATGAAGAGATGAAGCCGGAAACCCCTGTGACATGTACTGGTACATTGCAGCTAGCTAGTGCTAGCTTTGAGCAAAGAGCCATGGAGAGGCAGGGAAAGAGAGTATATTTGGGTAATTGGTTTTAATATAACTTTCCTGTAGTTGATCAGACCTTAAGTAGAGTGTGTGCATTTAAGATAGCGTGGAGGGGAGAGCATACTCTGACCTTGCCTCCTGAGAGTATTTTTCACTGACTGTCATAAAGCCAGAGYATGTCCAATGGGGTCAGCAACAGCATATTGTGGGGGAGAGCTGAATGCCCTGGCACAGCTGGTGAGCCACAAATATACCTCTTTGGCAAGGGAAGGTTGTCCGCTCAGGCTGTCTCAGGCTCTGTTCCTCCCACTCCTTGGGCATGTGCTTTCCATACTTCAGGGCAAGTATTAGGCATGAACCAGGACACGTTGGCCTTTTCCTGAAGGACATGGCTGTTCACACAGAAATGCTTCTCGTGCTCTGGTATATGATTAAAAATGAAAAGGCCTGTGAATAAAAGGAAGGATGGAGCAGTCATTTGGAGGGTAATGGGATATTCTGGTGGTTTTATGCTGCCTGGGACTCAGCAGAACAGGAATGTACTCTGCTCTGTTAAAACCTTCTTGGATATTTTTCAGGGACTTAGCTATACAGCTGCAAGAAGGGTATTTTCTGTCCTGCATGCACCTTTTTCCCATGCTGAGTTAGGCGTCCTGCAGGGAAGCAATGGTCTTTTTCTGCATGTTCATGCAGGATCTACCCCATCTCAGCTGTGACTGCCCCCTTCCTAGGTAAGTCATCTCCCTTAGGGCAAGGGATGTTACAGTGGTTTCATGACTGCTCCAAGAACCAACTGAAGAAACATCAGTCAGGAAGGATATACGCAAAGCAGGAGCTCCGAGACATGAGGATGGACCAGACAACCTCTCAGACTGCATCAGTACCAGTAGATAAAACTGGCCAAGGTTTGGTTTAACTTTTGCCTTTACTGCTAAATCCTCYTCACATACAGCAGTCTTGCCCATACTTTTCTGGAGCGAAGCCTCCAGTCCATGTGGTCCCATGAACCACGTGTTCCTGAGCTCCACTCATCCAGGGACAGATATGCCCAGGAGTGCATTACTAGTGAAATGAGGTGGGACTGTAAGACAGTGCTTGAGCCTGCGCTCTGGCACTGCTGAATTCACTAACACAGACAAAACCTCAAGGTCCCTTCCAGCTCTGTTTATCTCCTGCTCCCTGATGGCCTCCAGGGCCCAGTTACCTCAGTAGATGTGTATTCAACAAGGCTGTACAACACAGCGGTTATCCCCATTTGAAGGTAAACTGAGGCACAGGACTGTAAGTAGCTTGCCAAGGCAACATGCAAAATGCATAGCAAACTGGGAAGGAAACCCAGATACCTTTGGTCCACGTGCTAGTAGCCCCTGTAGTCAGGACACCCACAATTTCCTCCCAAAGCAGAGARTGCTTAATCCAGGAAGCCACGCTGCATGTCTGTGTCTCTGGGAGAGAAGTGTGCATTGCATTGGCAATTGAATATTTGGATTGACACAGATCATGGGCCCAGAATTAACCCTATGGAAGCCCTGGTGCCAAAGAAGTAGAGAGGMCTTGGCAGGCTCCCCCATTCCCTTGCAGGGGATTTGTATTTGGGATAAATCCATCTTCTCAGAACATCCTCATGGTCTCCAATAGAAACCAGGATGGAGCCTCCTGGGCAGACAGTCTCCCAGGTCACCATGGCTTGCACCAGAAGGCTTCAAGACCTTTGAGCTTCTAGAGYTCACGTAGAACTTCTCCAAGCTCACCCTTGATGAGTGCCTTGGTAAGAACCCCATAGCCATACCCTAACAACAGTGTGGGTAGGAATGGAGAGGACACCACATCACCAATCACAGGGAGCATGAGAAGACGACAAATCAATGAAAGGAACAGTGTGAGAGGAATCATTGTCCACAAAAAAGCCCTGACTGACATGGCAGCACTGAGCACTGCATTCCTCTTTTCATTATGTTCCCTTCACACAGGTTTCAGCTTCATCTGTCTGTGTTGAAGGCCAGTGAGGAGATGGATTTTACCCGGAGTGCTTTACCTTGCACTCTTTTGTTCCTGGCTGCCTCTGCACCCCAGCAACACACCACCACACAACAATGCCCTCCCTCATCCCGTATCGCTTCCCAACACCATCTTTCCTCCTCCCCTTCCCCCTCTTGCTGTGGCTTGACACAGAGGAACCTGAAAATTCACTGTGATGTTTGAATCCCAGCCAAAACTGAAAGCGAGACCCTGCGACTGGTCTGAAAGCCTAAAAAACATATGGCATTAATTCTGCTTTCCCACAGTTCCTAAAACTGCAATTAAAAGCAGCCCCCACCAAACAGAACCCCATAACTCAGCTCCATGATTTATTGAAATAATGAAGCTTTAGGGGAAAGTTGGCGAGGCACAGGAATTCCACATCCGAGAGACGGGCTGTGCGCACATGGCCCGTGCACAGCAGAGTTTATTTTATTAGTGTGCCACCGGTGGAAGAGCAGGATCAGAGAGGGACATTCCTCCAAGAAAGCTTATCTTTGGCACCCTCTTGACTCCACACAATAAACCAGCCTCCACGTGTGCAAGCTGCAGAAGATGCTGCACAGTCAAATGAAAGCTGGCTGAGGCTAGCCTGTTCCTGTGCCGCAGTAGTTTGGTGGGTAAACAAAGTGCCTTTTTTTCCATCATTAACAAACAAATGCAGCCCATGAGATGTCAAAGATCAGGAGTCATGGAATTGATGTGATGGACTGCAAATCKCCCATTGCCCAAGGAGGTGATATATCATACTTGCTCTCTTAAAACCAARGATTTTTAGGTATTTAGCTGTAAGCAAACATGAAAGTCAATCTACAAAGCTCAGCTCTAGAATTTTCAATGTAGCTGAGTAGTTTGGAGAGGAGGTATATGTGGGCAATCGGTCTAGCTAAGGATGTGGGGAATCAGTCTAGCTAAGGATGCAGATTTCTGCCTCTCTCTCATTTTACTGATGTCTGTTATGATGATCCTTTCTAATAGTTAAATGCAGTAGCCAAGTATAGACAGGATCAAACTAATTTCTATAAGACATTTTATAATCCTCATGGCTTGATACTTCTAAATCACAYGATGAAGGCAAACTTTAGTCAAATTGAGTCTCAGAGCAATGCCAGGAAAGAGGTAGAGCAAGAACTACATTATGCATTTAAATGAGGGCACAGTTGCAAGACCAAACATGTCAAACTTCAATATCTTTTGCAAAAGAGTCTCTGCCAGTTGTCCAGCTCCAGTTTCCACTWCCATACTTGCTCACATAGCATTTTTCAGGAGCATTGGTCTATTTGACAGTTGATATCATGCTTGTTGTGGTGATTTTGCTTAGCCAAACTACTGAAGAAGTAGACAAAGGTACATCACCACCCAATTTCTTTTGGTGAGCAGGAATATTTTGTCTTTCAACCGCCTTCTGCAAACTGGACTATGCAGATGAATGATAACATTTTAAAAACAGACTTTCAGGCTCAGGAGAAGATTATATTCACCCCTTGCAGTGCCTTAAGCTGCAAAGCTTTGTGTCAGTGTGTTGTACAAATCTTGTGCTAGCAGAGTAGGCTACTCCCCCTACAAAGAGAGCATTTGCTGAACACCTGCCTTGATAGAGATCTCTAAACATCATCGCTGATGAGGAGTTGTCACTATGCAACTTTATACTAGAGCAGGTGCAGCAAAAGCTGGCTGCAGTGTCTGGTAACAGGAGACTGAAGTTGTTTGGTTTCCTTTGCCTAGCAAAACAGAAGTGAGCCATAATTGGAAAAAAAGAAGTCTTTTTAAATAGTCTTAGGAATGAAGTTTTGGTTGGCTCTGGAGCCTTTCAAGTGGAGGAGTGGAGGCAAGGGACCTGCAGACTCTGATGAGAGGGCTTATGCAAAAGACCAACTGACAGGGCAGGGACGAACCTGAGGTTAGAAAGTGAAGCTTGCTAAGAGACTAAGGATGCTATTCAGCCCATCTAATGTCAGACGTATCTTCAGGTGAATTAGTCCCTCAAGGTCCCCTTCACAGTCAATGGACAGAAACAGGTATACGCAGGCACGATCCATCTTATCTGTTGCAGATGTCTTCTTTAGGCCAAGAAGAATTACTCCCTAGAGGCCATTGACCATATTGATTAGATGTCCACTAAAGGCAATCTGAGTAGAGGATACTGAGCTTAGATGCGAATGTCTACCTTATTGATATCTTCTGTAGTTAGGTGAGTCCCATCCCTTGAGCCATTCAGCTAGGGGGGCAGTGTTACMCCTGTCTAAATGGACACTTCGTAATACAGAGAGTCTGTGAACCTGCCTCGTAACCAATCTACTTTATTCTTCTCTGAGCCTTGACAGCCCGTCGCCTGTCCTTATGCAGAAGTCCAGACAAAGTGCTGCTTCTTCAGAGCCTGCCTGCACTAGAAATCTGTACAGATATCTACACAGTTAAAGAGGAACAGCTAAAGACAGGAGTGTGAGTGGGAATACTGGTGATTGCAATGACATTACAATATATCAAGTGCCTKGTCAGTGTACCTTGTCCACAGGTCCCAGATTAAACAAATCTTCAGATGTGAGATCAAGAAAGGGAGTCAGCTTGGCAAGGATTGTTGCACTTTTTGGCTTCCTTCATGGTTATCATCCCAACGTCTTCTAGGAATTTCCTTTAACTTCCCTCTGGCTAGTGAAAGATCCTAGGATAATTGGATCTCTTTTACTCTTTCATTAGCATATTAGAAATATGACTTTTGGTCTTCTCCAAACTTAGTTTAGGGTCTGTTATTGACGATGGGAAGCAAATGTGGCCTGTGATGTGTGGAGGAGCTGTTTGGTAGGTGCTGTGGACCATAGCCTTGCCTGCAATTGTGAGGGGCAGACTGGGATGACTCTAGGATATAGACTGCCTCTGTTCGATGATACTACAATGATTTGTGGGAGGATAAAGAAAAAAAAAAGGGCAGACAAAACCAGATCAATTATGAAGCTGAATTCATTGGACAATATGTACCTCAGCAAAGCCAAAGGGAAGCCACAATGCCAGTATCATTTGTTYTTCTAACTGCAGCTTGAAAGCTTTGTGAAAGCTCCTGATGTCCTGGTGGTGGTCAGCAGGGCATGAGCTTATAGTGAGATGTTGTGGTCAGGAGAACTCATATGCTCTGTCAATATACAAGGAGTGGATTTGTCAATGAGGTGAGACAGGCTCTTCCTGCCTCTGCAGGTAGTATTACTGAGCTCATAACTGAAGTATTACATCTAGTTCKGGTGCCTGGACTTTCAAATGCAGCTTGCAAATTTGGAAAGAGTTTAGAAAAGAATGAGTTGCAAACTGCTGAATCTGCCTCACAATGTGACTCTGGAGAAGCTCAAGTCTTTTGTCTGTCTAAGACATTTTCCATCTATCTTTATTTGTGGGCTCTGTGAATTGTCCCTTAGAAGTGCAGAGACTGGCARTTTTCTGCCTGTTGGCATTTGGTTTCCTTTTCCTAGTCCCCTTCCATGAAAGCCTCAGCAGTAATCGTTGGCCTACCAGGCATTCAAGGGCCAGTGGCTAAAAGCCACTTCTCTAGAACAACACCTCTCTGATAGCACAAACCTCTTGTTGAAGAGACAAAACCAAAATGCCATATGGATGGCTGGAGAGAGATGTCCAAACGGAAAGCAAGGTGCAAGCAGATTGCGGTAATGAACCCAAGGAGGGCTCTGCTCATGGACGTCTTCGAAATAGTTTTGAATATTTTCTGAGGAGATACTCACTAGGCCAGTAGGTTTTGGAGACCTCTGAAAAGATTCCCTTTTCTGTTCTTAGTCACCTTTACAGACACTTCTGAAACAGTCTTTACATCCACAGTTACTCCCAGACCACAAAGAAAAAAACCACTAGTTTGGCAAGAAATTACAGAAGCCTGAAGAAGACCATAATGCTCTCTTCTGGCTTCAAGTCTGTAGTGTGTTTGAATAGTGACCACTTTGTTCACCAGAAGTATATACAAATAATCAGAAAAACATGGCAACAGAGTGACAAAATTATGGTATAATATTTCCCAAAATGACCTCAAAGACATAACCAAATTGCTGTAGCAGCCTAACCTCCATCCAGTGTATTTTATTAACTGTTATTACTGCATATTATTTGTTAACAGAGTGCTGTACATGTAGACACTACTTTACAGGTATGTGAAAGACCACCCTGAGGAGTTTAGTTTCACTTAGGCACACAAATATGATATTCATTGCAGCAGCACTATGGGTTAATGATTGTGTAACTGTTTCAGGTTTCTTGCTTCCTTTTTGATTTTATTGCACTAAAGTCAAACACATTTTAAACTCTGGACTTCGAGTTAGTCTGTCTGTTTGAGGCATTATATGGCCATATTGTGTTAGCATCAGAGTGTCTAACAGGCTTCAACGTATTTATTTTACTAGAACATCTAAACTCAGGGTTTTGAACTAACACCTGAACTAACTGGAAATTTTCCATTTAACTTTTCTTTCTTTGATGGCTAGTGGGACATGATACCTTAGCAAAGCAGGGATTTTCATAAACAAACAAAGCATCCCACGTGGGTCGAAGGCAGGCTTTCCATTTGCTTGTGTGTAAAACTCAATCTTCCCTTTTTGTCATTCGGGCTGGGAGAGCCAGGGAGATGTTAAACAAAATACTGTTTTTTTGTTTTGTTTTGTTTTGTTTTGTTTTGTTTTTCTAGTTGTGCTTCTTTCTGCATTGGGAGTGGGAGGGGGAAGCCCAGTTTAATTTAATTGGTGTTTATCACTGTATTACCGAATGTCTCCCTGGCAAGGACACTGGTGAAGCAAAGTCCCCAAAGCACCTTTGTGCCCCGTGCAGCACTGCAGTTGTGAAGCTCTCAGTGGAGATGTGTTTCCTTTTGGTGTTGCTGTTTCCCCCCACCGCAGGGTGATAGTATCAGAGGGAAGGTGTATGGCTGGCTTCTCCTCCAGCCCACCAGCCCTCTGCATCTCTCTCAGACTCTAAGCATCTGCTGACTTGGGTTGAGACAGGGGTTGGTGGTGAGCAAAGCCCATCTATCTCTGAGGCATCTTCTGTCTCTGAGGCAGGAGTTGCATTATAATCAATAGAAGCAGGACACATCAGTACTAGCTTAATAAGCATTTGGCAACCTCATTTTCCAGCACAACGTTTATTTCATAGGTGTTAGAGTCACTGCTGCAGCTTGAACCCACCAAAGAGCTCAAATTCATAAGCTGATGAGAGGAAACCAGAGGGCTGAGCGATTAGCTTAGGTGTAGATTTACTGGGAGTACTAAGGAGACTAAGGAGACTCTAGCACTGCCAAGTGGAGTTGCTGAGCAGCATTTCTCTCACAGTACAAGACCTTTTCCACTCCCCCAGTTACAGTGGGGAAGAAAGACATGGCAAAATCACTGTCTTAGATAGCAATGGTTTCTCATCCAGCAAGAGCAAGCCAAGAACATTTCTCACCATCAGCATCAAAGTCTCATTCACCAGATGTCTCGAGGAAAGGCAGCATCTGTCTTTCTGACAGGAAGTTCTCCGATTTCCCAGGGATGTAGGAAGGATTGTCTCTGATTTTTTTTTCCAGGATTATTACTCTAAACTTAACTGTAAGAGAAGATCTTATTCCAATTCTAGCTATTGCAAAAYATTTTACATGCCAGTGGAAAGCCACAGACTCAATTAATTACTTAATTGCTAATTATTTCAGTACTGAAAAGTATACTATACCCTGCCCATCTGYCCAGGTATGCAGCCCTACATCGGGGAGTTACAGGCTCATTTCTGACAGCATGGAACAAAGTTGTAATGAAGCRGTAAAAAGCGGCAGGGGAGAGAAGTTGGGGCATCTGTTCAGACTTAGCAAGCTCCAGTGCCCAGGCTGGCACAGCAAAGAGAGGAAAAATAAACACACAGGACACAGAGGTGTCTCTGCTAACTTATTTCTCACATGCAGTGTAACAAAAGACATCTCGAGGAGGAACACAAAAGATGTGGGACTTCATTGCCTGAGATAGGGGAACTGAAGGGAGGTTGGGAGGTTAGAACATAAGGTTGTAGTTTAGGAGATATCCCCAACTTGGGTTTAAAGTCTTCCTTTGTCAAAATCTTCCGTATGACCATCAATCACATTACCTGCTCAGTACCTGGGCTGCAAAACTGGGGAAACCAGTATTTCCAAGGGGGCATTGCCAAGATAAGCACACACCACATTAGGAAGTGCTGGTACCCTGGCAGCCAGGGCAGGCAAGCACGAGCCGTGCTGCGACTCGCACGTCCTGCATTTTCCTCATACCCGGAGACACTGCCATCTCGACTCTTGCCTCAGGCTGAAGAGGCTGCCGAATAGGTAACCGGAGTCGTTCCCGGGAGAAGGGCAGAAACATAAGCAGCTCTGGGAGCAGCCTGGAGCTGTGAGCAGGAACATATCTCAAGCTCTCCTCCTCCTGCGCTCCCGTTTTGCAGGTCGGCTTGTGGTGGTGGTGGACAGGAAAGGTCCCTCCCACAACCCTCCGGCACTGCTGCTGCTACTTCTGTGCCTGACCCAGCAGCCGAAGCAGTGGCAGGGTGCAGCTCTGTCAACAAGCCTGGCCAGATTCCTGGTGACAAATGCTCCTGCTGGAGCCCTTATTTTCCCCCGTGTGTCAGCAGCTAATGACAGGTTGTAAAATAGTGGTCAGACTCTGCCTCAGTAATACTGGCACCAGGAGCAACCTGTTTCCTTGGGGGCACCTTCTCCCACCCTGAGGTGCTGGAGACATCAGGCTGTGTGACCTTCCCAGCCCTGTGCCAGCTGTAGCAGTGCCCAGGGTTTGTCAGACTCCATTTTTCATACTCAGTAAGTGATTTAATAAACGGAGGCAAGAATATCACAAAGCTAAAGAGAAGCAGGTAGAGTCAGCCCTCAGCATGTCCATACCCCCCTGGAGAAGGGAAAATCCTGCCAGCTAGACCTTATAGATTCACCTTTTTTCYGTCTTTGAAACAAGCAAACAGCTTGTACACTCAAGAGCCTTGATCCTGCAAAAACTCAGCTTTGCCGGCATGTTTTAGAGAAGTCCCACGGGATTACAAAATTAAACCTGCACCTAAATCTTTGAAGGAGAAGGTGAATATTGGCACTCTGGCTCCTCAGAGCTCAGGCAAGCATGTGAGTTTAGCTTTTCCAAGGCCACGGTCAGAAAAGGCTGATGTCAGGTCAGACCTAGGTGATATCCATCTTACAGCGAGGCAGGAAACATATCTCCATGTTTCTGCTAACCTTAGAAAGCAAGTGGTCAGATTGCTACACAGAGGATTTGTAGCAACAAGGAGAATGTAATTAAATAGCAGGGATGATCTCATTATTGTAATGATGAGGTGTCATTTAATAAGGAGAATCCAGGACTGGGAGCTGAGAACCACTGAGTCCTCATCTCAGCCCTGGCTCCAGCTCCCTTGGCAGCCCTGGGGAGGTCACATAAGGCCAGCATCCTTTCTTCAGTGTGCATTTATGCAACACACGACACCAGGAGACCCTGCTGCTTGTAGAAGCTATTGCAACAGAAAGAAGAACAACAGTAATAAGAAAAATCGCCTTGTGTATCTACCTTCCCTATAAAAGCTGGGTTAACATAATTTCCCATTATACAAGAGACAGTGAGGATCACTGGAAAATGATGATTATGAAGGGCTTGCTACAAGAAGGGCACRGGGTGAAATGATAAGGTTTTGTCTAATCTTCAGGCCCTTCCAAATGCAAACTCAAATGACTGATAAAGAAATCAATGCTATGAGGTTTATGGGGCAATAYAGCCTTGGAAAAATCATTTCCTCAAATAAAGGTTTGGTTTGGTTCATCCTTCTACCATCCCTCCATGCAGCCCTTCTTCCCAGGCCCCTTCAGTCAAAGCCAGCATCCCTTATCCTCAATGATGATGCTAAGTTTAGAAGATTTTAAGTTGTCTCACTCATCCACCCTTATTTTCTGCTTTCAGTATGCTGTGAATTTCGGTTTTTGAGGCTGGGAGTCCYGAGAGGTGAGGCGGACCATTTCAGGCAGAGAGGCAGTGGGCTGTGCAAACGCTTTGAACTGGGCCATGCTCACCTCTGTCATGCTACTTCAGGTTTTCTTATTCATCATCACCCAGGATATTCAGCAACAATTATTCAGCACGGTAACTTTGCACAGTGCCAAGTCTGAGATGCCAAACAGAGCCTCCTCAGCACCCAAAATTTGCATCCCAGATGTCGTTTCTGCAGTCTGTGCAGAAAAGCTCAGCAGTTCATGTCATCTGTGGCAGCATTTCTGGGCCGCCCACGAGGCCTATGTACCACCCTGGATCTCAGCAGCCTGGTAAAGAGGCTCTGCTTTTGCTGCCATCCCCACCCCTTCCCMTTGCCAGTGGCTTACTGGAAAGCAGCATCCCCTCCCACAGATCAGAATAGAGAAATCTTTCATGGAGGAGGAAGTGTGGGACATTGATATCTTTTTCCTTGGCGTAAGAAAGCTGGAGCGTTGAAGGGGTTTTCCCCCACAGCCTGACCTGCAAACACTAARGAAAGTCAGCGGCTTTGCTCTCTGAGCCATTCCAGTATTACAGMAAGTAAAGACTAGAGTAGCATGTGTAAGAGATTTCAGTTCAGCTCTATAGCCTTATCCCAAAGCCTGTTTTTGCCTTTGAATTTTAGCATTTGCTTTTGGAGCCTTAAATGGCACTGCCATTCTTTCTTTATTTTTAAACAAGTTCATCATAGAGGATAAAAACACTGAGCTGCTTTACCTCAAACACACACCATGCACACACACAGCACTGACACACATCCCTGATAAATTGCTTTCCATTTAACAAACAGCTTCCATGACAAAATAAACCACCGGAGCATCCTGTTATCAAGATCGCATCATGGGAACCCCGAGTTTCTCGCAGATGACCTTTTCCATGGAAGGATTCAGTGCTCCCAGACTGCCAGTGCTTGAGCTTTTTCCATTGCCTGATCTTGGAACCTTTGCTTTCTGTTTTTTAAAGATAYCTAGCTCTTGGTTTTGTAGAGAAAAGCTTGAAAGCTTTAATATTCAAGTTTCCTAATCTTTAAGCCAACCTTACCATCTGGGAGAGGGCCAATGAGTGATTCTTGAATTTCTAATATTAAAATATCACTGATGTTGTTAATTGCTAATTTTATTATCACCATCCCGCAGTGAATTTAATGAGGATGGTAATGAGCTGCTCACTGTCCACAGTTCACAGATCACAGCTGTAACAGGTCCTTCCTTCAGCCTTATGATGATACCATAAAATGCTGTAAGGGGAAACGATAATAGCTCTCATCTGCGCTGCTTAGAACAAGTAGAAGTCTGGACAAGCCATGCCTTTTTGATCTCCTGGGCTCTAAGTCTTGACCCATCTTGGACCAGGCATAACAAATAACAAGCTCTGAGAGTATGGTTTGATGATACGAAGCAATGTTAGCTCTAAATTACTATTTCTGCTAGACCCAGAGCCCAGCCACTCTGGTAAGGCATTTATCTGCAGCGTCTCGTGTCTGTTTGCAGCCCTGGAGCTAATACCATGGGGGTCTTGAACAGAAATCTTTGTCAAATCACACTGAAAAACACAAGATTTTTCTTTGCAGCAGTCCAGGCTGGATTTACCACTCCTTTCCATGGGTATCTGTAGTGTTTCGGGAAGGTTATATATGAGTTAAACAACGCATGAGCCGTTGAAAYATTTCAAACGACTAATATTCCCCCCCCCACCCCAGTGGAAAATCAAACCTTAAACCACCACATTTCCTTGCAAAGCTTGTCATGAAAAATTTATCCTGTTTCCTGATTGACTATAAAAGAGACTGAATAAAACTGGTGTTTCTGTTTTTGCTTCTGCTGTTTGAAACAGCTGCTTTCTGACAATCTCTTTGAATGGAGAGCAGTGTCCAGTTTTCTTTAGTCAGATGACGCTCATGGACTCCCCACTTATGGGATGATCTGGTAAAAACTTTTCAAGAGAGAACCCAGGGACCTTCCCTGTGGTCTTATTTTGTTTTTTCCTTTGTGAGAAGTACATGAGTTCCAGATTCTTTGCTAATCATTTGAGGAACCACAAGAGAAAGAGAAAATGTCAACATGAGTTCCTCTTCACTTGTAAGCTGGCTCGGAGGTGATTGTGGTTTGAAGGAGAGGAATGAACTGGGAGGAAAAATGATACTGCAAGGTGGTTTAATAGAAATCCCAGACAAAGAGCTGCTTCCTAAATTCTGCCTCTCTACTAGGCTTCAGGTGGTGGAGGTAGATGCACRTGCAGACTCTTTCCAAAGGTGAAAGCACGATGTGGGATGTGTTTTCCACCAATCTCTTGTCAGTGGTAAAAAAAAGAGTGCGAGATGAATACTTCGCTGTTCTTCATGGGATGGGGGACATCATTCTCCTTGTGTGCATGTGCAGAGGGAGGAAGGGTGGAGGGGTAGGAATGGTTTTGTTCCCAAACTATGTCGTAACAGAGCATCTGAACTACCTAAGGTCCTGTCCCACAGCCCTACCTTCTCCTGCCCTCAAATTTACATCTCTCAACCCCTCCTGCTCTAAAACCTTTCCTATTAAGTAGGCAAGAGAGAAGAAGAAGACTTCAAGTCAGAGGGAAAAAACAGACATATGGCAGTCTTATGCTTGCACAGTTCTGAATAATGCTAAGCTACCCTACTCCAAACACCAGGCCTGATGGAAACGTCATTAGTACTGGACATGAATGAAGGCAAGTTCTTGCTGAAGAYGAAACCTGAGCTTGTGACCCAGAAGAAGTGCTCTGTGGTCTGTGACCCCCACGGCCAGTTGGCAGAAGAGATGCCCTGTACTTGTGGCTCAGACGAATTGATCTGCACACTTACGTGGAGAGTCTGTATTTGAGTGACCTATATACTAAACAAAAGTGACGCCACACGGCCAAATCAATACATGTCAGGTCACATTACCTGTTATTGATGAACATGGTTGTTAATCCTAACATATTCTATTTGCAGAACTTCCTGGTCTCCTCAGGGCTGTATGGGACAAAGTTTTGTTTGGTTGAAACTTCTTTAAAGGAGAGMAGCTTTGCTTATGAAAGATCGTTGTGAATGGGGCCAAATATGTAGTTTACTACTACTGGTGAGCTCTTCATATCTATTCTCTTTGCTTCCCTCAAAACAAGTTTCAGATGTCCTAGGGTACCCTTTACAAGCCACAGGCCTGATTTATCTATGTAATATGGGTACTTAACTGAGGAAACCAAGCTGAAAGTGTGATCACCGCAGACTCTCCTTGCTCATGGAAGAGGAGAAACCCTTCTGTAGGAAGCTGAGCCGCAGGCTCTGAATCTCTGTCTGCAAGCACTTTTCTCTTCTTGTGGTTCTTAATGGCATCCAGGATGCCCAACTCATAACTGGGATGCTCCCCATAATGCAGGGTGGGTCCAGGTAAAGAGGAGGTGCTCAGATCACAACTGCCTGTGGTTTCTGAGCAGGGCCTCCTCTTTCCACCTTCACTATGTCCCTGTATGGTAGTTTCTCCTGACCTCTGTGGTGCTTGGGACCAAGCACAGGCCCCCAGGGGCTTGCAGGGAAGACAGAGCTATGGCACAGGGGGAGCAGGTAGGAGAGCAAGATGAGGGACAGCAGTCCAAGTCCTCCTCACAGATTGMGATATGACAGGTCTGGAGGTACGGGTTGCACTGAGCTGGTAAGAAACCAAGGTACAAGGAAGATCAGTGCCTACCAGCCCTAGAGACAACAGTCATGAGACCTCAGGCCTTGTTTTGCTGCCAAGTCAGCTGTCCGTAGCAGTCCTGCACTTCAGCCAAGATTCCATCCCCCTCAAAGCACCGGCATTCCCCTTCCTCTTCATTCCCAGTTCCTCCTGTCTAAGGGGCTTTCCTTTTCCTTTCACATCACACATGAGGTCAGAGCCACCTATCACTTTTCATGCAGGATTCAAGCACAGAGCCCCACACTGCAGTCTTTGCTGTGGTGGCACACTGCCCCAAAGTGCACTCCCTGGTCTCCTCCATGAAGGAACTGCCGATTTGGACAATGCTTATCCTGTCCCTGCAGACTGCACCAGTTCGTATTCTCTTTAGCTTCTGGACCTCACCATCCAGGAGCTTTCTCTGTAGCTGAGCAGGACTTGCTGCTACCCCAGTTAGAGTAATTTCTTGGCTTGAGGTCCTGACCAGGAAAATGCATTTGTGTCCAYGATGCTCATTTGCTGCTGTGCCCTTGTGCTCTCCATGGGCTCCTGGCACATCTAACACTTTCCATGCCTGGAGTGTGCCCTTTAATTCRTAGCTGTGCTGAGTTCTCCTTGCCATCAGCAGGAGTTTTGCAGAGCAGGACTTTATTTTGCCTTTATTTTGCAGCTGGGCTGGGTCTTCTTTGTTGCTTGATGAGGGAAAGGATACAGCATTTGCAGGTGGGAAAATCTGCCCCAGCAGTTAGCGTTCTGGCCAGATTCCTGTTGCAGCTGGCTTGAAAGAGCCCACACTCACCATCTGTTGTCAAGAACAAAACTGTTGTGGTTTTGAAACACATGCACTGACATTAAAAAGGCACACACAGAAAAATCCCACTTGAACGACTTCATAAAAAAAAAGTGGCAGCAGCAGCAGCCTTGCTAAACAGGCTGTGGCGTTCGGGTTGATTAATATTGTTAGCTCTAATTGGAGTCTGTTGCTTTTACCTAAGTCTTCTTTTAGTTTGCGCAACAGATTTTCTTGTAAAATTTGCTTCTAACAGGACTCTTAGGATTCCTATTAGGAATATTAAAGTCAAGGGAAGAGAGCAGGTGACAGGGTAATTTCCCAAAGAAATCACCTAGTGGGAACATTTTAGTGACATTGTAGCTGGTATGTTTGTGTGTGTAAAACACAGCCATGACCTGGATGGACTCCATGTGGCTCATTTGTGTGTCACCAGCTCTGTAGTGTGTCTTTTTAAGGGAAGTCAGGATTCCTTTGGATGATAAAGGGCCCATGCTTTTAGTGCAGGAAGAGCTGGATTTAATCCCTGTGGCTGCTGTAAAGTGGCCAACATGTGCAGCTGGGATGCCTCAGAAGAACCAGATCCACTTTCTATGGGGAGGAAGCRGGAGGGAAGCATTCACTAAAATAATCCGATTGAAATGCCCTTCTCTCTTGCTGAACTTTCTGCGCAACGCTTTGCTCTAGAGAGGCTGTGYGTCCACCAAGAAGGGCTGAGCAGCTCCAACTGTTACTTGGCATCACAATTTTGCCTGGAAAAGTCTGTTAGCTTGGCTATATATTTAGCTAGCGTCAATAAAGCCCGTGGACTGCTGCTTTGAATTCAGCAAGCGGCATGTGAAATGCTGCCAGACCAGAGCGGATCCATAAGCCTGTGGCCCTGGCTGGCGGCGAAACCAGGCTGAGGCTGCACTGGGAGCAACGTGAGATCACAACATGTGACAGATCTGAGTTCAGAGGGGTGACTCAAACCAATCCCTCTAACTGGCTTTTCTGCTTTGATTCATTCATTCTGAGCAGCACAGATGGAAAAGGAACAAGCGACAGTAATTTCGGCTTGAGAGAAAGCTCAAATGGGAAGTGTGCTTCCCTCAGCTTGTCCATAGCCTCTGTGTAGCTGCTGTGCCAGCAAAACCTGAGGAGTGAAGCCAAGGGCTACTATCCACTCAATGCTGCTCCGTCCGTCACCAAGCAGGAGGAATGCAATAACTCTCTACAGCTATGTATGCTAAAGACACCAAGGGAAGAGTGGGATTGGGTCAGAGTGTTTCCAGGGGAGCTCTCAATGTGTAAGAGGGGAAAATTAAAGGAAAAATTGAATTAGAAACTCTAGGGATTCTTCCAAATGGCAAAAGCTATTAGAGTACTTTCTGCTCCATCATATGAAGGCTTTCCCTTTCCCTACATCTCTGAAACAAGTAGGCAGGCATGAGGATGTGCTCATGTATGCGAGAACCAGGTCTCACACTTGCTCTCCAAAGTTTCTATTTTTTTATATTTAAAATCATAGAATCATAGAATCATAGAATCAGTAAGGTTGGAAGGGACCTCCGGAGATCATCTAGTCCAACAAAAATGGGCAGGTCTCCAATGTTTAAGGTCTGAACAAACCTAGAGCATGATGCTGATGTAATACCTGAGTGGGGAGAGAGCCCGAGGAATCGGCCTCAAGCAAACTCATGCATTTGTCTTCCAGGTCCCTTCTTCATCCTGSAGAACATGCTGGCTGTGGGAGAGGGTTGTCCTCTCCCACTGGAAGTAGGGACAGCTTTGGCACAGCCAGCAGCTAGGTCTGACTCCAGAGGGTGCAGTGATGATGAGCCAGGTCTGACCTGAGGGGCCAAGAGCTTTCTCTACAACTATGATAMAAAGAGTTTGGGGAAAATACCATTTCGTTCAGCTCCGTACTAAACAAATCAGGTTCTTCATTAAAAATCCTGACAAGGATTTATATTCTACTGATAGACAAACAACTAAAAATGCAACAGGCAGCTCCTCTTGACAACTAGAGAAATTTTTGTTGTGTGTTAATGCTGCAGGTTAGGTGTCATCGTTACAAGCAAATCCTTTGCATTTTGGATGGGGTTCATCTGAGCCSTCACAGCCATTGGTTACTTCAGGTCTATGGCTACACTTTGCCTCTGAAAGTTAGCTCTACCTGCCTTACCTTATATTGTGATGTTTGGGGATAGAAGGTTCAAAATTGTGTCTGAGGACAAGAAGGAAGGAATGTAGGTGCTCAGGTGTTGTCTTAGCTCATGCAGGGTCAGAAAGACTCAGTGTAGGAGAATCAGATTGGTAGTATGAATTTAGAGATCTTGACCAGACTAAGTCATGAAGATGGGCCATTGGCTGCATCTTGCTTGCCCCCTTGCCTCAGTCACTCAGGAGCTCGACAAGGGCTTTTATAAATGCTCCTCTGAGCTCTCCCTAGCAGTGTAATGTCACAGCATCCCCAGCTTGACAAGGAGACTGGACAGCAAAATGTCCTTGTGGGATGGCTCTGAGACATGCCGCTAGTGAAGACAACCTCATCCTGCGTGACACTGGGGTGCAGATCTAGTTAGCAACACCAACACCTTGAATTTGCTCCTTTCAGGCATGCCCAAGAGACAGCAGAGAAGAGGTGGGGGAATTTACTTCCTCTCTCCTGGAAAATAATAATAATAATAATGACATTGTTACAGTTGAATAAGATTTAGCATAAAAGGGAGACTGAAATAGAGATAAATGCTTTCAGTTGCTGAGCATAAATTTTCACTAATATTTATTTCCCTTCTCTCAATCTCTTTTCTTCTCATACCTGGTATCAAGTACACTATCAATTGCACYAATTCCAAAGCTTTTAAGACCAACTTAGAAAACTTCTCATTGTGCCACAGTTATTCAAGCAAATGCTGTTGCCAGATTCTGCTTCTTGAACTAACAACATTTCTCAGATCTTGAACAAATGATTTCTCATCAAGGCCTGACCCAAACCCACCAGAAAGCTTCCTACTGCATGATTTCCAGTTGACTTCAGTTCAGGTTCTTCCATGAGGGTGAGCCAAAGCAAAGAGCTGGTGCCTCATGACTCCTGCATTAATGCACCGTGCAAGAGGAAGCCGTATGAGCATAGGTCTAGACCAGCGGGACGGGGTGATGGACATCTGCATGTGGCAGCTGCCCTTCGTGCACCAGGTGCCCTTCGTGCTCTGCTGGCTTGGAGGCATTTATGGGAGGCCTGGCATCGACCTTGCTGGGGTTTTAATCTGGTCGTGCCCCACTCTCCCCAGAGAGAAACTTGTGGAGAGACTTCTGTGGCACTGCATGCCTWTCCTGTCAGGTTGTCTGAACACTGCACAGTCTCCGGGGGACACACACCCCCATCCCCAAGCCACTTCTGAGCAGAAAACTGCGGAGCCAGAGGAGCCTACATCTGCCTGAAGGCATGTTGCTTCCACTGGAGTCTTTTACGTGCTGCAATTTCACATTAATCTTGTTACACCCAGTCATGAAACAGGGCTTACCTCCTGGATCAGAGAAGGGCTTTCACCGAATAACCTCACCGTGGACAGGAGGACAGGGACAGGGACACCTTCCTTGAAAGGGAGGGAAGGAATTATTCAAATTCACATGTTCACTACATTGCAGGTGCTCCCTTTCTTTTCCCTGTATTTTAATGCTTCAGCTGGCTATCTCCAGGCCCGTTTCTAGCACAGCCATTCCCAGCTATGAGGGAAGGCGATGCTAAGGAGATCCGAAATGTAGCGCCRAGGCAGAGGTGACAACAGCAGGCCAGGGCAGAGCTCTATTCACTGCCCTCAGGGTGGAAATTGCRTGGACTGTAATATCCCCCAGCCCTTGGCTGAAGACTGGCTGTGTCAGGAGTCCACTTGCAGTCAGGGATCACAGTGGGCCTTTGCCCAGGCCCATGAAAGCACACAGGGTTGTTTGGGTGCTGCATGTGGTATTTTGCATCCTGGATCCAAGGCTGGCTCTAGGCAGTAGTGAAAAGCCATCCAGATGCAGGGAAAGCTAGAGCTGTCTGCTCTAGCAGACAGGGAATTTCCTGTAGAGCATCAATAGAGAAAAAAAAGTCCTTACCAAATTTCCCTTAATTATTCCTGGAGGACAAGTCACCTTAACCTCAGGGTCCAAAGAAATCCTAGGTGATGCTAATCCCAGGCTGAATCATAGACAGACCTTAAATCTGGTGGATACTATTCCTGGCATCCACCAGCAAGACTCAGTGTGATTTTAAATCACATCTGGCTCCAATATTAATAACTGAGAGATTTTTGGGGARAGCAGAGGTTTTGTTTGTTGGTGCTTTTACTGAAGTCTCCTGCTGACTACAAGTCATAGTGATACAAGTGATATCCTGGCAAGGCACCACACTCCCACATCAGAGAGATGACTGTATGGACACTTTCTTAGGGGTATTCCTCCCATGTCGTCAAGAGGTAGATAAACCACCAGCAGGAGGTCTCTCTCTGTCCCTCTCCCTTGACTGGAGGGGGAGGTGAGATCCATAGGTCACCTCTTCTCCTGCCTGAGCAGGTATGTTTTGCGTGCTTTGAACTGATACTGGCAGTGAGAGAGTGCGTGTCACACATACTGCTATACAGCCTAAGCATTAGCACACGTCACACACAAATCTACTTACTTAGGTCCATTCTGAGAGAGAGAGAGAGAGGAAGTTTTGGTCCAGAGATGGACAACAACCAGCTAAATATCAAAAGAAGTAAGGAAAAGTAGAAGGAAGGAACAAGCTTGTCCAGACCTTCCTTTTCCATTGCAGTGATCACAAACCTTTCATTTTAAGCACTGCATTCATGCCCAGCACAGCACTTTAGAAATGCTTCTGTGAGTTAGAAGGATGGCTCAGAATTTCCTTTGATGGTTACAGGAACAGGCAGAGGAGAAAAAGCTTCTTATAAAAGCTAGGATGCTGGTATCTGTTGAGAGGGGGCATGTCCTTACATCTATAGATGCTGCATGAGGCTATGGAAGTGCTGGGCTCGGGTCARTTTAGGTCACTTCGGCTTAGATCAGTTGTTCTGACTTGCAGCTGAGTTTCAGAAACCAAAGGCACAAGTTCTGCTCTCCTGATGGCACTCCAAGTAGATGTCTTGATTGCAGCAGGACCTGGGGAGCAAACCACCACCTGAACACTTTCCTTCTGACTCCAAAATGCAAGGAGAGAGCAAAACACTGGTGACCTGAGGGTATACCTCAAGAGCCTTGCCTTGGGCTGAGGACTAAAAGAGGCCTCACCCAAAGGAAGATGTCACCTCAGTAACGTGACCTTCATCTATGGGAAGCCTAAGGCCACTGTATTTTGCCTTCCAGACAGCCATTTACTCCTCTGGATTGTAACCTAAGACTTGGTAAGAGCCGTGTGAAGATTCTGCTCTGCCACAGACTGTCTATGTGATGGTAATGGAGTTATTTAGCTCTTCCACACTTTAGTCTCCCTTTCTATAAACCAAAATAGAGATACTATTTCCCTACACCACATGGCTGTTCTGAGGATAACAGCGTTACAAGGCAGACTGGTCAGACGAAGTCTTAAAGAAGGCTCTATGAAGTCCTGTAGAAAAGTGCAAAGAGGTTGAATTCCTGTCCTTGTTCTTGGGACTTGGGATCTTGCCAAAGTCTGCACATTCAAACATACATGTCTAAAATTCAAGCCAGACCTTTATTTCTTGAGATATTGAGTGGCAGAGACTCAGACTGACCTTGGTATGATTTCTCAGGCTGAGCCTCTCCAAGGCAATGCTCAGCAGCAGTGATAGTGGGAGACCTCCAACTCTTGAGGTGCTTCCAGTAAGAGGAGCAGTGGTCAGAGTCTGCACTTGAGTATCTCAAAGTCCTGACCTGGCAACTTCAGGCCAAATCGACAGTTAGTTTTACTAGGGTGTAAGAGAAAGCAAAAATGGGGCAATTTTGTCTCCTGTAAGACACCTAAGATGCATATGTCCCTGTTTTTCCTATTGTAAGCAGAGTCATGTACCAGGCTAAAGATGTGCTCATCAACCTCAGCATTTTGGGGGGGAAAAAATGTAACCCTAAGGCCCTGTTCATTTCCTACATTTCCCTCCCTTTTAGATAAATCGCAAGGATGTTCTGGGTTATAAACCCCAATAGGCTTGTAGGATTCTTACCTAGGGGTTCAAAGGCAGAGTTGCCCCTCATTAGAAGGGCTATTTGCATAAAAATGGGAGCACTGGGTCTGATTCCTCAAGCTGGGAGCTGCTCTCATGAAGACCCAAATGCCCTCAGATCCCAGAAGGGCACTCAGCCTCTCTGCGGGGTGAGCCCCTAAGCTCCCTACAACTCTGTACAGACATTTTGGGTGGGGAAGGAGGAGGCTGTATCCAAATGAAGCAGCGGGGGCAATTGCAGAACTCAGGAGGTAATGACCCATGTTGGAAAGCAGCCAGGAGAGCAGAAATAGCATATGGAAAAGGCTCTAAGAGAGCAATGGATGTTGCTGATTCTTAGGAATAATCAGCAACACCTCTTTACATGCTGTGTGTTTTAKCACAAGTTGAGAGTAAAAATCCTCTCTGCTAAAATAGCAGAGTCTGCATTTCCTTCCCCCCACAGACAGGCTCCATCAGCACTACAGGTATGATGTCCTCCTGCTTCCTTTGCTTGGGATAAATATCATGATCCGCTTTCCATCAGCAGGAAAACCGAGGCACAGACAGCACAAATACCTTGCCCTTGGTCATGGACCTTGTTGGTGGCAGCGCTGAGGTGAAGGCTCGAGAGGTACATGTACTGCTGCAGCTTTATTCCTGCGCTATGTCAGAAAACATTATCTCTCACTTTGATGCATCCAGATTTTCTTGACACAAATTGCTGAAATCGCTGAGAGAAGCATTTATTTCAAAGTTCAGCACATTATACGTAGGGAGAGAGAAGTTGAGTAACTGGAAAAATCAACTTGGAATTGCATCACCAGGAGCCAGAATGTTTGTTTAATCTTTTGTGAGATGAAGCAAGCTCCAGTTTGGCCTCATCCAGGCGTGATTAGTCAAAAGATAACGAAGGGTTTCTAGACAGATCCCTGACACTGAGTGATTTCAGGCATGGATGTATTTTGGAAAGTGGGGGGGAGGAGGGGAGGAGGAGAGAAAAAGGAAGGATGGTCCCTTTCCCACCTGGCCAAGCAGACTATAATATTGGCCCTAAGACACATTTCTCCAAATGAGCAATTCCTCACTAGCTGAGTTGCTCTGTTTCCCTCCTTTCCCACCCTTCCCCACTGAAGAACAAACCAATTTCAGTAAATTATAAACCAAGGGACTTTGCAGTAAACCCCCATCCCCAGAAAGATCAAAGCTGACTTTTATCTTGGATAAGCCAAATTTTCTGGGATACGAAATCCCAAGAGCACAAGTGCCGCCAGGAGGTTTCAGCTGTCCTGCTCCCAGATGACAAAGCAGCCCCTGCTTTRAAGGCTCCAGGGTTAAGCGTCCTTCCTGCCTCTTCCTCGGCTCTGGCAAAGCTGCTCGCTCACCTGCTTCTGCACAGTCCCTGGCTCCTGTTCCAGCACGGGATGACAACAGGAATGTAAAATCTAGAGAAATGTTTTGCAGACTTGTGATTCCTGCCTGATTTCGCACCGTGACAGCTGTCCTTGGTGGTATGCCTCGCTTCATTTTGTGTCACATCTCCCCTTGTGCCAGCCAGCACATGCTATTCTGCACCAGGCGGGGCAAATCTCTTTTCGCCTTTTAAGACCTGCAGTGTAAATGGCTTGGAAGTCTGGAGATGTAGAGTCTTTTTCCTTCAAAAACTGAAATTTTGTTGGGCTCTAAGAATTTACCCACCATACATCTAGTCTGAGCCTTGCTRTATTTTGCAAATAGAGATTTTACCTTGATGCATTCCTGTTTGCAGTCCTAACAGAGCTCCCCTACTCAAAAATCTGCAGGGCTAGGATCTAAACTCATCTCAGCAAAACACAGTGAAAGAAAAGTGTTACCACCCGTCATCTCTTTCAGGATAAAGACCAGAAAGGGGAGAGTTTTGGCTCCCAGCAGCAGCTGCAAGTGAAAAGCGCTGCTCAAGACTGTTTAGCCCTTTGGAGCCTGCAGCCTTGGCTGGGAAAATCAGTGGACTTGGCAGTGCTGCTGAAACCCAGGCATGGAAGAAGAAGCACCCCCCCCCAAAAAAAAAAACAATTAAAAACTAAGTGGTTCTGTGGATGGCTGCAGGCTGGTTTCCTCTGACTCTGGATATCGTGGCTGAGTCGTATGACAGCTGGTTCCTGCCCTCACACCTCTCCTCGACTCCCCATCACCCCAGCCCTGCTACTTCCTCTCGGGACACCCAGTGACCACAGAGGCTCCAATCCCCAAGGAAAGCAAGCTAAAAACTATTCAAATGTCAGAGAAAACCTGATTTAAAGGAAGAAGAAAGCCCAGATAGAGGCTGGCCAAAAGATAAAAATCCCTCAAAACTTTGTCAGCCCTTTCTAATGCTGTGGTTTTCTGCTCTGAACCCTGGTCTGAGAGCTCTGATTTTCCCTCCTTTTCATCTCAGACCTAGACATGAGTTTTTCTCTTCATTGAACCCTGCAAAGCACGTAGGGGTTAGCTGTTAATTCAACTGTTTCCGCTGGGCTCCCTGGGAACTTGAGCACTGTGTTTTCTCTTTGGTGAAGTGAACCACATGCGAATAAAACACGATGGAGCAGAAAAGCATCCCTAGATGTATGAACGGCCCGTGCAAYGTAACCTCCCATACAGATGAGTCGCCTTTATTAAACACACCCGAGCAGGGCGAATGACTACGTGCTGCTCCGTAATATTTTGAAATGAATGCATATTTTCTTGATTCCACTCTTGCTCACATCCTTAAGCTATGTGTTTTGGGGGCTGAAGRCAAGTGGTCATCCCAGGATCAGGCAGGATCAAGGTTAGCTTGGTCCTATCTATACCATTGCTTGATGTCTCAGGGAAGGCTATAGGGTCCCAGCTGCAATCTCTGCTCCTTACTGGCCATTCAACATGCAATAGGGTCCCTCACCCAAGCTCTCCACCTGCAGCAGCACTTCCCAGCCTCCGCTCCCAGGACACATGAGGCATCTTGTCTTTGCTTGGTCCCAAAGCTCACCTTCCAAGTGAAGAGGTGTGCTCCAGCCAACTCTAAAAAAATGCCTTATTTCTAAATTAATGAATTAATTAATCTATCAATCAATTAAATACAAAGCCTCCCCTCCACCCCATGCAGAACCAGCCTGGTGTGAATGGAGATTGTTCAATCAGGGTGAGGGATTGTTATGAAAAGGAATCTGTGGGTGTGATTTGTTTCTTCTTCTGACCTTGGGAGACCTTTACCTACATTTCTTTCTCAGACCTGAATTAGCAACATAATAACATAGCACTGGAAAATTATACTTAAACCTCCCAGCTATTTCTGGGTTACAAAGGCTCTTTCTTTTTTTCAGTCTAACCTAGTTTTTCTGTGGAACCTTCCCAGCCTTTAGAAAGAGACATCCCAGTTTTTGTCCCTATATAATTATATAAAGTCTGGCCTATATTCATGCCCTTTTGCTCAGTTGCCTTTAATGTCAGCGAGGGATTCTGTTCCCTTTGGAGAGGTAAAGAGCAGCAGCAAAGATTGACACTTCACCTCTGCTTCTGCCCTGAAAATGGCCTGGATAAAAGTTGGCTCTGTCTGTGAAGGTCCCCACCAGCTGGAGAAGGCTCTTGAGAGAGATGGTGGTGCATCCATGGCACAAGACACAGCTTTGCTCTCCACTGCACAAAATRGAGGTGCCCTGGCCCTACCTTATGAAGTGCCCAAAGTCCTGATTGAGGTTTTGCACGTAAATGGCAAAACTGTAGTTCTTCAAATCCAGTTTGTCTTCTTTTTAATCATGTAGATGATACAAAATAAATGCTTATGATTTTTTCCCAGGAAAATGAYGGGAAAGGTAGGCAAGGGAGATATGCATTCACCCTGGCAACATGTTAGCCAGTCCTGGGAGGTCTGCGTTTTCAGGACATGTAGGAACTCCTCCTGAGGAGAAATGCAAGTTGAGGGACTGCAGAGGGCAGGAAGAGTGGGTCTGCAGACTTCAACGTCAGTCAGTCTTGGCTTTGCTCTCATTTCCTCCAAAGCATTGGAGTCAGAAGAGAGATAGATTTAAACAATTAGCTTTTCTAGCATTAYCTAGATCCTTCTGCTGCTTTCAAGGGGCTTGAACCAGGCCATACATCACAGCATCAGCTAAACACCCCGAAACATTACAGCAGTGGCACCTTGTGTGATCAGAAAAAATCCACAGAGCTGAGGATGACTTAACAGAGCTAAGGATGACTTTCACAGAAAACCTGCCTGGCTCCTTGCCTTTGCTGTGCCTCATACAACCTGGACAGGAACAAGAAACACCGAGCTCTGTGCGAGGCAGCCAGGAGGAGACGGGCACATCTGCAAGGCCATGTGCTGGCAGCTGGCTTTTTGCTGACGGGTCTTGAACTGTCATCTCTGGCTAAGGAGCACAATGAGTCTTGTGCAGGATGGAGCAGCAAGGGGAGTGAGCTCGCCATCTCGACACAGCTTCACCGTGAGGTGAGAAAGGCTTGTCTGGCTTTACCATCTCCTGAGTCAWTTTATTTCAATGTTGTAAGAGGCAATAAAGCAAGGCCCAGACCACAGTCATACACAGCCTTGYGGTCTTTCCAGAAATGCTTGGACAGAGACCTGTGAAGTTTGGTCACTTGCAAGATGAGTGGAAACAGCCCTTTCCTAACTTGTCACTGGCAGCCCCTTAAAAACCAAGAAATTTTGAGTCAAAAGAATGAGACGAATTCCTCCTACTAGCTGTTAAAGAAGAAGAAGAAGAAGAAGAAGAAGAAGAAGAAGAAGAAGAAGAAGAAGAAGAAGAATTGCATAGTGTTTTGGAGGCAGAGTCTGCCCTCCTGGTTGTTGCCCATGGCCAGTGTACATGTGCATTGCTGCAGAGTGAGGGCTCACCTGAGATCACATTGTACGAGTGGAAAATGTGCGGTCTGTTAAGGATGGAGGGGATGGGTGAGGAACAACAGGAACACCCTTTCCTGGAAGGTGACACACCAGAACATTTTGGACACTTTTTGCTATATTGCGCGGTTCCCTCTACAGGTCACAGTAAGAAGCACTAGACAGCTRGGGCTGACTGTTGTGGTGGGGAAGAAAAGGCATTTTGGTGTGTGGCTGGCTGAGGAAGGGGCTTTGAGTCATGCTGGCAGAAGGAGGCTTGCACCACTGATGCTTTAGTTTCAGGTTTACTGGGAAAAATCCCTATAGATATATTAGTTTTGATCACAGGAACATCATATTCCTAGTTCTTACAGATCAGATTGGATTCTTATGAAGGCATGGTGATCTTTCATTAAACGCTCTTGTAGTAATCAGCAGAGACTCTGAGACCTCAGGTGCTGCTATAACCCAGAGAATTGTTATTATGATTATTAGTAATAACAACAACAATCTTTTCCAAGGCTCTTGGCTATCACTGTGGGACAATTAATGGATGACAATCAGACTGATTCCTGTGTGCAGACAACATATTTCCCTCCTGCAGGCAAGCTCACGCTTTCAGGAGGAATTTGAAGGATGCACCACCAAAAGACCTGAGAAAACACAACACCATCAAAAAGGTGTGAATCTTCCCACTCCSTGCTTGGCAGGGCACTTGTGTTGCCACCTCTCTGACCTCCCCAATTTTCTGTGAATGCTGTAAATTTGACTGATGACAGCAGCTGGCAAAACTCAGCCCACCCAAGAGAAAGGAGGAAGGCTTCAAAGGACAAATATCCTTCACCTAGAGGACTCTTGAGGGCACTTGACCAGGGTCCTTGGGCATGTAACCCTCCTTGGCCCCACTAAAAATCCCAGTGCTGGTGGGCAACAAATAGTGGAGACCACTTGTAGCTCTGGCTTCTCATCATGGCTAGAAAGAAGCAGCTGTGTTTTATCAGGCACTGAGGCATATATTGCATTTAAATGGGGCAAATTGGTTACTGGAATTAGCCAACGCAGAGTACAGTCAGATGTTTGCCAAGTCTTTTACTCYCAGCCTTGCTCTAAGACAAGCAAGACTCTTCCTTCAGCCCATTGCTGAGTGACCTTCAGTGGAGCTCAGCTTTCAGAGCACATACTTCTCAGAGACAGGTCCCCTATTACAGCATCATCTCACTGCAGCATCAAGTACATAGTTTCCTAAAATGCACTTAGTCAAAAAAGTGATCACCCTTTGAAAAAAAGAGTTAGCAAAGTTTTTGAAGTACCCTTTCCATGGGTCCCCCATCTGTCCCCCTTCTCTTTGTGGTCTGGGCTTCTTTCTAGGGTACATGGCTTGCAGGGAGGAGAGGTCTGTCCCCTTCGCCACTGCCCCATGTGCTGTAATTTCTTTTAGTTATACAGCAAAGGACCGGCTGCTCCGCTCTCCCTCTATATCCGCTTGCCGGACCTGCTGTCCTGAGCATGAATGCTCATTTCTCCAGGCAAATACATGTCACTCATAGTGACAGGTTGGGGTTGCTTAGGGAAAGGTGTAAGAATACATATAAAGTGGCCCAGCTGCTGAGTTATCTTCTGATAATCAGCAGTTTAGCAACTTCCTATGCCAGGTCTGCGTCCAGACCAATTCGACAGCCTCTGCTGGACTGCTGTCATCCATAAATTTGTCTGCACCWGAGTCCAACCTCTCTGTAACCTGCATGACAGCCTGTGGCACAGAGATGCATCAGCCAATTATTTTTCCTGTGCTCAAAATCCAGCCTCGACCCCAATCTGCACTTCACAAAATTGTCTCCTACTCGTAAAACACTGGCAAGGGCCAGCCCAGAGTTTGCAGCGGTGCTTGCAGCCAACTCTGCTGCTACAAAGGCTTCATCTTTCTGCACAAATGACCACGGCCTGCTTAAAGAAACACTGCAAATTTATACCACAGATAATTACAGTGATACTATAACTTTAGAAAGAAATCTGTGAAGTATATTTTGTGATGACATTTCTTTGATTATTCTTAATTGCATTTGACTCACCAATGCAGACTCCAAATTAATGAGCTCTTACGGTACCATGGAGCCTGGATTATAAACTTAGACAGCAACCAAAACAGTCATGATAATGAGCCACACGAGGGTGACGTTTTTTCCCTTTGGCTCTCCCTTTTCTTCCCATCTCCCTCCTGACTTACAGCAAGAGCAGGGCTGTCTGCTTGCCTTGCTGTGATGGATTTCAATTCCCTGGACCGTCCTTAATATTTGTTTTCAAAAGCCTAATGTTTTAGAGGAATTATTAAAGAAGAAAAACAGGCTGGTTCCCACTTGCTGTCTCTTGTCTTGAGCTTTGATGGAGGGATCATCTTCCATGCGTGTTTGTATTATGCTTGGCACTCTGCAGCCCTCGCCTGTGATGGGACACAGAGTAATTAAATGCAATCAATAATGCCTATACTCAACTTTAAAGCGCACTTTATTCTTGCAGTGCAGGACAGCACAATACACACTAATAAACCTTCACAGCTGTTGCACAGCCTTTTTTTTTTTTCTTTTTTTTTTTCTTTTTCCTGGCCTGTTAAAATACGAAGCTGGACAACACCCTGCATTTACTGGGAGCTGAGCTGAGTCACAGGCAGGGCGACCGGCGCTGCCCACAGTGGAGGAGCAGCCGGACGATCCTGCAGGCCCCGTATTTCCTGGCACTGCAGCTCTCCTGGGACGACTCACCACCGGTGAGACCAGGAGCACTGCATCGCCACCATGGCTCCAAGCACCTGCTGCCGGTGATATAGAAAAGCTGAGTTTTTTGCAAGCCTTTTTTTCTGGAGCTCAGTGTTAAAGTGGATTTGGTGCTGCATCTCAGAGGAGACCAGTGCTCAAGCCTTGTTGGGCAGGCTGGAAGTGAGGCTGAAGAAGCTCATGTGTCCTCTGTGAGCTGCTGTCCTAACTTCTCCTGTACACTAGGGAATCTCCTTTTGGCTCTGCACAGACCCATGCCTGGTTTGCGGCCGGCAGTCTCAGATGCAATGGTTGTAAAATAGCAACGTGCAGAGTGCTCTTTCCAGCAACTGCCCCTGGAAGCTAACCTGGAGGCTGGGGCCCTTCATGCCTTCCATGAGTGCTGTCTTTCAGATGAGCTTGTCAACCTGTTCCTCAGAATTTTGAATCTCTGCCCTGTTTGAGGGAAAACTGGAGTTACACTGTATGCAAAGGGAAGCACCGTGGATTCGTTTGCCTTTATTGTCTGAGGCCCAGTAAACAGGTTCCAAACACAAATAATTGTTTGTAAGTCACGTTCCTCCATGTCAAAGGAACCATTTCTGCTCTGCAACCTTTTGCTGATGCAGCAAAAAAAAAAAAAAAAAAAAAAAAGAAAGAAAAACAGCCTGAAGGGGAGAAGCAAACATCCCAGGCTCCTCTCTCCAGCCCAGAGAAAGCTCTGAGTGAGAACAGCTGCTAAGCAGAAATCTCTCCGAACAAGAGTGGTTTAAATTAGTAGGATTCTGGCTAATTAAAAGACTATAAAGACATAATTAAAAGAACTGAGACCAAGCTATATTAAATTAGTCCACCAGCCGCCTTCCCAGCCGTCATGGAAAAGTGCAGGTTGTTGTTTTCACCTAGCGTATCCGAATCACCTCTGTGCCCTGAATGCACAAGCAGGAGAAGACGTTAGGATGGTGCCGGMTTTTGAGGGGGAGCGCTGGGGAAGGGACAGCGAGGGAGAGGAAGGGCTACTCGAATCCCCGCCAGGCAAAGGAGGGAAGAGGGAGGATTTCTCTGGGAATTCCCTCCCGGCCATCTGGGGGGAGGCCAATCTCCCGAGGAAGGTGTGAAATGGAGCGGGCTGTTCATTCCCCGGGATAATTTCTTCCCTCACACATCACTGCTCCTCTTGTGCTCCCCTGTTCCCACGAGGAGCAGAGCCGCGGTGTTTATGCGAAATCCGCAATTAAAACGCCCCGCTGTTCGCAAATGAGCTCGGCGGCGCTGCCTACCTGAGGGGCCCATCCGGAGCGACCCGGTGCCGAGGGAAGGGCTGTGGCAAGAGCCGAGAGCCGGCGGGGTACAGCTTGCCGGGCTATGGGAGAGGAGGAGAGAAAGAAGGAGCAAAAGAGATAGAGAAAGGAAGAGAGAGGAAGAGAGAGAGGGGGAAAGAGGAAGAGAGAGAAAGGAAGAAAGAAGGGAAGAAAGAAAGGAAGGGGAGAGAGTAAAAGGCAAGGGAGACGGAGAGGAGAGGAAAAAAGAAAGGAAAAGAAAGGAAATGCGAAAGAAAAGGGGAATAGGCAAAAAGCAAAGAAAGAAAAAGAAGAAAAAGAAAGGAAAAAAAAGCAGTATGGATGCTTCTACTGCTTCAGAGAWGCAAATTCCTGACCTCCCGTAGCATTGCTTTCAAGGGCTGCCCTGCAGCGCCGCAGCCCTGCTGTGAAATAACGACAGACCCCAGGCAGAAGGGAGTAATCCGGTGGCCCCAAGAACAGACCCTTTGGGGGTGAGTGACGTTTGCTGGGATCGCCGGCATCTCGCTGCACGTAGAGAAAAGGTTTCAGGTGAAGCACCGGGAGCTCAGTGTCCACGCTGTACCAGCTGAGAAAGGCCTGGCTTGGCCCCAAGRTTCACCAAGCCCAGGCGAGGATGATCTACAAAACACGAGAATGTCAAAACTCCCTTAAAAAGTCAAAAATACTATTACGTAATGACAGATGAGGATAAAGCTGACTTATGGCCTTTGCTCCCAGCTGCTGGAGAAGCAATCAATAGCTGTAGCTGCTCACACACCCGATTTTGAAGGCTGGTGGCAATTTCAAATTTTCAGAATACTTCCTTTCTTTGTGCCAGGAAAAGCAAAGGTTGGGAGATTTTCAGTAAATCAGCAATTTCAAAAGTTTTGTTTGGAGACGAAAGAAGTGTTTGTGTTTTTGAGCACCGTGTTAGAAAAATCCCATTAAAAAAACCCAGAAGCATATGTTGAAGTGTAAAGCTGGATCAAGCTGAATCAAAAACGAAAGAACGATAATTTGGGCTATTTTGAATTTGGGGGATGTTTCTTTTGGAAAACAAAAGTCATTCAATGTCACTCTGAATGCTTTGCTTCAAGGAAAAAAAATGAGCAAAAGGTGTTGAGCAAAATATGCCCAGAAACCAGAATATCCAAGAAAAGGAGTCTTTTGTCATACCCCATCTGTCCTTCTGCCGAAGGCAAAAGAAGAAACGATTCAAATGTGTGTGACTGTGACTACATYCGTGACTCCACCAGTACAGGGAATTTACACCCACTTGTGCCCCAGTCACAGAAATTGGGATTTCACCAGCACAAGCATCTCTATCCCAAAGACAAAAGCTTGTGCACATGTATTTCTCCCTCTTTTTGCCCAACCATCACACCACCAACGGAGTCTTACTGAGAGACATCCCCAGCAATGCTGTGCTTCCTCCCATTCCTGCTCAGTGCACTTATTAAGAGAAATGATTGTTTTTAAGGAGAAAAGCTTCCTCCTCCCACAGCATGCTATAAAAGTGAATGATCTGTAACTCAGACACTGTTGTGGCTATAAACCATTTCACTGTAAGTCATGCTAGTACCAGCACTGTCAAGGAGAGCAGGTGATAAGCAACTTATGCTACCCAGTTAATGGGAGAAAAAGTGCTTGTAAAGCCTGGAAGGAGAGCTTGTACCACGTGAAAGGTTCCTAGGGTGATTTCTTCAGGAAAAGCAGCTTGTGCAGTCACAGTCTCTGTGTCTGTCTGTTTCTGAATCAAGTTTGACAGAGGGTTAGTAGCCTCACTGGTAGTCACCCACTGGTTTCCTGAGAATAAGTACCTGGATGAAGTAGACAACCCTGACCTCATCTCTTATTAGCCACTGGAGAATCTACTTTAGGCYGCGTACCACCTACTGAGAGAAGCTGCTTTTAGGGTTTGCATCCCATTGGGAAAATTGAACCTGCAAGACAGAAATTCACAGAAAAGCAGATTTTAGCATGATCCCTGCTCAGGGCAGTGTGAACTTAAACTGTCTAGAAGATGATGAAAACTGGGTCCCTTGGACTACGTGGGAGAGATGTTATTGAATTTCCTAGGTATGTCCATGGGCTGTGATGACGGCGGATACTCTTGACATACAGCAGCTGCCTGCATCTACCGACTTCAGTGTTTGCTAGCTTATTTTGCAGCTAAATACTGGTTGTACAGGTGGTATAACTCTCTACCAGAATTTTTTCTTGAAAGTCTYCAATGCAGGGGTTAAAAAACAACCTAGTACCTGATAATGGCAATTCTTTGTGATTATATGGCATTCAGCGTGATGGAGAGAGACCTAGAAGAGACCYGAGGAGTGCCTATGCCACAAAGCTCACCGTCAGAGGGATGAAGCTGCTCATGGTTACACAGAAGGTCAAGGACAAAGCTTTTCTGGCTGCTGTGTGAAAGACACAGTGAGCCCAAGGTATTCTCCTCATCTGAGCTTGAAGGTCATCTTGATAGCCCACCGTGAGCTTGGTGGCTGGTTGAACCATGCCTTAGGGGAGCATGGCTGCATCAGCACCTCAGAGTGGGACCTTGTGAGGATGCTGTTTTTGAACTGGCCACCTGCTAGCTTTGTTTGACGCCCCTGATTCAGAGCAATGAGCAGTCAGTTGTCTCTCAAACATTTTTAGACTTCRCTATGATCTCTCCTTGGTAATTTATTTCCCAAACTGAAGAATTTAATCTTTCCTTCCAGACTGTCAGTCACTCTTACTACCTATCTTTGAACTTTTCCAATAATCCTATTTCTTTTTGGTGCTGTGGGGACAAAAATGGCACACAATATTCAAKATGACATCCTGAGGTCCCTTCTGACCTGAATTCTCCTATGGGCCTATGTGGATGCACCAGAGAAAGGTATAGCAATATAATGACATTTTCTGCTTTGTTCTCTGTTTCTGCACAATTCTTAGCATTTGATTTGATTCACATTGACAGAGATTGTGGCRTGATGCAAATGTCCTGAAAGGTCCCCTGTTGTACAGCCTGAGAAGGCTTAGGGCATACACACATGCCCTTTTCCAGCTCCAGCTGGACAACTGAGATGACTTTCCTCAGCCCCCCACCACTGACCACTTGGTAGAAAATGCTTTCTTCTCACAGGTAATTGTGCTATTCACATGAAGGAGCCCTACCYTGTCGCAGTCTGAAGGAGATGAAGGTTAGCTTAAACAGTTTTAGAATAGCATGTCTGTACTAACCCAGAGTTTTAAGCATGAATAGAAAGAGAATGGAAGTTGCCAGCTGCAGCATTTCAGCGGGCAAGGGTTGCCATGTGCCACAGCCGCTTTATCTGAAAGCCTGGTGGGCAAAGCAGCTGGAAAGTCCTTGAATGCTGGAGGCAAAATCTGGCTCCTATAAGGAGCTTGTGAACCCAGCTAGYGGCTGCAGTGATACGCAGCAGGTTTAAGGCAGCGTCCGCCCAGACCTACAGACCCTCCCTCCCCCAAGGGGTTCATTGTCATGGCTCAGAGTAAATCCTGTCCCTGGACGCACCACGGTTGGGGTGTGAGCAACATGTAGACATCCCCAGCTACAAATGGGCCTGGACCACAAGCCAAACTGACCCCAAAATCCCAAATCATCAGCTGACTTAAAAGAAGGGAAACCCCACCTGTCCTTCCCACTGGAATCACTCCCTGATTTCATCTGAGAGCAGAGGCACCCATGTGCTCTCCGAAGGGCTGTACTTGTGGTATTTTTGACCCAGCTGGAAGAAGGATGAGCTGTAAATCTTACTCGACAGCCTAATCTCATTATACTTCCCGCTCAGTTTCCAGGCCAAAGGGGTTTGGCTRAGCTTCAGAGAAGCATCTGAACTCTCAGATGCCACTCCAAACCAACCTCCTAAATCGTCAGATGGTCACCCATCAACAGGATGATCTTCTCTTGTTGTCACTAGTTATGTACTAGCAGTAGTGTACTAATACAAAGGCACAGCACATGTACTCACACAGATGTTTGTTAATACCAGCCCTTCGTGAAGGTTTTGCAAGCCATCACCTGAAGAGGAGGTATTAAGAGGAGGCACTGGTCATAAAAAGACATGAACTGACTGCTGCTAAAAAGACAAGAAATAGATCATCTGCCTGTGAATCTGCCTATGGCAATGATTAATGGACCATCATCAACCGGCAGAGATACCCACCAAACGCCAGCTGGAAAGGAAGTGGCATTGATGGGTATCTGCTGGGGTTCCTGAGCAAGTTACAGGCTTATGCAGAAAGAGGAAATTATAGCAGGAAATCCTGGATTGCTTTTAAGGTCTGAAGCCTCTGCCAAGTGAGATAGAGACCACTGCTGCAGAGGCAGGACCAGGGCTAGCTTTGGATGTGTCTGTACCCTGGTGGTCCTGAGAACAAAAGGAAAACCACGAAGGGAGAACAGACCTGCAGAACAGAAGGCAGCTGGTGCTATAAAGATCAGCCAAGCCCACTCTGTCAGCCTGGGAACTGGGGAATAAAGCTGTGTGCAGAGTAGGGGATTTCATTTCTCAGCGCTTTGTGCAAAAGCTGCCTTAATGTTTTGGTTCACTTAGCGTTGCAGCAACCCCTCTCAGCAAGGAACAGACTCCAAAGCTTACCAGAAAATCTAAGACTGTGTTACAACATATTTTTTGTCAGAAGTTTTCCTTTCATCTCTTTGGGATGCAACAGCAGGAACAGAGCAACTAGCTTCCTTATCCTTTGGAGAAATTGATCCTTACTCTCTAACAAAATGCTGGTCAAGGAGGATTTCAAACTCTTTGTGTTGCATCTCTCTATTAGGAGCTGTGCCTGGGATCATAGTGGTTTTCTCAAAACCAACTGGCTTGTCTCAATATATCTAGACTGCATGGGCCAGTGAAGCTTGGGCTTGGACCAGGCTTCAGTCACGCACCAGTTTCCCAACCTGGAAGGCCAGCTGGCTCACTCCGGACTAGCGCCAGACTGACAGCCTCTGTGCAGACCACATGGACTATGGGCCAGCTAACACGGCAGTGCTGTGAACAGCACTCTCCCTTCAGGACCACATTCCTGGAGCAGAAATCCTAATTTGAGTCAAACCAGACATCAAAACCCCAAAGCCCACAATTTTAGGGCCTGTTTACCAAAGGATTGCAGGTCCCAGACACCCATCAATGGGTGTCAGGTTGATTGAAGGATTGGTGAAGGTCTGAGGAATGGGAGGGAGGAGAACAGCTCTGAGTTTTGTAAGCCATGTAGGCGAGTCGAGCTTACAGAGGCATCCGATTTTTTTGTCCTTTCCTATCCTTCCAGCATCTGGATGGCTCCGCTATGCTCCAAGAAGAGACATTTCCCAGGAAATTCTGACTCTGTTAAACTTTTTAATCAAGTTTAAAAATTGTAGAAAACATTGTCCCAYAACTTTTCCTCTACATATTTGTGGCAGTGTTTCCAGGCACTTTTCCCTTTTCATATTCAAATTACTATTGGCTTTGTTTGGATCCTATGCTCCAGTTCTGGAAATTTTCTCTTCTGAGATAACTCATCATTTTGGCTTCCTAGAGCACCTACATGGTAACAAGGGTTTGGGGGCTTCAAAGGAGAGTAAGTATGATGAGATTCATATCTATATTTTCTCTCAGCATAATATACCACTGGATACACTTTATACATGTAAACTCATCCCTCAGATATTAAGCTCTACAAAGTAGGGCTTATTAAAGTGCTTCAGAACTGACTGGTGAGCTGGATCCACCAAAGACATTAAACATACCACATTCAGTCATTTCATTCACTGGAAATATCTCTTCAGTCTGTAATGCAGATCCACTTAAATCAGCCCCTGAACCAAAGTTCAGGAGAGCAATATCCAGGAAAACAAAGGGAAGAAATTCCCACTTGTAACATGAGCAGCTGTTCCTGGCTTCTAAAATAAATTAACACTCCGTGATACAAGAAGCATGATGGGTCTCTAATGTCAAAATGCTGTCAGAGGGCTGCAACCTTTAAAAGGATTTTTTTTCTTCTTGAAAAAAACCCATCAAATAGCTTTATTAGTATAAAATGTTTAGCTCAGTTGCTTAGAGCATGGTGCTGCTAATGCCAAGGTCGCATGTTCAATCCGTGTATGGGCTATGCTGAGGGTTGGACTAGATAATCTCCAGGGGTCCCTTCCAACCTTACCATTCTATGRTCACCATACAGCAGATATTAGCCTTTTACCTATTTTATTTAACCCCCGGAGGCCACAGCTATAGTTGGGAGCAGAAGATGCACACACCATGTGAACTATTGGCACAGGTTTGTGCAGCAGAGCTCTGTGTTTCAGCTACATGTCTGCTGATGCAGGCATGCTTTTTCCGAGCAGAGAGGGCTGCAGGAGCAGTGATGGGGCAGGGACCAGATCCTGTGGGTCATGGAGATTCTGCAGAGCTCAGGACAGCGTCACACGGGGGTGCTGGCTGCTCCACCAGTGTCAGCAGAGGAAACATCAGGGCAGCAGAGCTGCAGCTTTGCAAACACTGAGCTGCTGAGTCTCACACATCGAGCGTGGGACGCAAGGCACTGTGACATCTCCCACGGCTATCCCACCAGCCAGCTGCACCTCACACAGCCGGGGGCAGCTTGGGAGTGCACAACCAGACAGACTCCCACCACAGAGAGTGGCAGGGACCTGGGTCTTGCTGCCAGAAAAGAGAAACATGGGAAAATATCAGGTTGGGCAATGCAGGGGATGGACTCGTCCAGTACAGTGGGGATGTCTATTCCTGAGCTAGTCAAGACACCTTCAYTGTAAACTTCTGAGATTATGAGGTGAAAAAATCCCCTTTAAAAAAAGGCGGGGGGAGAGCCTGAATTCTTATTAGTCCCTGAGTTTCCTTCTCAGCAGCACATGCAGTTTCCAAGCTTGCAGGGCTTCGCTGCCAGCCCTGCCCCCTACCCTAAAACAGCCACAGAGGGAAGAGTTGCTGCTGACATTTGCTGTGTCAGAACTGGCCATWAGGTTTGACCCCTCTAATTAGATTAACAGAGGCCAGCGAATTCCCCTGCTGATTTCCTCCYGGGGCTGGGGGCCGAGGCTGTCAGCCCTGAAGACCTTGCACAGCCCCTGTGGTGTGTTGTGGTCTTCCTCGGCAGCCGTGGCTGGGGTAGCCTTGCTTGGCCTTTGTTTTGCRCTGTTAGAGATGCCAGTGAATGGTGATATTTGGTACATGAGGAATAGTACGTGAAGTAGCTGCCTGAAAAAAGAATAAAATGGATCCATGGATTATTCTTGGCCCTTTCACTTTGCCTTCTATGCGTAGACCTCAGATCATTTGATAATGAGTTTCCTAGATATCACCTATTTCCTAGACTGAGTTTCCTTGATATAATCATATATATATAATCATATAACCATAGAAGGTTCAAAGGGWGCTYTGGAGATCATCCAGTCCAACCCTCAGCATAGCCCATACGGGGGCTGAACCCGTGACGTTGGCATTAGCAGCACCACGTTCTAACCAACTGAGCTAAACCTGCAGAAGATGAAGTCCATCACTACCAGGTAATGAAGTGCTAAGCTGGATCCCCAGATTCCCAGCACTGTGCCTTRTCCCACAAATCCCATTCCCCTCTGAAGAATGCACTGTCAAAGGTTATTAAACCATAGCTCACAGAAAGACCATGAGGTTTTACTCCACTACTGCCAGTTGACCCATCTGGGTGCTAAATGCCTCTGAAATTCAGGCCATTCTCTTCAGTCCCACAGGACAGGGARGATTTAGGTACCTAAATTTTTATACTCACACTTGAAAGAGGAACAGTGCTTGTGGACCATGGCTCAAAGGAGACCTGGGACAGGRTTAGGGATGGAGGGAGAACAAGCTGACCCTGACTCTGTGTCTAGTCTGGGTTCCACTCCCAGACAAGGTAGTGCTTTAGGCAATGCCAGTTCCCCATAATCACTCAGAATAGGTTTAGGGCTCAGAAGACACGTGCTATGGAATGAAAAACAAGTTCTCTGCCTTGTCACAATGTGCTGGGCAGACAAGGGGAGAAGGGAGTTGCATCTAGCAAGAGAAAGGTGACAGTAGCTTATTTGCCCCACAGATGAAGGTAAGGATGCTTGCAAACCTCCTCCTTGTGTCTAGGGTCTGGCACTGGGAGATCATTGGATTGGGGCTCAGGGTGTCTATGACAGTCTGATCCTGACATCAGATGTGCCCTTTTTCATGGATTCGTCTTGCTAAAAGTTGCTGACCACCTCAAAACTCTTCCCCAGAATCCTGTTAGAGAAAGTTAGGTCAAGACAGCAAATGTAACCTGTGACCAAGAAGAGAGTAGAAAACCAACCCTTCCTTTATCTAGCAGTAAAACGGGAGCAATCATTCTGTGCTTCCCTGGGAAATGCCTCAGAGTACGTAGTGGTCTCAAAGTGATTTTATGCCACTGTCAATGGACAAGACAGGAGAACCAAGGCCTCCTTTCTGTATTTTAAAAGCAACATCACCTTTAAGCTAGTGGAAGAGGAAAGAAGTGGCTGATAGCCACCCAAACAATTATCTCTGACACTTTACTCAGATCACTGAGGGAGAAATTGTGATACAATACCTACTACTTCTGGGCTAAATGATGCTGGTCAGGTTAAAGGCAAATAGGGAAGAAAGGAGAAGGGATACTGGAGAAGGGAAAGGAGAATGAAAAAGCCCYCCCTGCTCTCCCTCTGCCTGAGGAAATAATTTAATGTGGAGAGTCACCTCAAAGAGTTAAATCAACCAGAGTACATTGTAAAAAGTCATTTTAGCCATTTCCATAGATAATGGTTAGGTCATGTCAAGATGCCGGCTTTCATGATGCTATCAAGCCATCCATAATTTAATGTTTAAAATGCAACCTTAGCAATACAATTAATACCATTTTATTAGCCCACAGAGGCTTCGTGTAACTACTTAGAGCCATATAACACGAACCCATCTCACAGCCCCATATAAATTCCTCCAGTAAGATAAACTTTTAGGTCTGCAGTTGCAGGCACAGAAAATCTGCAGAGCCAGCAGAAAGTAAATGGCTTTCCTGTTTGATAGAGTATCACTTTGGAGGAACGCACCTCTGACTTCTCTGCAGAGAAATGTGCTGGTGCCAAGACCTTGRAGAAGAGGCAAGTACAGGACATACCTTGTGAGCCATACTAAATCACCTCTTCCTGCTTCCTACCCTCCCTCTCACCACGCATCTCTTTCTGTCTCTTTCTCTCTCTCTCTCTCACACACACACACATTTTCTGTCTCAAGGAGAGAAAAAGGAGCTGGAAAAAGAACATTTGTTCATTTTGCACTGTACTTGAATGAAAATCATCTGTCTGCCTGTCTACGGGTTCCTATTACCGAAGTATCCCCCAAAAGCTGCTCTACCAGCCCAGTCTGGCCTATTCAGACCCCAATATCTTGCCTGCCTTGTAAGGCAGCCTAAGTTTAGACATCTTCAGCTTAGATGTCTCATATGAGCCAGTCATCCCTGTTGCCTTGACAGGCAATGTAGAGTGAAAGGCATTTAGAGGGCATGATCCATATATTCCGTACAGATGGAGATGAAGATCTCCATCTCCAAGGAGATATTTTCTTTAGGAAGAAATGAACCTTGGACATCATTGACTGTATTGATTAGCCTGAGGTAAAGATGTTTGCATACCATCAGCTGAATCCCACTCACAAAGTCTATCGCTGACGTTTGAAAGAGGCATATGCAGCACAGGGATATCACATTACTGTGACTTCATCAGCAAGGGGGTCTCAGGCTAAGGGCAGGTGAACAACACAAAAATGCATGAAACTTGGTCTTCTTGACCTTTCTTACACCACTGCACTATGGCATCTACATGCACTCGCAGTGCCACAGCAGTGCCTCTCCTCTGCTCTGGGATCCTGCCTGCTGGCCACAGCTGGGGTCTGGTAGCATCTACAACTGCTGCAAGGATCTGGCAAAGGAGAGAGGCAGCAGTGTTGGTCTAATGGAAAACCCTCATAGCCAGAAATGGTGTGGGCAAGGAGGCTGTATGAATTCACGAGGTTCTAGCCGGTGTAATCCTTTCCATGGTCTTCAGCAGGCCATGAATCTCCAAAGCATATCCCAGATCGCTCCGGCTGCATATCTCAGYGTAAGCCTGAAACTCTACCCCAGACAGCAAATTTATTTACAGAGCCTTGAAACGAATGTGGTTCTGCTAGATATGTCTGCAGGGCTGCTCACCTGTAGACATGGGCTCCAAGCCAATTAAGCACGTTAGCATGGCATCAGGACAGACTAAATATGTCCTGCTTCTCCTAGGCCTTACTTGCATACCATAGCCGTGTTTAAATTGCAGTCAGTTCCCCTTGGAGGGCAAGCAGAGACCTCAGTGGCATCTGAATAAACCAAGTTTTACCATAGCCTCGTAGCAGCCACACCGCTGCTCAAAGTCTCAAAGTCTCATTTGGGGCTGCGGTATATTAGGGCCTGTACACAGCAAAAGCAATCCCTGCCTTGAGGTATTTCAAGGTCAATATATGAAGAAAACAAAGAGTAAAATTGTTAACAGCCTTTCACTGAAGACAAGCAACATAGGGAGGAGGAGACTTCCTCCAGACTCAGAGAGGCAGTGGATGAGGTGAGAAAAGGGCTGAGATTTCACGGCCCCCACCACGCTTTAATTGTGAGCAGATCTTCCCACTGAAACCATCTCATTCTGTGCCTGCTAATTACAAGATGTATCTCCTAGATTGTTTGTTTTCCTCATCAGCAGAATAAAGTCAGTCCTGGCAGTGTCATCTCTGTGTATTTTGTATTCTACTTTTCTCCCTTAAATTGCCATCTTCTGGAGTTAGATTAATCTCAGCTTTCATGTTAAAAATATTTTTCAGGCTTGTCTGGCTGCAGAGAGAAGCTGGGAGCCTGGGAATCTTAAAGACTTCCAAATTCAGAGGGCAGATAAGCACCCTTACTTCCGCGACCATCTCTGCATTGATGATTTGTTACACGTCAGGGTCTTCCAGCAAATTCAGGATTTGGGAGCTCACAGTTCTGTGTGCAAGTTTTCATCACCGGTGTCCTCCACACCCCAACGTGCAAAGACACTGCAGTACAGGAGGAAAGCAAGCTTACAATTCCAGTGATGGGRACACCCATTAAAAACTAAATGAATACCTTGCCCCCAAATTCCCTAAGGTTAAGGCCAGACTTTCTTGTAATTCCAGCCTCCATCTCCTGTGCATTTTGGTTACTTTCTCCACACTTATGCAAACACACACAGTGAAGAAAGATCAAGCTTCCCAAATCAGTTTAATGAATGTCCTCATCTGAAAGGACTGTGTTCTGTAATGGCTGAGAGGGATAAAAAATAYGACTCTCTAGCCTAGCTCCCCAAGAAGCAGCAGGGCCCCAAAGATATGAAAAACTAGAGCAATTTGTCAGAAGCAGCAGGAGAGAAAAGATAATTAGAGCTGGAAATGCAAAAAAATGAAAAGCTGAGTATGGAGGGCACGTCGGGAAGAATAAGGGGAGCATAAGGAGCCACAAGCCTAAATCTGTTGTGTGAGCCATGAGACTCACTGAACACCTGCACGAGGAGGAGAAAGAGCTTGTGCCTCCTGCATGCAGGCAAAAAAGGCTTCAGGGGAAATGCACCTTTTYCCTTTACAGTTTCTGTTCTGGAGAGAAATCTTCCTCTGTTTCTTCCCCCACCCCATCTTCCCTTTCTGCCCGCATCCAAGCAGGCACTGTCCCCAGACTGATGTTGGATTCAGGGCTGYCTGCATGGAACAGATGGAGAAAACCAGAAAACAGGCCCTGCTAACACAGCAGTCGCTGTGCTGCCCCGGTGAGGAGCGGCAAACCTTCGGCTCCCTGTGAGCCAGAGTACAAACAACCAGGCAGCTCCTGCCCTGAAGCACTTTCTGAAAAAAAGCCAAAGGAGGGAAGAAGATAATCCTTTTCTCCTTGTTTCTGAAAATAGACCCTCCAGGCTGCTTTTTTTTTTTTTTTTTTTTTTTTTTTTTTTTTTT
>NW_028186612.1:3225424-3332491 GCF_003343005.1 Rhea americana
TTTTTTTTTCCCCACAGAAATACACAGGCTCTCATGGAAGGAATTGACGTTCTCTGCTGCAACATCTGATGTGGGGACCTGTTCCTGCTGTCTCCAACCCCAGGAGAAGTGTGAAGATGCTTTGCTGCACTGGTTACATTCACGCTGTGCAGTGACTTGCTGGCCAGAATTTTCCTTGCCTGCTTCAAGCCTGTGGAGCCTTTGTATATCAGAGCAGTAAATAACAGAGAAAGGTGGGCAGTGGGGCAGTGCGGCAGTGCAAGTAAGCTTCTCCCTAATGCAGGTGTGAGTTCGGATCTTCACTTAGTATAAATGGACTAACAGCCTGGATTTGGCTGTTGTAATTAGGTCTCACTCCTCACTCCTCCACAGACAGCAGGAGAACATCTTCTATTTGGACGCGCAGGCACATAGGGATGAACCCACTGTCCATAACCAACCAGGCATTAATCATCCCCCCTTCTCACCTTACATGGGGAGCAATGTGTCCTCAGAGAGATTTAGGCAAATATCAAAGTGATTCACAAAAGTGAGTGGGAGCCCGTTCCCACCACTACCTGGGCTTTCCCATGCTGTGATGTTCCTATCATTTATTACTTTGCAGTTATGCCAAACCCAAGGTATAATAGCAAGACAGCTGAATGGGGTGCCTATCTTCTTCCTCACCCACCTTAGCTTGTTGAAGTGTCAGGTGAAATCTCCTCCTAGAGTAAGATGCACTGAAATGCTCCTAGACACGGTGAAAGGGGAACATGCTCTATGCACAAAGCAGTCCAGCATGGTGAGGCAGGAAATGAGATCTTAGAAGGGCGTGGAAATAGGTCTTCTGCAACATAAATCCTCTCTATATTTCCTCTGTCAGTAGAGTGCACCGTATGTGTTCAGGTGACAGCTACATAGACCCTGGACTAGTAGACTATCTCTTGCCATAGAACTACAGCTTTTATTGTAGGTTATGTTTATGGCAAATAAGATTTTATTTTTTTTTTCCACTGCTCATGGAACTATGCGTGTTTTTCTTGCTAGTTACCTGTGCCTGACTGTATAGCGAGAACAGGATTACAAGCAGAGTACTTGCTCCTCTTGTTATATTCAGGTTATATTGAGGTATATTGAATTGTGCAGGAAATACCCATGCAAGAGCAAAGTTTATTACACTGCTTCTCATTCCCTGAAGGGAACCTGCTGCCAGTTTAAATCCTGTCCTGGTGCTCATTTCTGTTCTTCTGCCTGACTTTGCTGTAAATTCTTAGTACAGTGGTATCCAGCTCTTTCTAGGAGAGACTTCATTTCTCAATGTCCAATTACTTTTAGCACRCAGTTTAACATTAATGCAAACACAGTAAGTGGCATTAGGAAGTGGAATAGGGGAAATGCTCTATGAGATCGTACCATTAATTGCTTTGCTGCTGGTTCTGTGCTTCCTATTCCTATGACATTCCTTTGAAGTCACAGCGGGATGCTCTGACATATCTGGTACATCAGGGAGCACTGAAAGGTTATTGCTTCCTAACTAAGTAAGAACAGAGGAATGGTTAACTCCTTTGGTCTGGTATGTATCATACAGCAGAAGTCAGTGCTGTATATTGGGGAGGATGCTGAACAGGACACATTATGGGAATTGTTAGTAGCAGGATGCTGTACATCCTTCTTAAACTGTCTGGAAGAGACGTGAACAACAGAGAAAAAGAAATTTCTGTGGATTTGTTCTCAGTGTAAGGACGCAGATGAGAATGCTTGGTGGGACATATATGTATAGACTTGCAGGTGCAGATTGATTGTACTTTCCATAGGATTCTGATGAGTACTTGTTGATAGCATGTTTGATGCAGCTATATTTTTCACAGTTACTTTAGCCATCTGTCTCCATTGCTGTACTGAAGCATCCTGCTCATAGTATGCTAGGAATTGTAATACAATCATGCTGCATTGATGCTGCTAAGAGAGCTACCATAACAACATCTTTATAGATTTGTGCTTCCGTCTCCACTTCATGCACAAGAACATAGTGCAAGCAGACCTGAAAAGGCTTTACAAAATATCTTAGGGAGCACCCACTGAAACAGAATGTCAGATTAACATTTGCTTCATGGGCATGTTTTACAGCCTATGTGAAACATCCTGAGTTCACAGAAAATGGCTAGCCAGATGATTTGAAATCTATTTGCTTAAATCCGTATCCATTCCAGAGAAGCAGTCTCTGTCCTTCTAAAATCCACTTCCCTAAGCATATTGTCATATAGTCTTTCCTACTTAAAAAATGTACTTAAGTAAAAAAAAGTCAAAAGATCTCCRAAAGGTTCAGGCAGTTGGTTCAGATATGAGTAGGTGTTGCATGGTCTAGGTGTTYATTTACAGTTCAACTTGAGCTTTCAAATATCCTGGTTTTAGCCGGGTTGAAAACACCCAAGAAATGACCTGTTTCTTCACCTGTGGTACTCTTTTTTAGGACTAAAAGAAGGAAGTGAGGAGAAACACAGATGTTTYGAAGTACTACCAGAACTTAATTTTCAAACAGCCCAGAAGTGTCAGGTTAAATGACCAGATGATGTCCTCACCCTAACGGTCTTCCTCACATGAAGGAGGGCTTTATTAAGGGGTCAGTCTTCTGAAACAAGAAAGGAGCTAACTCCCAGACAGATAAACTGCATAGTGAGAGGAACTCAGATCCCTGCACTCTGAGCAGAAGCACCAGGTAGTTCTTGCTGTAGGTGAAGCCTGACCTTCCTTCTAGGTTTAGATAAAAATTGTGAAGCAAGTATATGGCTGCTTAGACTGGAAAATCTGAGATCATGATGGGTCATCTCTCTCGGCAGCCAGGAGGAACAGAGATGCTCAGCTCTGAAAACTCAGTCCCACGGTTACCCACCATAATATAGACGAGGCCGAAGGGAAGCGCAAGCTGGAAGTCAGATGAGGTAAATACTGCACCAAAGGGACTTAATCACTGATTAGATAGGGGTGTGGTAGGTTCTTCATTGCCTAGTCATTAAATTAAGACCAGTCTGCCTTCGAGGAACAGAGTCTCATCTAGCTGCCAGCTGTTGATACTGCTGCTGCAGGAARTGGAACTGGTGCTGTTCCCTGGAAGATCACACACAACTGCTGCAACYGTCCATTTGGATCCACTTTCTGGCTGTACAGCTGGTATTGAATTATTTGGAAATGAATTTCAGTCAGATTTGCATGACCATACTTCCTTTTCTTCCCAGAAAATGATTTCACTTCATGTTTATTCCCCTGACTTATTCCGGGAACAGGGAGTGACACAAGGAAGGTTGATGGAGTTTAAAAAACTCTGTTTACGGATCCATAGGGCCTGTGCTTTGGCACAGTCGAAAACAAAACCCCACTTGATTTCAAGGGGAGCTTTGCTCACGTAGCAGTTACAGATTCAGCCACCAAGATTTCAATAGAAGATAGTACTCACTACCTCTACCCCACAAAAACAAACCAAAACCAAAACCAAAACACACAATACCATGAGATGTTCCTTCATAGTTTGATGGCAGTTTCTTCCCTATCTGATTGAGCAGTTGAGATCCAGTGCAGGGCAAAGAGCCTGAAACCAAACTGTGCACTCGGGAAAAGCAAGGTAAGTGTGGAGAAACGAACCCTATTGCAAAGCTATCAGGTGAACAGTCAAAGCACGTCGCTTCCAGCATTGAAGGTCCCCACCACCACCATACAGAAACATTGCTGAGACGAAGCCCATGCTTGGTGGCATGAYGTGGCTTTGCAAGATGGCCACGTAGCCCCAGGAAGTGTGCAATGATGCTCGCTTGAGGACGCAGGTTCCAGATGTCCCTAGTAGTTCAGAGCAAAGTTACAGCTGAGATACTTTCCCATCAGCATCAAGGAAACAGGGTAATTCAGTCAGTTCAAATGTCTTTGGCTTGCCTCAGTGAGCAGAGCTCCACTGAGTTCAATTAGTTTTGGATTATGTCTATCCCCTAAAGAACCAGTATCTGYGACAGGACTGAACTCTTTCCAAAATGGGACTTAAGTCATTCAGCACTGTGGAAGGATTGAACTCACCTCTAGCAACTGACCAGGCAAAAACCTGTTTATTAGATTTCAGGATGCAGGTATTTATGTAAGATTCATCAATCTCTGTATGGGAACACTGAGGGAATTTGACAGAGATCAAAATAATAAAGATTTATAGAAAGGACTCTAAAATTCTAAATACAATTTACTAGAGAATGAGATTCTTTCTGTGGAACTTGTAAGATCAGTTTTTRTGTTTGAAGAGAAAACCATGTCTTGACTGTTGAGTTCTGTAGCTTAGTTTAAAAATACWACAGTAATTTTACTGATCCAAAATAAATCTGATTGATAGAACTTTTCCTTAATAGTCYGGAGGGATTCATTGATAAAGTCCCCGATGATCCACATTCATCCTGCACTTTTATACACTCCTATCAAGATATACATTGATCTGTTCCTTACAGACAGCTGAGCTGGTGTTGCCTCGCATGCCATCCCATTATTCAAACYGACTTTCACACCACAGGAGTACTGCTTCTCATTTCCCCCGAATACTTTGGAGTTGAAAACTTCTCTCACAACCTGATCTAGTCAAATGCTGCAAGCGAGGCTGGGGGATCTCATCACCTCAGAAGACACCTCCTGAGGCTGGTGTCCCAGTGCTCCTAATACAGGGAAGATGTGCTGACCTGATTCACCATCCTGATTTGTATGTGCGGTGTTAAAGGAAAACGTTGTATTCTATTAAATTAACAAACTAGCACATTTCATCAGCCACTTCTTGTGCCCTCCAGGCATTCTCTGGAGATTTCCATGACATGCCAATGAAACATTCAAACTACAAGACAGCCCAGTCACTTCCCATCCATTTTTTATGGCATCATGGAAAAAAAGAGTGCCTGAAAATTCCTTGTTTAAGCTTTCAACAAATCACTCCACAACTGTAAGAGGTAGGTGCCTTCAGCACCCTTGTGTTTTACTTGGCTCCCCTGGGTTAAACAGGCTTTTGCCCTCCTTACCATCTATCCTCCATCACCTTGTGGCCTCTGCTCCCTGAGCAGCCAGMATAATTTGGGAGAGGGTCAGCTTTTTTTTCAGGCTTTGTATTTGCACACATTGCTTGACTCTCTGTTCCTGGAACCAGTCCCGTACATGTTATGGGCTGAAGCAATGCCAGAGCGTTAGACAGGAAGACAGTTTTGCAACATCTCAGCCAGCCAGTGTGGAGACCGAGGGCAATGGGATAGACTCAGCGACTCCAGTGCTGCAAAGCTACCTTTTGTCCTGCCTCTGGGAACTCTCCCTCACCCATTACAGGGCTTTGACACGTTCACCGGAATAGACCTTTTTTCTCATGTTAAAGCAGCTCTCTGCTCACTATCAATGTGTGTGCATGTGTGTTTGTGTGCGTGTGCATGTGCAACCTTTTCTGTTCTGTTCCAGGGCCTCACTACCTGGACCACCTCTGAGGCACTTGGGCCTGTGGTACCAGAAAGCTATGTTGCCAGCTTTCCCAACCTTTGAGGTTTTACTTAGGCCTGAAGGCAAAATATCCAGTGGAAAACTCAGCTTTTCATTAAAGAAAAAAAAAAGGGGGGGGGAAACGAAGGAAAAAAAAAACAAACAAACCTATACTGCCTCTCCTGGTCTCAGGAGAGAGCTGAAAATTGAAGCCCCCTGCATCCAAAATGCTGAAAAACCCCTTGAACCGTATCAGTAGAGAAGATCGTTATCTAAATATTAAACCAATCTTGTGACTGGGTCCAAATTGCAACTGTGGCAACTGAGAGTCAGACTTGGTCCAGTGGTTTGTAAGGAAGAAAACTGAAGGTAGAAGATGGTAGCTTCACCAACATGTACCACACCTCAGGCAGGTGTTGCCCATGACTTTATCAATGTTGTCCCCTGAATACCTCTGGAGGGGAAAGATGTRTGCAGAGGCACAGCAGCTGGTAGGTGGGTTTATCATGGTCTGTGCTTTGTTCCTTGATTTTTAGGTGTGTTTAGAGCCTGCACTTCATCTTGGACCATGGTCAAGCGATGAGCAGGACTTCTGGTTTGAAGCCAAATCTGTCTGAAAGCACTGCTAAAGYATGTCTCTGTGTGTGGATGCTCAGCTAGACTGTCTGGCTTCTACYGAACTCTGATCAGCTCTCACCTGCTAGAAATTGCTGTATATCAGTGCAATCAAAAGCAAAAGAAGTCAAGGCAGGGAAAAAAAACACCAAATCTTCCTTTGATTTYAGAGGGCTTTGGATCAGGGCCTTTAGCTTTTCACTTCAATGTTCGCTGAGAGTGAAAACTCATTATAGCAAACCTGAATGGGGATGGGGACAAGAGTCAGTATTTTTGTCAGTGTGTGCTAGGTTTGCCTGCCCTAGGTTCAGCAACCTTCACAGAGATCAGGGGTCAAAATGAGCATCAAGTTAAAAAGCTGCTGAAATAGTGAGCAGGTGACATTTTGATTTGTAGCAGCTCTCTGTGGAGCAGCCACTAGGTCTGATGGTGACGATCAAGGGGAGTCCATGTTTGTCTGCTCTTCCAGATATGAGGCATCTACCTGCTCTAGGAGGCCCAGTGCTGTGGCTTTCTTCTGGGCTTGGGACTATAACATCAAGATCAGCCTGGAGTGGGACAGAAACCATGAAAAGCTGATACCATAGCTTGAGAGCAGAGGRTGAGGCCGAGTCACAAACAAACTGCCTCTGGCTTAAGAGATCTGTGTAGGCTCTTCTTTGAAAATGGTCTCACTGTCGTTGCCTGCAGCCTGAGCCTGCATGGAGAAGATGGTCCTAGGAACTCTGCAGCCACCAGGACAAACATCTCCAAGCAGCTGATCCCATCTCACCCTGCTGCAATCCCACTGKCTTCAATGGATGAGCTTTACTGGGACTTTGCTCTCACTGATGAGAGTGGCCTGAGAAGGAGAGGGAGACCATGGCTGAAAGAGCTCTGYGTTAACACCTTTGCTCCTGGAAGCTTTCTTCCCCAGGCACATTTCTATGCTAGTGGTTTAGATTAACCTCCCATTAAATTACTTTCATCAATAAATTGCCAGAATCTGCCTAGGCACTCACGGCAGGGTAGGATATGTGCCTTTGCCAGATGGGCCTGGCRCACACAGCAGACGTTAGCTGCTTATGGGCACAGGCTTTATTAAACATTAATRTCTTCAGATCATCTCCAATAGCTAATAACGAGAGGGATCATTTAGGTTTATTCTGACACAAATAAAGAGATTTAGATCCATTGAGAAGCTGCTCAGCAGAGTTTCTTAAATGCTCACAGGCTGTCTACATGCAAGAAAATGCACTGCTTGTAAGTTGAAAGCACCCATACAGTGGGTGAGCTGCACTCAGTTTCCCCCATAAAATGAGGGGGGAAAAATGAATAAAACAATTTGCTAGGCAGCACCTGATGGGAAACTCTAGAGGTGTCAGGAAAGGGATGAGAACATAAGAGCCAGGCTCCTTTGTACCCCAAACCATCAACCCACTCCACTCACCACTGTGCTAGGAGTTTACTTGCYGCCAGAAAGGGTCTGTTTGCTTTGGCACGCATCCACTTACGTATTTGAAAAATGTTGCCCTGATGTGGAGGTTCAGAGGGAAATGGACCATTTCAAGAGTATTAAACCACAGCATCTCTGAGTCCTTATCCATTATTGACTGGCAACAAGCATGCTGAGTCCTGGCAAGTGCTCACCAGCTCTCCTCAGCTTTCCTCACAGATCAAGTGAAGAGCAACCAGCAGTGCTGTGCACCTGCTTGCAATACTTGCTGCTGGAGCAGGTTATTTTAAGGCCCTGCAACACTGTCTTCAGTGTCCTCTTCCCCTTTTTAGTTTCAGCAGAAAACATCTGTGAACGGCTCGTCACAACAAACCCTCAGCAGTGTCTGATCTTGTACGATAACGTGCTCTAATGAGGTTATAGCTCCCCTCCTGCCTTGCAAACATTTCGGAGTTATTCGGGCTGAATTAGACGGGAGGTAATTAGAGTGACATGCTTTCATGCACAGGGAGAATAAAGGAACACAAATTTCCYGAATGGACAAGAGCAGCTTGGCCTCAGCTGAGAGAAATAACCAGGCAGTGATCTAATTCACTTTACTGTTAATAGATTGTTATCTGCGGAGCCCTAGTGCAAACATGATAAGCTATAAAGAAATACAGATAAAAGCCAAAACTCCAGGTGTTGCAGAGATGCACACTCAGCCTAATGCTGGTCTCGCTGGCCTTGACCCATCTTCAGTTTCTGCTCATCCCTGGAGCTGGCTCTAGCAATAACACTCAAGTGGGGCTGTGCAATCAGCTGGCTTCCCAAATTGCAGAATCATTTGGCTCCAGCATCAGGCTGGGAATTCATCAGCTCGCCTTGTGGAGTCCAAGCCAGAGYGGGCAGAGTTGGAGCCAAAACCACTCCTGGGCTCAAGCCTTGGGCTCTGGCTGCCCCGACATGCAGGGACTCTCTGCTCCACACAGAGAGCGGTGCCGTGGCAGGAGGGGTGCTGCCCAGTGGGTTTGCACCTCAGGCAGAGTCCATGTCTGGGGGTCTTGTATACAAGAAATCAATTCTGACGTGCACTAGTGGAGGTGAGGTGCTTTGGCCAAAATCTTCGGCTGGATTTTGTGAGAGTACCAAGCAATTAGCAATCAATATCACTCCTGCTCTGTCCTCTCCTCTCTTCTTGCATGGAGCACTGCTGAGTTTATCCCCCCTTTTTCCCTAGCTGAGCCAACTGCCAGAACACATCTGTCACACACCACTTGTGCCATCCAGATGTGATCTCTGCTCTGTTTTTATCTCTGCACTCAGCTCCCTCAGCTCAAGGTATGAGACTTCCCACCCTTCCAGCTCCCTTTCTCCAGGGCTAGCTGTGGCTAGTTGGGGGAAGGAYGTGACCACCCCTGAGCCTTGGAAATACAGTCTGAACAGTGAGGATGATTTTCTGCATGGCTGGTGTGATGCAGCAAGGGGCTGCTGGGCTGGGCTGCAATCARCCCAAGAGCACAGCAAGGAGTACAGCAGAGCAGACACCTTCTTCTTGGCCATGTGGTAAAACCTAACCCTCGCATTGCCATTGCCTTCCAGGAACCCGCGTGCTACCCTGGCTGCCTTCATAATGTATAGTGTCTTTTATCCATTTYTTTCTTTCCTCAGGCAAGAATGCTGTCAGCTTCCTAGACAGGTTTGGATGTGTCAAAAAACATAATCTCTTCGGCYGGATTTAGCCTACTTTCAGGAAGCATGTATACTCTGATTGCTGTTTCACTGACAGCTTCATTAGAGATGAGATAACCTCAGACTTGCCTGCCCCATCTCTCCCCAGCCAACATCCAGCTCTTAGCAAAGCATAATAACGCAGCCCTTCATGGCCATGCAACCTGCTCTTCCAGGTCACTCCAAATACTGGCCATGGGTCTTACTTGGTCAGGCATCCAGGAGCTCCTCTGGCAAATCAGGCAGCTGAGGGCTGCAAAGCCTTTCTCTGACTTTGGTCCGTCTTGGTAGTGATAGAGGATTGCAGTCCTGTCCAGTGAGAGTTTTTAACAGCTTCAACAAGAGGTGGGTTGAGACCCAAATCCTGACTGTAATAACCACACACACTGAGTTTGTAGCTCACTGTGTGTACGTGTATTTCTATAGACAGTGCATACAAGGTAGGGGATCCGCAGATGCTTTCTGACCCATAACAAATCAACAATATTTATGCACACACACACAAAACCCCTTTTTCTGTGAGATATCAGCTATACTAATATTTTTCTTTCAGATTCCATATTATTTTTTATGCTGTGCATTTGTTCTCCAGCAGTTCAAGAGAAAAAAAAAAAGTGGTTTTAAAATCAGAAACTGATTTCTTATCATTAATGACAGAGAAAAAGACATAATCCAGCACCTTAGATGCAAGAAAAGTGTTTATTGAAAGACATATAGTGAGCACATTCCAAAAGTCTTTTAAAACATCCCTTGGGAAATGAAAATTGACCAAACTGCAGAGGAGTGAGAAATTTCTGGCTAATTTACAAGCTGCTATGTGTCCATATCAAAATGTCATCCTCACAGTTAGCAATGTGAGGCCATGGAGGGTAGGGAAAAACAAGTCCAGCCATTTAGGTGGCCTTGTCAGGCCAAGGTCTGATCCCACAGACAACCTATTCTCTGAGCTGAGAGGGCCATGATCTCACTGCCGCATGGGTCCAGGCATGGGACCCCCTTCCCTATAGGATCTATAGGTCTATAGGATCACAGAATCGTTCAAGCTGGAAGTGACCTCAGGAGGTTATTTCTTCAGCTATGGAGTCAGACGAGGTTGCTTAGGTCTGAGGAGCTGCTAGGTCTCCCAGTTCTCATTTCCCTACTTGTGTCATAGAATATTTCAGACCCTTTTCCTCTAGCCTACTAATCTGATGACAAAGCAAAGGTGTGGTAGGGTATATCCTTCTTATGCACTTGCCTAACTCCATCACCTCAGCTGGAGCCTCCACACAAGGCAAACGTTAAGATGTGCTAGCCCACCATGCACTGCTTTGCCCCCTCCTCCAGTAAAAAAGCAGGGAGCCATGACTGCACACCCAAACATGGCAGATCATGAGAGCCAGCGTGGGGACACCCAGATGCCATCTGCTTCAGTAAACTGGAACATGGGACTGACATGCCCTGTGAACAGTCAAACCAGATCATTGGTAACAGAGTCCCTGGCCACTCACTCAGAGCCCAAGCACAGGCCGACACGTAGGCCGAGGATACATCCCTAAAGGGCAGTATGGATGCAGCCACCTTGTCCTGAGGAGGAGGAGTTATGCAAACTGCCAGCTGGTACCCRTGCCAGGGAGTGAACTCCAGCCTCTTTTATTTAAAAGTATAGATGTAACCTCGGAGACTCTTTAATTCACCCTTTGCATCTTGCCTTTGAGTTAATACCATGCCAGACACAGGCTGAGTAGCCTGACTTTCCTCATGAGCACCAAGCCTTGCCAAGAGAGTGGAGGAGCCACATAGCAGCTCTCATTCAGCTGGAGAGTTTACTGAAGGCAGCAATTTTCCAATTGCTTGAAGAGTTGTCATTAGACAGTTTAAGATGGCAGATTGCTAAATTGCTTTACAACTGGAGCCAAGCAGCCTTTGACAGGGCACTCTTTGCTGTGAGAGTGCTTGTGCACCACAGTCCCTTGACTGGGAGAGAAAAGGAAATTCATTGTTTTGCTTCGAGAATCCTGCACAGTTGGAAAGGAGCGTGGCTTGCTGCGGAGATGAGAGACATGAGATGCAGGGAYGGGAACAGCATCCTGGAATAAAGAGTTCCCAAATCCCTCTGTCACCTGGTGTCAACCCCATGGTCTTTACATTTTCGCCCCTACTCATCACAGGTCTGACACTTTCCTCCTGAGACAGAAGGAGCCAATATTTATTAGGGCTTCTACAGAGAAGCAAATGGGAGACTGTACCGGTGGAAACATCTCTGTGTCTGTGACTTCTATAAGGGAGGAAGCAAAAGGAGGGCTGAGGGGGAGGTGGTGGAGAGAGAGATGAAGGTGGCCTTCTTACACGCCAGCCAGTGCAAGAGAGGTTCTGGAACGAGTAAGTAGATGCCTATTATGAACCAAAACAGTTTGGTTTATGCAACCTTGTKTTACTGGCGGTGATACAGGCTGGGATCACATTGCTATGCACCTCTCTATAGAGTGGCAGGCATAGCCACCTCCAGACCCCATCCTAAGCTCTCCAGTAACCTCCCTAGGTAGTGCACACTCCTCCTTCTCCTGAGTGCTGGGGCTGGAGCTTTCTCATGGGAAAAGAGAAAAAAGCTGTCAACACAGCAACAACGTGCCAATARGGATGACAAGCAAAGGATGCCCATGCAGCCTTCAGCTGCACCCTGTTGCCAACCTACAGGAATAAACAACCTGGGAATATTCTTCACTGCRTGGCTCCCTCTTCCATCCGCTGCTCTAACTCACTGTCCAGAGGCTCATTTCAGCAATGCTGTCTCCAGTAGCTGGAGAAATGCTGGCCAGTCCCACTTCAGGTCCCATCAGCTCTAAGAAGAAATAATGGATTTATTTAGTGATGAGATCTGAGAGTTACTTTCCCCTGGGGTCTTCTGCTGTGGTTCTCACAATTGCATCGTCTCCACTAAAGAGGCCCTGCCTTCTCAAACAAGATAATTCAAGTCAACCAGTGTAATGAGAGGGACAGAGCAACACCAAAGCATTCTGGCATTTTGACATGTCACAGAGGTTTGAGCCCTTAGCTCATCTTGAATTTCAAATATGCCAACTGTTAGACATACCCTGAACATCCCTGACATCCTGTTTGTCAGGATGTGGAAAAGGAGGAATCCTAGTTTCCTATGCATCTGTGTGCCAGGACTYTGGCGTAGAAGAAGAAGGTAAGCTTGAAAGATGCATATTTGAAAAGATGAATGTTGGTTCCACTTTGGGGCATATATTAGGGCCTCACTCACATGGATTCTCTAGTGTCAGGAAGGTGTAAAATCACATTTCAGGCTTTCTTTTTCTCAGAACATTTAGAAGGAGACTGTGGAACTCTTCTTCTGCCAAATTTGGTTCAAATTGTTGGAACAAATAGACATTTAGAGACGTGTATATTTGTATATGTATATATATATGTGATAGAGAACACTAAAAATGTAATATTTTTAATGTTTTAAAAGCTATTTTTTTTCACTGAACAATTTGAAGAGGTTATGAGTTGAAAACTCACGTGAAAACCCTCTGSCATGGTTCTTTGTTCTACTTTGGACTTGTTCACCTGAGGATACTTCTGGGATGTATATTAGGATGTGAATCTCCAGTACCTTGGATATGGAGATGCTCTTAATGCAGTAAGGAAAACGGAAATAAATGACACTGACTTTCTATCTCTAATAAATCTTAACCCATTGATGCTGATACCACYTGGGTAAAATGTGCAGTTTGTGACTTTGCTTTTTAAACGTTATTTTCACAAGTGATTGTCTGAGATTYATGTGGTCTAAATTATAACTGCTAGATCCTGTTGGCTGGGCCTTTGCACAGGTCTCAAACCAGTCATGGGAGCCCTGCACACAAGGACTGAGGTGATGGCCAGCCTTTCTGACCAGAGCTCAGACAAAACTAATTCTCTTTGGATTCTGGCTGAAGTGATGTGTAGGTTCCCAGGTCCTGCTGTGAAATGGCATTTAGAAYCTGAGTTATGTCAGTGCTTCTGAAAAATATTTTCCATCAAAGAGAGGGTGGTTGTGAAAAGCCAAGCGATACAAACTCAGGGCCTAAGAGATAAAATCRTTTTTTTGTTGTTGTTGCTGTAGCTGTCCAAAGGCAACAGATATGTTGCTGCAGCTGCCCAAAGATGATGGATAATGCAGTGAACTGAGCAGGAAGAGGGCTGCATTAGCAGCAGCTTCCAGGAGCTAAATACCCAGCATCAGAGTAATCTCAAAGGAACCAGAGGATTAGTTCACACATGCAGTCTCCCCGCCAGTACAGAATTGCTCTTCTATGTTTTCCCATCGTTTTATACTGTCTGGTCCTAAATGTGCCAATACCTCTTTTTCCAGCCCTGAAGGGAGACCATGCTTGGTTGATGGGAAATGATGCAGGTCTGCAGGGACCAGTCAGTAACAGAGGTGTGTGAAAGCAGGGACTGTCAGGCAGCATCCCACTATCCGGCTGCTCAAGCTGCTCCTCACCAGCTCCTTACAGGAGCTGCCTGGCACCTGGCAGCGTAGCCCCACGCACAGCTTCAATTAAAGCACCGTACGGGGAGGTACTTGCATCCTAATGATTCATTCCCGTCACGCCAGAGAATGCAATAGGTTGGGAATGACAACAGCCTTAAGATTGTAATTGAGTGGGACTCCTTAGATGTTGTCCTGTTGGTAGGACCCTGGGGATCTCATTTTATGCTCCAACTCGGAGCCTAGAGCAGTGAATGCTGAAGATGAGAACTCCTTTTGAATAAAAATGCTGCTCTAGTACTTCTGAGTAGTTTCTCACCGGACTTGACACTCTCATCTACTCACTGCCCCTGGCAAACTTCTCTCCTGGTGGCGCTTCATCTCCYAGCTCCACGCAGGGAAATAAAAAAATCCCCATAATATATTTCTTTAATCTAGTCAGAACTCCAGCAGCACTGGGGTCTGTTGTGCAGGCAAGTTTGCATGGCTGAGGTCTCCAGCTCACCTCCTTTGGTGAAATATCCTCTCCAGCTAAACTCCTTGAAACACACAAATGAAGAGGGAGCAAGGGAAGAAATAAAGGAACAAAAATTAAAAATCTTAGSAGAAGAAATGCTGTCTGATTACCATTGTTAAAGGGTAGAAGAGGGGAATAACTTGGCTGCTCCGTGCCTTTTGCGAAGGACAAACTGATCGTTCCTGTGGCAGATTCCAGGTTTGGAAGCAAGATGAGAAGAAAACAGAGCGAACTTCTGTCTTGGGCTATCTCAGACACTGCTGTTGCCCCACCATAGCTTTTCCACCCACAATCCTGCTAAAATGAGTTTGAAGGGCTCCTGCTGAGCTGCCTCATGTCCACCTTCTCCAAGTCTCCTGCTGGTTGCTTCAGCCAAGCTTAGTCTGTGCATTTCAGCATGGATACAAACCTGTACAAAGTGCTCCCCAGCTTGGATTTCAAACAAGAGGATCACGAAGTGCATTAGCGTTGTTGCAATTTAATTCCATTTGAATGAATGTTTTAAAACTCCAAGGTTAGATCAGGTCCATGTTTGTGCCCCAGGAAGGTTTTTCCTGATAGGCCTCTGAGAGCATCTCAGGCATGTTTTAATAAGATAGAAAAGGATTCTCAAGTGCTCTTCCTTTGAACTGGGTGATATTTGTAACACAGCTACACATAGGATCAGGCCATTAAATGCTTGTGGATAATTCAAATAGTCACTGATCCACTAAAAAGAAAAGGAMTTGGCCCATAGTTTTACAAGCTTTTCTTCCAAAATTTCTGACAAAAAATATTATTCAGCAGCACTTCAATATTAATCACTGCCTAACTTTTTCCCTAACCAAATTCCACTCTTCACACATTTTGAATAAACTCTAGCAAACAGTTTACAACCTAGCCAGGGGCTGAAAAACACAGCATAGGCTCTTCCATGAAYGCAGACTAAATGATAAATTAATTTGGGGAAGAAATGCTGTATTCATTTGCTTTGTTTTYCTCTATTATTACTGGCCAGCTCTAGATTCAGAGATGCTACTGTCCCTCCTGATAAAYTGAAGCACTTCATGGACATACTAACACACCTAGTCCATAGCCAGTGAGCAGACAATTGATTACATGTCAAAAAGTCACATACTGGGCAATTTCGCTCCCAGGCTTTGCTTCCATTTCTCAAAATATGTGTTACAGAGGAAAGAAATCAAAAGTGAGAGATAAGAATTTGTCTGCATGGTAGGGAACTGCTTGTAATAAGCATGGTCTCTCTCTCTGTTTTTGCACACAATTTCTTGTTGGGATTCAGGGAAGAAAAGAACAGGTCAATGCCTTGCAACCGAGAGATATTTCTTAATGAAATATGAGATTCTGTCAGATCATAATTTTTGACTCAAAAACATGACTTTCAATGACATTCTCCTCTTTGTTCCCAAGAAAAGTGAAAGCAAATATCTTGGGATTTTTTTCTCCAAATCACCAGTTGTAAATTGTTGATGCTTTAGCTGAAAATGTTACCATTTATGTCAAAAATGTCAAAAGYCTTTCCTCACACCTGTCTAGCTTATGTCAGACTATTTTTCTGTGAAGACATTCAAGTACACTTGTTCCCAAGTCATCTTTTTCACACTATATCAGAATGAAACTGAATGTTGAGATGCTGCAACTTCTTCCACTGATAGAAATCTCATTTCCAGGGAAGGCATTTGATAACAGGGATACTTGATACCAAGGCCTTTCCTGTAAAGCCTACCTGAAATAAGTCCATATGACTTGCATTGCAGTGGAGGCTGAAGGTCATGATGGGTTGCAGTGGCCTGTTGTGCTACAWGTTGGAGAAGCACGCAAGAGGTAGCACTGCCAGCAAAGACCACACATGATCAGCASATGAGGTGAAGCACTGAGTAGAAACAAAAGCATGGGAAGGTGAAATGACTCATCCCGAGTCATACCACAGGCCAGTGTCAGAGCCAGGAGTGGAACTGGCATTTCCAGATCCCCCGTCCAGAGGCAACATGATAGATCTGGCTGCCTTACGCTTTGACAAAGGAGTGAGTAAGAGAGGATGTTTTGCTCAGGTGRTAGCCCTGCCTGCTGAGACCAGGAGAACCAGATCAGCCTCTAGAAGAGGTCCAGTGCTCTTCTACCCACCCTGATAGATCTTCTAGAAAAGCCTGGATGGCTTGTCCTCTAGCATCTTGTCTACGGACATCTGTATTGCCCTTCAGCCCGGGGCAGTCGTGTAGGTTTCTCCCACTTTCCTCTGCAGGAAACTCCCTGGTTTGTGCATCTTGCTCTACTTAGAGCATAGCTGGCCCAAAACCTGGGGCAGAATCACTTGCAGGGTGAAGGTGATCATGGGAGACCTGCACCATTACAATCAGCCAGCCTGGCCTCCAAAATCACAGGGCACATGCCCTGTGGGGCTGTGCAACCCTACTAGTCACGCAGCGCCTGGGTAACGCTGCTTGGGTTACCCTTTGGAGACTCCACTCTTGGCTCTTGGTGATTAGCAACACTTTGGGCCCCACAACATGTGCAAGGGTGTCACAGGCACTAGAAACATGGTTTTCATGCTGTGCAGCACAGGAACATCCCTTCCTCAGCACCCACCCGCTCCAGCTGCGGGTCAGCCCTCCACTCTGCCAACTACAGCACAAAAAGGACAGCTCTGACCCATCTGTTCCTTGGGCCRCTGAGCACAGTGCGCCTTCCGCACCTTCCCAGAATGAACAATACTCTTTTCTTCTCCATCCTGCAGCAGCTGAGTGCACAGAAGAGGGGGATCAATATCTATCGACCATCATTATTTCCTYTATTTCCCCAGCCTGTATGATTATATATCTGCTTTTCTTTCCTAACCTTTTTTCCATGGTAGAAACTCATCTCATTKTCCCCCAAAGAAAGCTCCAGAATGGGGTTCCTCTGAGCCAGATCCAAATGATGAAGCCRAAAAGTTATGATATTATGGGAGATACCTGCCTTCAGATGAGAGCTACACTGAAAATGGCATCTCTCACTGGAAATTTTGACTTTCAGGTTAGAAAATAAYCGAGATATTATAACCAAAAATGCCCCTCTGGTGCTTCAAGGTGCCAGTTCAGCATGGAAACAAAGTACTTAGCACCAGTTGCCAAAACATCTCATTGCCTCCCCCATGAGGAAGGGAGGCTGGTAAAAGAAGGGATGCCTCCAGATGTCAGGGAGATATCTGGCACCTCTGCAGATCCCTCTCACTGCCCTGAGCCTAGCAGGACATCCCCCTTTCCCTCTCAAGGTACATGCCCTCAGCCTATGGGGAGCTACTTAAGAGAGTTAAGCCAGCAGGAAACTTCCCAGACAAACGAATAGTTTCCTGCTGGTTTAGTTCCCTGAACCAGCTCGCACCAAGGTGAGTTGTTCACCTGCAGCTCTGCCAGGCRAGAAGTGTGAAGATACAGCTCATGGAGAGGACAAGGCAAACAGAGTCGGGGCTGATCTGATCTGCATCTGCTTCATCAGGAAGGAATGACCTGACTGGGTGCTCAGTCCCCGTGAGAGAAGGGGCATGGAGAGCCCAAGGGACACCATGCAGTCAGCATCAAATGAATTTGCCTGTTCAGGGATCCTGCTCAAAAACATTTCCTACCCACTGGAAAAGGTTCCTCCACCTCCAGTCCTTTGATATTATCTGCTGAAAAACAAACAAATGCCACTAGTGATGAACAGGGGGGGAAAGCAGAAGAGCAATACTCCGTTTTCAAAGCAGGCAGCATCCCTCAGCCGCGTGGGGCTGAAAGCAGTTCGACAGAGTCAGCTGCTCACATCTCCAGCCATTCCCACATTTATGGTCAAACGGCTTCAGCCAAGGGCTGTCCTTCTGGCGAACGCTGCCTTGTGCCCAGCCCAGGACCCTGCACTCGGGGGCTGGATGTTACCAGCATGGCAATGGTCCCTGGAGCAGGAGCTGAGCACAAGAAAGAAAGGGGTGGTGGTGCTTGCCTCCCTTCAATGCCTCCAAATTCAGCCTGGTTCAGCTCCTGTCCCTGGCAGAAGAGCAGTCAGGCACCACACAGGAATGTGGCAAATAAACAGCACATTAGGACACTCGTGCAAAGCAGGCAATTTCTCAGGATCCACCAACCACTGGCTGAAGGCACATCTTGATTACATCTTTTCAGATAAAAGCTTGGATCCATTCCTCGTCTCCTTCCTTCTCCCCACCCCCAGTGTTTACAGCTCTCAGACTCTGATTTAGGTAGTTTACTGTGGCTTTCATCTAAGTGCATCAGCATTTTTAAATTAGTCACAGGTGACGCACAGGGTTACAAGAATAATGTTAAATTATCAGACATACACAGCCCATATACTTTATTACCTCATTTTTGTATCTTCTTTATGGTTTGTGATAGCAATGACCTTATAGTCTGTGGCTGAAGAGCCAGTTAAGCTTGTTCTCTGTCAAAATGGTAATTAAAAAATTCCTATAGGGTAGGAAGCAAACCTTTACTCTACAATATATTTCTCCTTCCAGCAAGGCCCCTGAGCGAGGCTCAGAGAGGAACGGAAGACAATGTGCACAGAAGTCTCCAATGAACATGCTTATCAGCAGGCAGTGCTCAGTCAACTGCATTAATATTTTAAATAAATATGTATTAGGCTTAACAGGATATAACATATGTCAGAGCCAGAAAAATACAGCAGTTTCTCTTTGGCCACCAAGCAATATTTGATCTGATTGAGAAGAAGAAGAAAAGATGAATACATTTAGTAAATATTCTGTATTGTTCTTATTTCAAATAAAGATGACAGCTTGACTATCTCCTTTTTTTTTTAATTGAATCCACTCCCTTTCCTAATGTTACCACTGCCAAACTGGAGGAAGAGAGAATAAACAGGAGGGGAAAATGCAATATCTGAAGAAAGTAGTGGGTAGGTTCCATGAAAATAAAATAGGGAAAAAAAAAGAAAAGAAAATACAGTTATTCGTGGATGAGGGATGTGAGAGGGGTCAGTTTTGATCTCCYCAAAAGCTTCCAGGGATGCCCAGCATGCTACATATCCAGGGGCAGGCAGGCTCTCTTGCCTTTCATTTATTCCTGAGCTTGCCACTTGCCAAAGGGCAATGCTACTGYACTCATTTTAAAAATCAGGCACCCGGGACGCAGAGGAGGCACGAGTCTGCTTAACTGATGTGTCTAATGAACTAGYGAACCCGCCCTCCCTAAACAAGCACCTAAAATCCTCGTATTGAGAGGGTCACCTCCAAGAAAAAGTTCAGACAGCTGAGGGCAGGTGGACAATCATCACCCCCATGCCTTTGCCGAGGATCACGGCAAGCAGCCAGGTCTCAGTCTCCTGTTCCTGCGCCTGAAGCCCTAAGCAGTAGAAATGCTGGATGTATCACATCGTTTTCTTGCTCTCCTCCCACTCCTTTTAGATTCCTTTTTATTGGTGTCATTTACAGGTTACTAACCAAGTTGAAACATTCAAGCTGAAGTCCAGCAGTTAAAAACCAGCAAGGCGTTCAAAGTTTGCTTCCCGTGCAATTTTTAAAGTGCTGCACTAAGGAAATGTTCAGGAGAGTGAAGCTTTGCCTTTTATATATCCCAGCAGACTTACACTTTCTAATAGACCCGTCTAAATCAACAAAGTATTCCCCAGCCAGGGCCAAGAGTCGACAAAAATGGCTCCAAGGCAACTGATGCAGCCACAACTTTCCACTGGAAGTTAATGAACTTTTAAAAACATTTGGGAAAGTGATGTATGCGCAAGGCTCCTTAGTGTATCACAGTTAATATAATGCATTCCCTTCCCTGGGGGAGACCCTGTCTGAGCTGTCAGCTGTAAGGTTGTTCTAAAGCTTTTTCTTTATATATGCAACTCTCTCTTTCCCTCCCTCCCTTTTTGTTTTGTGGGACAAGCAAAAAGCATGAGCTCCTGCCTGTACAAATTGTGCATTTCCAAGAATTTGAAGGGCAAATAAGCAGGGAAAAAAGTACGTATACCTCTGCACGTAGATGCAGGCAGCAAGAATTCCTGGTGGAAAGGAGCACTGGTTCATCTAGCCAGCTTCCTGTGTATCAGAGGCCAGCAAGTAACAGTCTGATTTCTCTTCAAGAAACCCAAAGACTTTATTTTATGCTGGATATTTCAACCCCCAGAGAGTGGAAGTAGATCCATACACGCAGCAGGCGTGGAATACGAAGCATCATGTAGCCTCTGTGTGTGCTGGGCTCAAGCGTGTCTTAGGGCAGAAATGCCCAAGCTCCACAATAAATCCTGTGTTACAGCAAAAGCAGCTGAAACCCTGAAGGACCTTGTAGTCAGATCTGGGAGAAGATGCATCCCTGACCCATACAGCCTGTGGGTGAGRGCAAGATGCAAGAGAGACACCCAGAACCTCGCCTCAGTTGCCAGCTGCCACCAGGCTGACCTGGTGCTTCACTTGAGAGCAAAACAAAATAATCCAAAAATACGTCAAAAATAGACCTACATGCCAATTACATAACAGTGATAAAAATGATTTCTTCCTGGCACCCTTCATGACAGCCTGAAGCTCATTTATTTTGTCTTACTATGTATGGGCCATAAGCCCTGAAGAGAAGCAGAAGGTATTGGTACTGTGGATCACATCCAGAGCCTCACTAGTCCAGGAGGCCATGTGTCCTCCAGCTCCACCCAATATATGTAAGATCTCCTCAAGGCTGAGCTAAAGGACGAGCTCTGAAGCTAACCGGACTCCCCTGAGAGAGCGAAGCTGACCACTCCTCCCCAGAGAGCCCAATGTTCAATTACCTCTAGCTTTAGGGAGCTGCAGTTTCCTTTGAGGTTGAATTTATCTGATTTCCAGATACAGTTTTCAAGCTCTAGGTGTCTCTCTGAACTCTTCATCATGCTTACTCTTCTGACATGCCAGGACTCAGCACAGCAGCCCTACCARTGCTGTGTTATCCCAGTGCCTTTTGACACTACCTACCTTTTAGCAGATCTGAAGATTTTTCTTTTGTTTTCTTTCTTCTCCACAACAATACAATAAGAGCTCATCTTGAGAGGTTATCGCAGATGACCCTGAAGTCRTTCCCTGAGTCACTGCTTTCAAACACAGAGCCTGCTTTTCTGTAAGCACAGCCTTTCATTCTTCATTCCCAAAGGGATTCCCTTCAATTTAGCTGAACTAAAAGCATCCTGCTGAACCATGACCAGTTAAGTACACGATCTATATCACTCAGTTTGAGTAACTCCTATCTTCCTTATTTGCTAGCCTGCAAATTTCTGTGTCATCTGAACACCATAAAAGGTTCCTCACCCCTATATTTTCTATATCATTGCCAAATGACTTGTACAAAACCTTAGACATTGTTAGAGCAAGCCCAGCCTCTAGGGAAGGCACTTCAAAGTAGCTCCACTCACTAGAGTCTTTGTATGAAGAACTTCCAAGATACAGCAGTGAACTAGTCTCCCTAGTTGTTGTCCCATTGGTGCTATAAAATATAAGCTATAAAAATCAAAATATCATGCAATGATYGGTGAAGAAGCTGCATATAACATTATCAACACGGTTGTCCTCTTCAACTCCAGCCTATCATCGTGACAAAGATACTACCAGGCTGATTTCAGTCTCCCCTGATTCACCTCATCTGAGAAGCATTCAAAAGTTTCTCCATTCCTGAAGGAAAAGGATGTGTTAATATTTGGCAGGAAAATATCAGAGTGAAATCAATAGCAGGAACTGAAGAAGATTATGGCTACAGGTCATTTGTTTACACAGCTTTGCCAGTGACCCAGCTAAGGGAAAGTTAACATAAGCTTGCAGTTTTGGAAACCAGAAAATGTTCACATGTTCAAGGCATGCAGGATCCTGTGAAAATGGACATGCTGAAGGAGTGTCTAATACAGTAATGTTTTAGCTTTTCAATATTAACTATTTTATCCTGGACCATAATACAATCCCTGAGCAAGACTTCAGCAATAATCAGACCTGGATTAGGTTATTCAGAGGTATTATTAGTAAGAAAAAATGTTGCTTTCTTAGAATACCTGTACAAATATGAGGCATTTTTTAGCAGTTAATATTTTAGTCAAAAGCTCCATCCATATTACWACTGTCTTCACTGTACCTATAAGTCCATCTCATCTCTGTCTTTACCACTCTCTCCGATATGATCACATAATATAGATTTTTTAGAGTTTATAACAARTTTGTTATCACGAATGTTTTGTTGAATGAGAAATATCTGGAACAGACAAATATCACACAGTTATTGAACAGCCCCTAGGCAACACACTGTAGAATGRAAGGTTAGGACTCTTTTTTCTTTGAAAGCCAACCAGGACAGGGCAGAGMTATGAGGTCTAAAATCTCAGGAGTGGCACAAAGATAAATAAGGGCCACTTGTCTCTGCAGGTACAAGAGTTAGGGGCCACCAGATAAAACTARGAGGTAGAAGGCTTAAACAAAGAAAAGTGTGTGGTTCATTACAGAAAATGCAGCTGAGTTGTGGACTCCTTGCTGCAGGATGCTRTGAATACTACAAATACACAAAGGTTCATAAGGGAATTAGACAAATTCCTTTAAATAAATCTATCAGGMGTTATTACATCTAAAGATACTCTGCCTTAGAAAGGCTCTCTACAACACAAATTGCTGAAGACCTGAAAAGTGTCCTGTGGAAATATTATATATGCTTTTCCTGCTTTTCTTCTGCTTTTCTCAATATATCTGCTGTTAGTCACTGCTAGGAATGAGCTACAGGGCTAGAGGGAGGCTTGGTCTGCTCTAATGCAACAGCTCTTAAGCATTTTTTCATACTTTATTGTTTGCAGTCTGAATTTAAAGCAATATTTAGTGAAATAAATTTTGCTATTGCCAAGAAAGTACAACAGGAACTCACCTGGCAGGCTAAGAAATCTCCACAGAAGGCAAGAAGGAATGATCTTCCCATTCATAGAATCATAGAATCAGTAAGGTTGGAAGGGACCTCTGGAGATCATCTAGTCCAMCCCCCCTGCTCAGAAACTCACAACTAGGGTACAAGCAGTGGTACACAACYGGAGGAGTTTTACAAACTAGACACRTTCCTCAAAATCCATCAGGGGATCCAAAATGCAAAGCTGTGAACACAACTCTGTGGCTCAGGGAAGTGCTAATCCACCAACTCCTAGGCACTGGGATGGTAGAGAGGTGAAAGAGTCACTTTAGGTTTCAAACTATAGGTTTTCTACATTTTTCCTCTCTTCCTTAGTCATCTGCTGAGGACCATTGTCAAAGACAAGACACTGTGTTGGTCTGCCCCAGTGCAGCAATTCAAGCACATCATGCTACCTGACCTAGGAGAAGATGCAGTCCAAAGGGTTAAGCATGGTAACTGGAACAGCAATGCTGCTTTGGTGCCATATGGTCCTCATAAACACACTGTTAGCATGGCAGCTGCCAGCAGAGGTAGCATTACACAGCAGGCAGCTACACAAGGTGCTGCCCCTGCTACAAGTGCTCAGGGATGAAATGCAAGCATCTTTTAGGAACTTCTATAGGCAGCTGTCCTGCAAGAAAAACACAGCCTTCCTCTGAAGAAGATAAACAGGAGGAAATGCAAATTTGCAGATGCAAATGTTTGAACTGTAAGATCAGTGCTGACTTTCCTGCTAAGGTGCTTCCCTACAATATTGGAACTGGRAGTGCAGGGCTCCAGCAGCAGGTTTGCAAGCTGTGTGCTCAGCTGAGTGCAGCTGATGAGAYGAACTGTCCATGCTGGCACATCATGTGCTTGTCTGAGCCTCATCCCAGGAGTGCCATGAGAGGAAAGGAGATTCCCAAGGACCTGAACACAGATTTGGYGGTCAGGAATCCCTGATATCTCACCTCTCTCAGCTACACCCAGGATAGAGTCTGGCTGCTCACAAGTAGTACCTTGTGCCATTTGTTTCTTGTATTGGCCTTGCCTCCAACTCTTGCCCCAGAAGGTCATGGGTCTCCATCATGCGCTGGCGTCTCTGCCAGTCCTGTGAAGATGTCCCAGACATCCTAAAGCATCTAAAATGGCACTGGGCATCCATGATTAGGTAACTGAATCCCACCTGCAGCGTGATACTTGTCAAAGTCTTCTGTCTGCTTGTATTCATCATTTTCTAAAAGATGAATGAGGTTTTTCTATGGACAGAATGCTGAAAAATCTAACTCATGGGTTATTACCCATCATTTGACCTGAACCTCTCTGCTCATCAGGTTCCACACGAGGCCAGCAATCCACAGTGGTAAACATTGTCCAACCATCACATTGCTTCCATGCCAGGAAAACCAGTGCCATCTCCAGAAAATGACCCTAACTCTTCGGGTTAACATTAGTGCCAAKAAAACCTTCAGCTCCTCCTCTCCATGCCTTGGGTGATTCCTCTGTGATATTTGGGGGCTGCAAAGCCTTGGAGGGAGTGGGAATCATTTTATTAATTACAAAACCTTTATGGCAATGGGGACCTGACTCCCTTCAGACAACATGAACAGATGCCCTTACTCCAAAACCACAGCARTTCTTAATGACATGAACAGGTCTGCAACGCAATACTATCAAGGTGTATTGGTGTGAGCACAAGCCACCGCTTTTCAGCATTACAGCTGGTTAATTGGAGAAAGTTGGCCCAGTCCTCTCAGTCTCAGAGTGTCCCTCCAAGCACCAGGTCTTGGGGTCTGGAGTCTCTCAGATGATGTTTTCCTCCCTTTTGTCAAGGGAAGTTTGTGAGCAACCAGATGCTCAAAGCTGAGACACCGTAACCGCTGTAAMCTGGTGGCCCCAGTATCACTGTGTAAGTCTGTGCTGCTCCTCTAAGAATCCTCCTGTGGGGCTCATTTACCTGCTCTTCTCTCTGTCTCTAAACTAAAAGGCAAATCACCCTATTCAAGGTGCCTGTTTTTTACCAAGAAGAACAGCTCTGATGTCAGATGCTGTTCTACACTGGAGAGGCCTGATTTTGCCATGAATTGTTAGATTCTTCAAATTACTTATTCATCTGATGTAAAATTTCAAGATTTTGAAGCCAGGCTCATGGAGTATTGTCTCATAGTCTGAAAATAGCTCAGTCTGGCCATTCTTCAGTCTGAGAGGAGAACAACTGCATGCAACAGAACACCCAATCTCCAACGAAATARCTGTGTGGGCTGGGCTTGCAGGCAATCCCCAGGCTGGAATGGTTTGTGAAGGCTAATAGCAGAAAAATTCCAGACACTGAGGAAATCTAGAAGCCTTAGCTTGTTCACAGGAAATCCACAAGCAAGAGGAAGGAAAAAGAAAAAGGAGGAGGTGGGGCAAATTCCCTGGATAATTGCCTAGACTTTTTTATTAAGCCAAATTCAGACAGATGAAGAAAATACACAGAATGTGAAAGAGAGGACAGGCTGCTCGGGAGAATTATAGGAATGCAGTCAGAGTATGTAGAGATGTGGTGAGGAAGTGGCGAAGCAATTCCAGCTGGAATTGAGTCTGACAAGGGWTGTTAAGGACAGTAGGAAGGGCTTCTTCAAATACATCAGCAGGAAGAGGAGGACTAGGGAAAATGYGGGCCTGGTACTGAATGGGGCGGGGGCCCTGGTGACRAGGGATACAGAGAWGGCAGAATTACTGAATGCCTTCCGTGCTCCAGTCTTCACTGCTAAGGGCAGCCCCCAGGAATCCCAGAGCCTGCACGTGAGGGAGAAAGTCCAGAGAAAGGAAGACTTTCCTTTGGTTGAGGAGGAAAGGATTAGAGATCTTCTGGGCAGGCTAGACATCCACAAATCTGTGGGCCCAGATGRGATGCACCCATGGGTCCTGAGGGAGCTGGCGTACTTTGTTGCCAGGCCGCTCTCCATCATCTTTGAAAGGTCCTGGAGGACTGGAGAGGTGCCTGAGGACTGGAAGAAAGCCAGTGTCATTCCAGGCTTCAAAAAAAGGCAAGGAGGAGGAGCCAGGCAACTATAGGCCAGTCAGTCTCACCTCCATGCCTGGAAAGGTTATGGAAGAGCTCATTCTGGATGTCATCTCCAGACATATGGAGGAGAAGAAGGTGATCAGGAGTAGCCAGCATGGATTCACCARGGGGAAATCCTGCTTAACCAACCTGATGATAGCCTTCTCTGATGGAATGACTGGCTGGGTAGACGAGGGCAGAGCAGTGGATGTTGTGTCCCTTGACTTCAGCAAGGCTTTTGACACTGTTTCCCATAACATCCTCCTAGAGAAGCTCAGGAAGYGTGGGTTAGACGAGTGGACAGTGAGGTGGATTGAGAACTGGCTGAAAGGCAGAGCTCAGAGGGTCGTCGTCAGTGGCGTGGAGTCTAGTTGGAGGCCTGTGGATGGTGGTGTTCCCCAGGGCTCAGTGCTGGGTCCCATCCTGTTCAATGTTTTCATCTATGACCTGGATGAGGGGACAGAGTGCCTCCTCAGCAAGTTGGCTGATGATACCAAGCTGGGAGGAGTGACTGACCCACCTGAGGGCTGTGCTGCCATTCAGAGAGACCTGGACAGGCTGGAGAGCTGGGCAGAGAGGAACCTCATGAGGTTCAACAAGGACAAGTGCAGAGTCCTGCACCTAGGGAAAAATAACCCCAGGCACCAGTACAAGCTGGKGGCTGACCTGCTGGAGAGCAGCTCTGCAGAGAAGGACCTGGGAGTGCTGCTGGATGACAAGTTGACCATGAGCCAGCAGTGTGCGCTTGTGGCCAAGAAGGCCAATGGTCTCCTGGGCTGCTTTGGGAAGACTGTTGCCAGCAGGTCGAGGGAGGTGATCCTGCCGCTCTACTCAGCCCTGGGGAGGCCTCATCTCAAGTATCGGGTCCARTTCTGGGCTCCCCAAGACAAGAACATGGAGGTACTGGAGAGAGTCCAGTGTCGTGCTACGAGGATGATCAGAGGGCTGGAGCATCTACCCTATGAGGAACGGTTGCAAGCGCTGGGCCTCTTCAGCCTGGGGAAGAGAAGACTGAGGGGGGATCTTATCAATGTGGATAAGTACCTGAAGGGAGGGTGTCAAGGGGACGGGGACAAACTCTTTTCRGTTGTCCCRTGKGACAGGACAAGAGGCAATGGGCAGAAATTGAAGCACAGGAAGTTCTGCCTGACCGTGAGAGGGAATTTCCTCCCTGTGAGAGTGACGGAGCACTGGAACATGTTGCCCAGAGAGGTCTCCTTCTCTGGAGACCTTCAAGGCCCGCCTGGATGCAACCCTGTCTAGCATGCTGTAGGTGACCCTGCTGAGCGGGGAGGTTGGACTAGACGGTCTCCAGAGGTCCCTTCCAACCTCACTGATTCTATGATTTTTATGAACATGGTGTTACATAGCTGACTTAATCAAGACCCAGCACAGTGTGCTTTTTTTTCRGAGGAGTTGGTTTTGGTGAGAATTTCATCAGAATGACTCTGTTAGCCCAGGAGGGGCAGGGGAGGGAAACTCGGGTGTTTGGCTTAGACAGCTTGACCTGCCCTGGCTCGTGTTGGTGGTTCATAGCAGGAACCTTACAGAGGCTCTGGGAAGGCTTTCTTCTTGCTGCTGACAAGGCAGGGCAGCTATGAGGACCAGCCTCTGCAACTGGATGTCTGTGACAGGGTGGTGGGCTGTCCCACACAACCCCCAGGCCTTCAGACCTGCCAAGGTTATGGTTTGAGTCCCTGTTCTGGGACAATCTGTTATAAAATTGCCCTCTGAACCATCAGGAAGGGCAGACACTTGCGCATTTCCCACTCAAGAAGATGTCATCCATCTCAGGGAATATTTCAAAAGCCTTATTTTCATTCTAATGAAAACAAGTTTGGTAAGTTTAAAGGTTGCCCACCACCCTCATTCACTGTTATTCCAATTTTCCCTACTTATAGGTGCTRCATGGGCTCATTCTGCAGCCCTATGACAGTATGAACAAATCCAGCTGTCTTTGCACTGGTCCAAGTCATATCTGCCAGCTCCACTTTGGGAGCCGCAGACAGGCGGCTATGCTAGATACTGGCTAAAATGCAATAAAGATAGCCCTGGAGAAGGAGCCCCCTTTGATAACCTTTGAAAAACACTGACTTTTATTGGGGTTCCTAGAAGCTGTCATTGAACAAGGAGTCCAATGCAATGCAATTGTTTAATTTAATAAGTTCTTGCATGCCCAGCTGACAGAGAGGCAGTGTTACCTCCATGGTGAGAGCTGATTGGAGTCATGCTCCTGCTTCACAGCGTGCTTACAAAGTGAGAACAGAGGATCACACAATCAGTCTAGCAGCAACCATGAGGAGCAGTGTAGTCTTTGACAGCTACCACCATTACAGGTTGATGTGTCCAAAAACAGGGCTGGATTAAAAGYCCATCAGAGAGAGTAGCAGGCTGTGCCAACCTGATTTTTGCTCCAGTTTGCCTAGTGGGGACAATTGTATGACTTCCTTGTACAGACAGTGAGTGATCCTGACAGACAGCTAGATTGAACAGATMCTGGCCTCCCTGGTTCAAACCAGGACTAAGTATCTCAAATTTACCTCTGGCTGTTGACAGYCTCCCTGATGATGAGGCAATTGACATGAGGGCTGAAAGCTACCCAGAGCTCGGAAAGCATTTCGAAGCCATGTTAGTGACGCTTTGCGGAGAGCAGATCCATGTTTCACTTCTCAYCTTTGCATATGGCTGGGCTGGGAGACACTAGCTCAGCTCCAGCAAACCCAAGGAGTTCTGTAGGTCATTCAGGATCTGGCCTCTGGTGTGGAGGGGGAGGAAACTTTGGAGTGTCCTAGATCAACCTGTTTTTTTCCCAGCTTCTCTTACTGGGCTTGGTGAAAGGCCTGGACTAACTATGGATCACAAGGATCTTGCCATCTCATATGGTTTCCCCAGAGAGTAGGTGCAAGCTCTTTGATCTTTACTCCCCRTCTGCACTGCAGAAAAACAGCAAGGGCCAACGCCCAAAGCCAGGACAGCTGAGGATATCCCAGGAAGATGGGGCTTACCTGTGGCCATTGTACATCATCGAAAACGTGCCCCTACTCTCACCCTGCTCCACTGGCCAGCTTTAAACAAACAACCATTTGCTGGAGCTGGGTCTCAGCCCTGGGCTCCCTGGAGAGCCTTATCTTTGRTGGCAGTTGCAAGTCGTGCATGTCCACAACATGTACAGGAAGCACAAACTCACCTGGCTCCTGCCCAGAGCTGTGTTTTTCTCAGCACAGACATTTCCCCCCCACTGCATGCAGTCTTGCTGTCGGGAGCAGTCAGCAGCGTGTGTGTTTGTGTGTAGGAGACTGGAAGAAAACTTTGACCTCTGTGAATACAACTGCTGCAATGGTTGGGGGAGTGATTTGCTATCACTCAYGGCCACTTAAGCACATCGTCAGCAAACGAGCTGAGAAAATGCCATGGGCTAGCAAACCACTTCAGATTTTTCAGGGGGATTGGTCACCTTTGCAGTGCTCTCCCCTGGAGTTCATTTTATTAAAAWACTGTATCAAGCATTTGAGGGTGATGGGTTTTTGATGAGATCAGGTGCGTGGCAAGAGCAAGCTGGATGGGCCATGCCAGCAAGGCTCAGCCTGACCTTTCAAGCTTGAGCAATTATAGCTGCAACTCTGGAGCAGAATGAAGCCCGATTAGTGATTTTCAGAAATGTTCTGCTGATAACGGTGATTGTTCTGAGTTGCTGGATGATCACAGACATTGGTGCTCTGCTTCTCAGATAAAAAGTGATTAAAGTCTCCTTAAGAGCTTTTAAATCTCCTCTTCAGAAATTCCATTAAGCAATCTAATTAGCTAATTCTATTAACTGATTAGGTGATATTAATTAGTTAATTTAGAGGGAAAATTTATACAGCTATCGAAGGAAATACAAGAAAAGGACAGGGACTTTCGGCCAAGAGCTTCATTTCTTCACCCCCACAGTGCCTTAATTAGGAATTTTAATTAGCCATATGCTGGGGGTAGGAAATCATTAATGGACCTCTGCTTACCCCATCCTCTCTTCTGCTTGTCATGTGTCTACTGGTAACTCAGGGTGTCCAAAGCAACTGTGGAGAGTGGAGGTTTGGCTCCTCGGTAAGTTGCCCTCCTCTCTTTTTTTCTCATATGTGTATTGCACTGGGCAGCAGACTAGTGATTTAGAAGAGTGCTGTTAAAAGGCTTAAAAAATCAGTGCCTAGCACAGGGCTAACTCTGCCGCAACACCTCAGCAGGGCACTGTGGGGCAACTCCWTTAGGCTGTCTGGCAGCCTCTGAACATGTTTTTCAATTTGCAGTGATGGCCCTGAGAAGCTGGCAAACATTTCTTCTGCCAGTTTTACAGTTTTACAGATGGATGCCTGTAGGCAGGGACACCCAAGGTTTTAGTTGCTACCGCCATGTGGAATTGTCTGCACTTGCAAAACAAGCGGTGTGTCAGCTGTGAGGTAGGACTGGAGGAGAGCGGAGAGAGCACGGACTGGCCCGTGGGTGGTGTGAAATAGCGATGAGCCAGGCCTCAAGCATGTTCCCGGCGGTCCTGGGTGAGGATTTAGTCCTGGCAGCTTTCTGAGGCATCARCCGGATTGGAAACTTGGCCACTGCTGTCCCTGACACCAGAATTGCAGTTCTTGATAAACACTGGCAATGGCACAACCAAGCCTGTGAATCCTGCAGATCCTCCTGACGCAGGAGCTCCAAATCTGCCAGAATGACTCCCACTGCATCCGGGTATCTGTGAACCCATCGCACCAGTCTGTCACCAGTTACACGTAGATCTAGCAGGGGGAGGCATGAAACCTCCCAGGCAGCTGCAGTGATTTCTCCTGACAGACACCCACGGAGGAAAGGCTCGGCATGCTCCAGGGACCTCTCTAAATGCCTGCTCTACTACTTCTCCCAGCATCTTTTATCCAAAAACAACGATTAACAAAGGAATGAGAGTGGGTATCAGCACAGGGTTGCCAAAATCTCTGGAGATGCTGAGCTAATCATGTCACAGCCATTTATCCCAGGTGCCACTAACATCCCAGGTGCTTAAAGACAGAGGTTCAGGAGCTGTAACCCATGGGACAGGAGGTGTGAAGAAAGAATAGCTGCAGTGAATCAGGGCCCTTGTGCTTTGATCAAAAGCTCCTTGGAGTAAAGCAGTCCTATTTTTTGCTTCTACAGTACCTAAAAACCCTTCCAGGATGAGAGAATGTTACACTGATGTTATCAACGCAAATGCAAATGAAATYCTGGACCATGATGGCTCCATTAATGTTAGTACTGTCAGTGTTGCTGCTAACAGGAACAACCCCCTTCATCCTCAACACACAAATATACACAAATAACAGGTTTATGAAGCCAAAAAGTCTTYGGTTCTTAGCCTAAATTTTGAGGGTTTAAACCTTCCAGTGTGCCTGCACTGGGCTTTCAAGCCTTTCTCAGGGGAGAGGAGATGCCTCAYAGCTTCGAGCACCTGTAGTAACTTCCTCTGCAATTCACTCATCTCCTTGCACCATACTTTATGGCCTCAATCACTTGCCAGGAAAACTCTCAGGTGAAGAAGCAGGATATACATCCCTGATYTCTCATAGCTTTCTTGGAGCCACTAGCCATGCTAGTAGTAGTAGTCGTATGTAACTCTAGAGAGAGTGTTACATGCCCAGAATGGTTGAATATGGTAATTTGCATGTCCTTTTACTCACAAGAGCCTGCAAGTCATGGATGTGGGAACTCAGCCACTTTGGGATACTTCTTAACATTGTGCTGAAATCCTGAAAACCCAAAGACTCTCCYGGCTCCTAAGCAATAAATTTATTTTGCTTCTAGGCTACCAGCTTTTCTGGGGCCCTGGAAACTATAGTATTAGCAAGAATCTAAACACACACCTATTGACTTATTTAGTATATTGTATTACAATATATATAGTATATATATTATATTATATTATTAAATRCATTATATATCCTTCAGAAAAGTCTCTGATGGCTGTCCCACCTACTTTCCATGACACATCCACCAAATGCTGGTGTACTTCAGACCTTGGGGAGGAATATCCACCTTAAGCAGTCACATTTCCATCTCCCTCCTCCCTTCTGCTGATGTAAAGGCAACAAGGTGGGGTAAGGCCAAGCCACACAAGACCTCTCAGYCGGAGCAGCAAAATCACGTGATGGAGAGCGCTCAGAAAAAGCTCTGAGCCAGGTGAGGGCAAATTTCAAGCTCAACCTGACAAAACTGAGTACTGCAACTGAACTCAACTGCATGTAGAAAGTATCAAGATCATGTTTTTTCGTGACTACAACCCAGACTTGTTTTTTTTTGTGCAATTTTTCTGTTCCATGTCGCAACCACCCTTCACCCTCATCTGAATGTGCTGATTCTTACTTGCTGTTGCACAGGACCTAATCTGAGTCTTTGGGGTGAACTGTCATTTGGAGGGAAAGGCAGAGTCAAAGAGAGGCATCAGTATATTGGAGGAGTCTTTGAAACAAGTCCTTGAGTTAATTTTTGCAAAACTAGCTTGAAACTCCTTTAAAGAGGTAGGTCATCAGGATTTTTCTTACAGGATTTCCTTATTCACAGTTTGAGGGCCTGATTCAAATCACGGAGATTCAAACCTGTAGCACCTGTAGGTCCAGGTTTCCTCATCCTTCTAGTTGGGTCTCACAGAAAAATAAATGCACATTTCTCCATGGGATATAATTCCAGCATCAGCCCCAGTGGAGGGTTAGAAGTACCTTCTTTTCAAAGTGTTTCTCCTTATGTTACTATAAGAGACTGGATTATACTGGGAAGCACCTCAAATCCTGCCTTCTGCGCAAGAGGGCAGCTAGGACTAAGAATGAGTTATGGAAGGTCCTGTGTGAGAAGAGACTGAATAGACTTGGATGCTTCCTCTGAAACAGAAGATTATGATATGAAAGGTTATAAAATCATGAACACAGAGCAGAAGATGAATATTAAACAACTATTCACGTTTCCCATGCCAGAGGAGCCAGGAACACTCAGTAAACTTACCAGTAARCATATTTTAAACACAAAAGGAAGCATATTTCCCCAGCACACATAATTCATCCACGGAACTTACTGTTGCAGTATACTGTGACAGCTAAAAGTCTAAGTGGAAATAGAAAAATTTGTGGATGATACATCCACCAGATGCTACTGAACACCTTGGTCTAGATGCACCATTCACATAGCACAGGAGTGTTAGTTCCCCAGTCTTACAGTCTTCCCAAAGCAGGTGGTACTGGTTGCTACCGGAGACAAGATACTAGGCTAGGTGACCCTCTGCTCAAGCCCAGAACAGCCCTTCCTGTGAGAGATGGATCCAGATTTGGAGCCCTGTTCTCTCTCCCTGGGTGTATGCCTTGCTTGCATAGCATTAACACTAGAAAAGCACCTAAAAACCCCAAGCAGAGAGAGCCTGGGCACGCACACTCAGGGAGGAGGTGGATGCCAGCAAGCCAGGATGATGCAGATGGGAGCACAGCTGAGGAACAACATCACCAGGTTCCTACCRTGGGCAGCTGCCTCCCAGCTGCTGTCAAGAGCTGGTCACAGCAGAGGACAGCTTCTGAGAGAGCTCCAGGAGAGGATATCATGGGCTCTGTGGGCTTCGTTGGTCTGCCATTTCCTCTCCTCTGCCCTTCCCCGGTGAGCGATACTGTGCTAATTACAGCTCGCTATGTACTTTTGCGAGGATCCCTGGGGCGGCAGAAGTTGGTACTAAAGTTCAGCTGTAACAGGAGCTTTGTTTAGCGGTGCTGGGACCAGAAGGTCAGCGGCAGCTGCTCTGCCAGGGTTTAACGCTTTGTTCACCTCTGCTCACTCGCCCATGAAGGATTTCCTGTTTCCCGGGCAGTGTACTCAAGAAGCTTCTTTTATTTTGTTAGTCCTATCATCCATCAATTTTAACTCTGTAGTAATACCAAAAAGCCAACCTGCACACAGCTCCGTTGTCGTGCTGTAATGTGGTAGTCGACAGCAGTTCCTCAGTGCTTTTTTCCCAAGCAACCTCAGACATCACGAGGAAATTTCTCAGCTCGTATTTTTGCAAAGTGCTGTTCAAATGATGGCAGTTCTTGAGAGCAGAGCCATGGGGCTTCACCAGTGTCAAATTATTTAAATCAGAACAAAGCAGAAGTATCAGAATGAAGTCCCAAATTGCAGGAGATAAGCACAGCAAAGTAGTGTGCRCAGCTGCAATTTCCCAGCACAGATCCCACCTAGTCTGCATTTTCTGAGCATGCACAGGGCTTAGGAGTGCACTTGTTAACCTGAGAGAAACCAGGGGGAGTTCAGAGGTGGTTGTAAATGAATACACAAATATCTAGGAGGCCAGCGCGTGAGGTGGCTTGAGCACACGCTGAACAGCCAGGAGTTCCCCGACTTCCGACCTTGATTGTGCAGCGAAGCGAAYTGTGCCCCTGGCACCTTCCTGGCTGCTCTGAGGACGCTGGGCACAGCACAATTTGCATCTATGCCGTAAAAATGTTCTTGCCCTTCAAACAGAATGGTCACATCGCTGCTGCCTGTTGCGAATGTCTCTGGCCTGTGCTAAATCGCAGACTAAACCTGGGCGTCTCTTGGAACATGCCAGTAGCCCCATGGCAGGGGCTGTGCTCACAGTCTAGCAGTGCAGAGTCTCGGGGCGTTGTGTGTATCCACGCGCTGGAGCTGCGCAGTTCGGCAGTCTGGATGCAGCTGATGCCTGCACCCTTCCCTGCTGCTCTTCCCTGCTCTCCCGAAGGTCTCACCTGAGGCTGGTAGCACAAGAGTTCACAGCAGCTCCTGAAAGGCCAGCCCACAGTGCTGCAACAGAGCTGCCAAAGTGTTTGCTCAGCCCCTATAGCCCCCCACAGCAGTGATGTCTCAAACTGTGGACGTAAGCTTCATCCTCTCTGTAGAACCAGGCATCCTGGAGGAGATAAAATTACAGCAAATCACATCGGCTTCCCTAGTGCTTGCCCATGCTGCCAGGCCTCCCCACAGAGCTGATCTCTAGGTCAGTTAACCTCATCTCACAGCTCTTCAGCAGCCCCTGTCAGATCATCCGGCTACAGTCCTAGGAATTTCAGCTTTAAATTGTCCTACTGTGTAATGGTTATAGCCTTTTATTCCCCAGCCACTCAGCTGAACAGCCATGACACTTTGAGTAGAAATTCTGAAGAACTCTATTACTTGGAAATCGCCCCTCCTCTYTGCTGCAGTATTGCTGTTGTGAGACTTCTTGTTGCTTTTCTGTTTATTCTTCCCACAGCACCTTATCAAGCTGGATCASTGCATTCAGACAAGAATGGTTCATAACATTAACCAGGTCACATACAGTATTTCCTCAAATTATGGCCCAGCAACATTCTCTGTTATGTCCTGTATTTGCTCCGGGGTCTCTGTGGTCTCCATCTCAGTGCTTCTTTTTTAAAGTGCTGGATGATTCTTTGTGACTGCTCAGAATTTTTTTGGGGGGAGCTAAGACAGTGTTTGTCCTGTGCTTTGAAAATGCATGTTGATAATATTCCACGTGGACTTCTGGACTACAGACAGACATCCCTGCCCTGCTCATCCTGGCACCAAGTGAAGGCTGCTCCCACAGATCACCAGACCTTCTGCTYATAGTAACATGAGGCAAAAGGCTTTCAGCTGCCTTATTCCTCCTAAAAACCTACATTGGGCCAGTCTATCCTGACACCCTTATGCTTGAAGAAAGGAGTGCACTGAAGCTGGAAAACAGGGGAACAGCTCCTGAACAAGCATCTCTGCAAGCCTGGAGATGCTCAAGTACCAGGACCCAGCCATGATCACATGGCCCATGTGTGCTCATACCACAGCAGCGCTCCATCTGTGCACAGCCAAGCGGAAGGAGAACGTCTTTTATAGTCAGGTGGAAGCTGCTTTGCTTGCTGAAGCCACAGAGGGGGAAGCAAGATCACGCGATGAATGATGAACRCACCTCCTTTGCCAGATCCACCATGAGCAGCTGTGGGCCACAGGAATTCAAGTCCCAACTGCTCTGACACTTTGCAACATGCTGGACCAAATTATCTGCTGAGCAAATGGTGCTCAGTTCCAGCAGAATTACACCAGGGGCAACTTTTGATGTATCGTCCATGGAGGGCAGCAGGAAAAGGCAGATGTTCTTATCTGATCTGAAACAGATCACACAAATCTGGCAATCACTGAGGTAATGTATAATCTCGGGCCAAGCCAAGAAACCTGATCCCATGCTGGGGCCTCCAGCTGTTGCTGCAGTACAGTCATAAAAACCTGCTTCATGCACCTGCTTGTATAATACAGTTCCACCAGGGGGGAACAGCCTTCCTGACCATCCCCRGAGATCAGTTTTGCCCTGAGGGCTGAAGTTTACTAGCACTTATAATTGTTGCTAATATGGTTAGCAATGGCTGCCTGCTTTTGCAGGTTTGTTTGTACGCTTCCAATATTTGAAGTACAATTTTTGTGCCATGGAAGTGTCTTCTTCAGTGTTTGGTGAATGATAGCTCCACAGAAAGATGCAAGCCTTGAGAAGGTGCAGCCACACCTTTCTGCATGGGGCACTCGCACATTAAGCAAGATATCCAAGACTGGATCTTGTAATACCTGGAGTTGGAACAGGAATATAGCTAGGGCACATTGTAAGGCTCTTTTTCTCTGTCTTCCTCTCACCATCCTCTAGGAACAGAATGAGACACAACTGTTGCTTGCAAAAGCAAGAGGGACCTTTCAAGAAAACTTCAGGAGCAACAGTCAGCTACATCCAAGCAAAGGACTCCCACACAGGCCRTGATGACCACGATGACTGTGTAGCTCTTAATGACTGTCCTCATTAGGACAAAATGTGATCCCTTGTGACCCTCAAGACAAGAAAGAGTGGGCTCAGGACCAAGCAGAAGTAGATTYCTATCCTGCTCACATGTTTTCATTCTTCCTTTTTTCCTGAAAACCATAGGAATGTTTCCACAACACAGCAACATAAAAGCGAATATGATACTGTAATTTCCTGCAGAGAGGCAGCTGTAAGTCAATTACTGGCTAYCTTTAAGCCAAGAAAAAAAGACTCTGAATTTAAAAGGAGGGACACTAATAAAGTTCTATAGGGGTAGAACCCACAAATAAAAGAATTAACATTTTTTGCAGTTTCTTTTTAAACCATAGAAGAGCACTGAGGAGCAGGAATGGAGCTTTCTCCATGACTGACTAGATAATTCAAAAACTTCAGAGGAAAGGTACCTTCCTCCTCTAATAAATGATAAAGGACCAGATCTCCTCCTCTTTTCAYTGATTGCACTGAAGTCAAAGCAGATGTGGTGACCCACAACTAGCTGCAGCAAACTAGCATGTGACCCAGAGTCTGGCTTAGGGGCACTACAACAGCTCTGTGTCTATGGCCTTTTCAAGAACCATAGGAAGTCTATTCCCCAGCAGAATTTTCAGCTGGTCTGTCTGTTACAGGTTCTCCTTCTGCACTCTATGGTGGCCTGTATTAAGTAATATATTGGGCATCTGCTGTCTGTGGTTCATTTTCTTTCATCCTTTCCCCAATCTGAGACCAGTCTGGCAGGAAGTTCAATTCTCTTGTATTGTTTTGGATCTCCCTCAGGCAAAAAGGTGGAAAAAAGTCCCCTAAGTTACACTCAGCAGTTCCTTTTAGCAATGTGTTGTAAATATTTGGTACAAAAGCCTTCTGGATTCACTCAAACAGGGCCTCTGCTAGTACAGACAAAGACACACACACTAGCAAGGGTTTCATTTAACTTTGCATCTTGGCCCTTTCCTAGCTCTGCAGTTACTTRCAGTGATGAGAGGTGAGCCCAGGCCAACCAAAGTCTCAGTGGACTTTCCCACTGGAGTGAGTGGAGTCAGGTCAGGCCCAGTCTCACAGYATCTAAATGTGTGACAAACACTATCAACACATTCTCCCTGTTAACACCTGGTGAGACGAGTTGTGCTGCTTTCCTGCCTTTGGCTCTGGCACGTGGATGATGAACTCCAATATGTCTAAAGATTTTGTAGAAAGAGCAAGACTCCAAATCCCCCCTGCCTGGATTGCTATCCCACCAAAAACAATTTATGCCTCTTGGATTCCTACATTCCACCTCCATACAGTCAAAAACATATTGCTCTATTTCTRGGGAGATCTGGACACAGCTTCTGACCAGATAAAAGCAGACTATCATGGTGATGCTCTGAGTAATGGGACTGGCCTCCTGTAACCAGAATCCAGTCCCAAGGTCTCAGACTATGTGATTCCTACCAGCATGTAAAGACAGAGGAATCAGATCAGAGTGTATGTGCCATGCCTCTTTGACAACCACCTTCAACTCCTTTGCTACCTGCCAAACAGCTTCTTTTCCTTCTTGTTGCTTTTCCCTTGGTGAGGTAGTAGACCTACCTTGTACCTTGTCAGGCCTTCATATTGYTTGTTTCCCTGTCTCTGTAGCATCAAAAGACATTCTTATAAGTGCTGGCAATGCAATGAGAGTGCTTCTTGCTGCAGCACAATTGATTTCACTGTCACCGATGCAGACAGCACCGGTGTGCTGAAACAACTTCAGATTATCTTAATTGATGAAGTGGATATTAGTATCTGCATAGTCCAGAGGCATTAACAACAAAAGGTATGGCAACACACCAGAACTCCAACTCTGCACTGTGCTGAAAGTAGAGTGGAAAAAAATGGAAAACTTTTTTTTTTTTCTTCATTTTATTCAGTCTCTGTTTCAGTTTCACAGAACTGGAGAATAATTCAGATTGCAAGGAACCTCTTTAGGTCTCTAGCCCAAACTCCTGCTCAAAGCAGAGCTAGCTTYAAGGTCAGTTCAAGCTGTTTAGGACTTTTTTTCAGTTCAGTGTTGGTTATCTCCAAGGGTGGAGACTGCCTAGCCCTTCTCGACCTTTGTTGTACTGCTTCATTACTCTCATGGGAAAGTTTTTCCCTACATCCAAAAAGGATTTCCCTTACTAACTTATACCCATTGTGTCCTGTCCTTTTGTTGTGCACTTCTCTATAACCCTTCTTTAAGTAGCTAAAGACAGCAAATAACTGCCTCCCCCTTTTGCCTTCTCTTCTCCAGACACCTCAGACATTCGCTTTGACTCAGAATGAAACACTTTATTTTGACTCCTGGTAAGAGAAATGGAACTACTGAAGGCTGGATTTTGATTGCATGGATTGGTATCACCTCCCCTCCCATCTACTTTCCACTTTTTTTTTTTTTCAGTTGAAACTGTTTAGAAATTCGTGGTTGTGTGTGCAAATTTCTTCTGGATGACCAAAAATTGCATTTCTCATCAAACTGAATATTCACTAGAAAAGTGCACCCAGGGGAAATCACTAGAAATTGGGTGCCTTTGAAAAATCTCACCCTTTCTCAGCATCCTCCTCCTCAGCTCTCACGGGTGTTAAATATTAAAGYGAGGATCTGGTGACTTTGATAGGGAAGTAGCCTAACTCTCTGCCCAAKGTATTTCCCTTCCTAGCTCTCCTCTCTTTAAACTCAGAGAGATTTTTTTTTAATCCTGTAGTATCTGCCAATTTCCAACCCTCCTCCCCMCAGCCTCCGTGCAGGTGGCACAATGCCAGATCCACAGCAAGCAGGCCAGGAGGAATGTATATTCCCATTATCCTCATCACTACAGCGGAAGCTTTTAAGACATAGGCTGTAAATTCAGTCTTCTGCTGAGAGAGAGCTTAGCAGAAGTCCCTTTTGCAAGAATGTCACCATGTGCTTCGTACAAAGCCAGACAGAAGGCTCCTGCTGTTATCAGCAGATGGTTGAAGGGTCAGTCGTCACCATGCCAGGGTTTGCTGCAGCACTTCACTGAGATGCAGGTGAGAAGAACTATTGCTACATGTGGAGAGTAAATACAAGACCGTAACAAAGGTAGGGGAGCCCTGTGATGTGCATTTGCAAGGGTTTGTCTCTGTCACTGTGGACTACTGTCAGGCAGCCCATAAGGCAGAGAGGACAAATTCACAACTGCCCATCATTTGTGTGCCTGAAAAATGGCCCATGCAAGCTGGCACAGGCAGGTGCCAGAGCATCACACATCGCCYGGACAAGGACAGACAATACCTACTTCTCTTGAGTCTTCCTCAGCCTCCAAAGGATCCTGTGGGAGTGAGATCCCACTGGCCACTGTGAAAATTCCTCATTGGGACCTGTTTTTCCTTTGTTAATTCCCTTCTGCTATTATTTTTGTCTCATAACAAATGCCACAGGAATAGCAGTACTTCATCTAGCTTAACTATCTTTTCTCCTCCAGTTTAAGACACACAGTATCAAGCTCTGCTGGCTCTTCCTGAAGCTGTGTCACTTTGTCTCTGAGAGCTAAGATAGAGGTACATATGAAACATATGATTCCAGAGAAATTTTCTATTTTATTAATCCACAAACTCATGAATGAATCGCTAAGAAAGCCCTGTAGTTTCTTTTGTATCAAAGCAAACCAAAGCGTTACTAGACTTGTAATCAGAAGATGGCCAGATCCACAGAAATGGCTGAGAGAACAATCCACGGAGGTATTTTGGAACCTAGTTGCTCTTTAGAGGCCTGAACTTCAACTGATTTCAAGGAGATAAGCACATATAGGTCTGGGTCTAAGCTCTGTTCCATGCCCTGGGACTTGCTCTTTTCCCATCCCTACGAACCTATAAAGAAAGACTTTCTGTGTAGCTCTTGCCACATCATAAAAACATTGAGATTATGCCCAGAAGGAAGGTATAACACCTTTCTGCTAGGAAAAATTCAAATGTTATATGTGAAAATTGACTTTGATAAGGGAATTGAATGTGTGAAGACTCTGAACATGGCTGTGGGAAGCAAGCTCTRGAAGGAAGCATGACAGGCTTCCAGTATGGATGTCTGATGCCTTACTACACTTTCCCKATTCCTAGGGATGATGATGATCTATTTATTTTATTACAGGCTGTTGTTGCCTAGGTATTTTAAGCTGCTACTAATTAGCAATGGCTGTTTCTGTTGCCACTATAGCACTAATTTGGTCTCGTCATTTTGAGCTGACTGAAATGTTTCCATCTTTATGTGTCTCTCCTATTCCTTTTACAAGTAAGAAMTGTAAATACTGATCAGCCTGACTGATAAACCAAAGCTAACTAAGGTGGGAGGGGGATAATTTTGACTGAGTTAATTAGCACTTATCATGTTTTCATTGCATATTCTTATATTCCTGGAGTGCAGGGTAGCTTTTTCTGGATTATGAAAGCATATTGCTTTATAGCAGAAACCTGGAATATATTTCTTGCTATAAGGAGCATGATGGCCATCCATAAAACAAGGGTCTAGGCCTTTAAAAGCCCTCCTGCTGTATAGTTTGTAACAAAAACTGGCCATGCAACCTGGTAGCACTGCTTGTTTCTTCAGTCATCTTCACTGGCATCCTGTTGGTCTGGGATCCAGACCCATGAAATGTTTTTCTCACAATCTGTCTGAGAGGTGGGCATGTAGTCCCCCTAGAATAGATATCCTGCTTTTCCATATCCACTTAGAGATAACGATTCCCTTCTGCAATGATATCAATAACCCTGGGCAGGATTTAGYTTGAAAATAAGACCCTTAAATGTAGGCACCTGAGTACCTATGTCTATGTGTGAGCTAAGTGTCTAAGCTCCCATTAGCATTACTGGAGATCAGGATATCAGTTTGCTTGCTCAGTAGGTATCCACTGTCATTCAAGAYGCTTTCAGGTTCTTCAGCATACTTGTATGTAGCTAGAAATGTGACAGAGATGTCACTGATACGACCTATGGGAGATCTTTTTTGGGCAGCAGCTGAAGGCCAGACAGGAGACTCAGAGACACAAGGCACCTACGGTGAGTAGAGGGTCCTTCCCCTACTAAATACAGTCAATCAAATGTAGGGTGCAGTTCATACYATCAGCTAATGCTTGTCTACTTCGGAGAAAGTTGCATTTCTGTTCGGGCCCCACTAGCTGTGTCAAGCAGATCTCCTCAAATACAGTGGGAATTCAGATGCTTAGACCTCATGCAGACACTGAACTTTAGATGCTGAAATTTTGGTGTCTTAATTTCAAACTGAACTGCCTCTTGCATGTACTGAATCGGGTCACATCGCCCTCAAGTGGACAAAGGCACYATCACAATGAGCTGCACGAGCCAACAATCATCAGGATGCTGTCTTCTTTTGAGGACTGCAAATAAAAAACCCAAAAGTGATATACTCAGATCTCCAATACAATGTGTGCCATGACACAGCTCAGTGGAGAGAAYGCAAGGTTACAAAGTACAGTCCTAAAAAGTTACAGTGGAAAAGGCCATAATTCATGCTGCCAGGCCACCAACATAATTCAGTCGCCTCGTACACTTCCATTACGATACTATCTCACTCAGTTCAACATCAAACAAAAGGTGGTAGCAAAGCCAAGAACATACCTGTATACCTATAATGGGCCTTAATCACAAGAAAAAGTGTTTGCTTTGTGGTGCACTCTGCCTCATTCACTGTCCATCAGGAATACTGAATGAGGTTGGGACCATCTACCAAAATGTGCCTGATTGTGTAAAAAAAATCAAAACAGGAGATCAAGTGGAACTCATGTTAGTAGTCTGAATCCTGGCAGCTTCTAGCACCAGGTTTCTTGAGATTGTAGCCTTTGGAGTCTTACTATTGTTCTTGGTTGGACTTTCTCCAAGTTAAAAAAAATCAATAATATAAGAACAAAAGCTCTTTTACATGGAACTGTATCGACTGTTCCTGCTTAGGCCTAGAGTAAAATCATAATCTATAGATCAAAATCATAGATCTCTACAATTTGAAGGAAGGACTGATGGCAGTGACAAGCAATTATCTCCCATTTGGAGACATTACCAGAGGATAGAAAACTGTATTCTCAGTTTATTTGCTAGATGGACGAATAATTCTGGAAATAATGATTATGGAGGAATAATTCTGGAAATGATGATTTCTGAATCGTACTCCTGCCTCTGGAAAGAAGTATTCTCTAGCAGASGTAACTAACCACAGGATAACAGGGAAACTAAAACTAGGTGTATCTCCACACCAGGTCACTGGCTAGGAAAAAAAAACCTGCTCGAATAGTGTCTTCTTCTAGCAGTTTTTTGCCCCTATAGTAGGAGGGAATATCTCCTGTGGAGGTGGCCCAATCTGCTTGGGATTCCCTCTGTTTTGTTCTCTTCCTCCAAGCCAGCTCCTTCTTCAGATCTCTCAGCTCCTCCTGCAGACTAGGGGTTCAGGCTGTAAAAAYGGTTGAGCACTCTGTGTGAAGTGAGAGACGTAAGTTCCAGGTTTATAACTAAGCCTTCTGATGGCCTTAGATATCCCCAGAAAATGGCTGTGGTCAAATGAAGGTGGCTTCTGGGACAACTATTGTCCTCTAAGCTCAACAAAGCATGCTTTTCCTCCAGGATAACCTGTGTCTAAGCTCCCCTCAGGCTCATCTTCTAATCTTAGCTGGGAGCAGCTTCTCTGGATTCCACTTTACAGCGCAAGGACCTCATCACATTTTCCAGTTGTGCACGAGCCTATCCTAAAAGCCTACTAATGTGMATTTTTTAGTGACTTTCCATAGACTTCTTGGAAGTTGTCCATTGCCCCTAGATTGACGATCAATGGTCTGCCTGATCAGGTCAGGATGCCTGCATCCTTCCCACTTCTATCTGGAGGGCTTTTTCTTTTCTCATCCCTGCTGTTTTCATACACTGGACCTTCCCTTTCCACTCAGAYCTCCTAACCATCTCCTCAGATAGCTAACTGCCCTTCACAGAACATTGTAAAAAACAAATCCATGCTCTACTGTATTGTCTTTCTTGGTAGCAGCTCTGCTTTYCCCTGATGTCTCTTACTCTCTCTGCTGCAAAAAGCCTGACAAAAGGCATCTTGTCTCTGCCTCTGAATCCTGTGAGCCATTCCACCAGGCTGGAGTGGGTTTTTTGAAGGCATCATCACCTGCCAATGCAGAGAGGAACCATGACATCAGAAAAGGAAACCATAGAAAGGAGCAGTTGCTCTGGGAACCAAACTAGCTGCTCTGATAGTGGGATTTAGGAAGAGAGCCACAAAGGTGTCACTGGAACAGCCACAACACAACACAGAGGARAAGCAAAGGAGGGATTTAAGTAGAAGAGAAAAGAGGAGTGACACCCTCTAAGAATCCCTTGCTCATCAAAAAGGCAAACCTAATGAGAATTGCAGGCCCCAGGCAGTCAGAGGGAGTCTATTTAAAGGAAATTCATATTCTATCACTTACAAAGTTTCATGGAATATTTCATGGCATGTAAGGGATCATCTAACTTTATCTCTTCTATACAATAAGCTGTAACCCAGCCCTTTTCAGAGCCTGACAGTATAGATTTGGAGATAGCTCTTCACTGCAAAAGAGGCTGCAGTGTGGCAAGCCATGGCCAAGATCAGGAGGCACCATAACTCTGAGGCATCTCACTACTTACTCACTTGCTAGGGTGATCACTCCCTTGGACAGAGAAAGAAGATTTTGCGGRTGGGGCTATGCTACCCCTAGTTAAACCTGTATTCTAGCTCATGCTTAAAGTCAGATCCACAAACTGACTTCTTTGTATAAAGGTAGACCTCAACTGCCRTGCTCTCAGAGCACATGGGAGCCTAAGCACTCTGGGCATCCCAGAACTAGGCCAGTTTTGTTCAGCAAATGGATTGAACACAAGTGGGACCAGATATGCTTATACCAATCTACAAGTGATTACCCAAAAGGTCTTTACACCCTGTARACACATCATTTATACCTAAATCTTCTAGTAGTGCTCAGCATAGCACTTAGGATAAGCTCYTCTAGAAAATAAAATGTGATAACCATTGGAGATAGCATACAATATGAGTTGTAGTTTAGCATATGTGAACCATTACAGACAGTTTGGGGAAATATAGCATTAGTTAGGCCAGGCGATAGCTAAAAAATCTGTAAATGCTGAAGGTGAGAAGCATTTGGGACTTTTCCCAGGCAAAAGGCTAAGAGAAAYAGTTAAATTGCTATGGAACCAATAGACTTAAATTTTACCTTTTTCAGATTAAGATAAAATGATGTGGTTGTAGCCAGCTGCTTCAGGTAGATTAAAATATTTCATATTGCTTATTAAAAAAATAGAAGAGGTATCSAACACACTAATTGCATTCTGGTCCCCAAATCTACATTCGTACTATGGCTTCCATCTGCAGATGTCCAAAACTGTCATGAAATTTAGTTACCAAACTTAGGCCAGATTTCTGCTCTAGTAGATAATTTRTCTGTCTTTCTTCATTTTCATTTGAGTTTTTTTCTATTTCATAATCACATTTGCATAATGTTCATATCACTGCTACACATGACTTTCCCATTTCATATCTGCATTCTACTATTCTTTATTTGCCCACTGTGTTGGCTGATTAGAGTGTAAGGTAAAATTTGCTTTAAACTATTACCTTAAAAACCTAATCACTTTGTAGGGGTGATCCCTGAATTCTTACGAATGATGAGCTTATATCTGRGAATCGATATGGCACACCAACAGGTGACTCCAGGATACTTCTAAGCATCCTGAGGATACTGAGACTTTATGGATTCAGGACACCGTTGGGCTGTGCCTGAGTTAGGGTCAGCAACACAAGAAAATGCATGGTACGTGGACTCACGGTGTGAAGCCTGCTTTCTGCCTCAGAAATGAGACATCACCTGTATGGCCTTCCCTCATGTCATGCAGCCTAGTGCATGTGCTCTCCTTCAAGTACTAAGATCTGCTTGGCTTCCCAATGCTCCTGCAGGCTTAAGTCATGAGGGCTGGGCTCTTGCTTTGGGAGGACTCAGGTTCAAATCCCACATCTGACCACAGTGGCCACCCTTTTATTCCRCAAGCCCACTCCTTCCACCAGTACCAGCAGGAAAAATTGACTGCCTTTCCTGCCCTAATTTGCAGTAATCTCCTGAATCAGATATCAGGGCCACCCATACAGGGCTCTCTGGGTTTCCACAAAAAGCACTGAGATATGCTTCCACTCTCTGTTGGTGTGAGTTCAAAAAATAATAGTAAAAAAAAACCTACCCTTGCTGACTCACTGGGTCCCAGTATGGCTCTTTACTGACTTGCTCCAGATGACTCACCCCATGAGTGAGTAATACATTGCATCTGCAGTGCATATTTATGGCATTTTTGTACTGACCATGTCAGCAGGGAAACTGTTTGTATAAAGTAACCATGGAGAGAAAGGAAATGTTAAAGAGGACTGAGAGATTAGGGATGAGGATAAACCAAAAGGGGAAAACTTATTCCACCTCCGCAGCCCCAGAGTGCCCTACATATGTGGAATCAGCACTTAAAAAAGAAATATTTGCTTACGGATTTTTTCCCTTTGTATGATGTCTTGAGGTTGGAAGAAGCTCTTTCACTACAAGAAGAAATAGTCTTGTAGAGGCGTCATCAGATTCTGGAGCCCCTGCAAGTCTTGCAAGGAAGTTCATTTGCAGATTGGCCTCAGCTCTGCTGTGCTGGTCAAGGGCCAGATGCTCGACAGCAAGAACTTCTCTGTCCAACAGCCCTTCTCCCCAGCCCAATGCAGAGAGCATTGAATGTGTCAGACAGCTTTTTCTCACCAGTTCTTTCACCTCACTCTACACGCTACTGTGCCTGGTGAAAAAATCCCACTGCCTTATTCTTTAATGAAAGCTGAGGTTTCTTTTTCCGGGAACAGTTTACGTGACAGGCCCTCTAATAGTTAATAAAAGATTATGTAGTAGTTTATGAAGTTATGAATATGTTTCTATAAATAGTTAATCAGTCAACAGATGTAGCCACCTATAAACCTTTCAAATGATACAGTTACAGCTATATTAGAGATAATACTTGCCTCTACAACATCACCTTTCGTAGAATCATAGAATCAGTAARGTTGGAAGGGACCTCTGGAGATCATCTAGTCCAACCCCCAAACGAGTGGCCCATACAGTGATCAAGACTGCAATCTTGGCACTACTAGCATCACACTCTAGCCAGCCAAGCCATAATACCCAGATAGATGTGTTGCTGTATGACCCAGACCCGGATGGGACTTGCACCCACAATCCCCAGCTCTGGGGGCTTTCTCTGTATAAACGCAACAAATTAGTCATAAGCATGGTCATTTTTTCTCCATTATATTGTTGGTCCAGAATCAGAAGCTATGGGTTTTATAGGACTGCATAAATGTAAGCATGTGATGGCAACAAGCAAGTTCCATTTTCTTTTGGGAAAGATTATCCCCTTCTTGGAGCTGGCTTTGGGAAGTTTACCTCTCTTTGAAGCTGCACRGCCTTCCCTCCGTGATGTATTTACCTTAGACTATGTGTAAACATGAGGTATGGAAATATAGAAATAGCTACATATGTCAGTCTGACATAAAACGCTGCATTTTAATTTTTTAAAAACTTTTAAAAAGTTCAAGTTTTCTCAAACTTTCTCATGCAGGGAACAGTTTCCAACTGGTCTGCTTTCACACAACATCCATTCAGCCCATGTGCTGGGAGCAGGAGGTGTCAAGGCTTGCAGCTGCAGGGGTGAAGCACTCACCTCTAGTGCAGGGACTGAGCAAAAGGCAGTTAGCAGCTCCCTGGCTGGTGTGACCTCTTGCAACCAAAAATCGAGGCCCTTTTAATTTCCARTGCAGGAGGAACAGTGTTGCTGCTTGCTAAAACCATTTCTTCTAACCCATGACCAATGATGTGTTGCTGTTTTGCAACTCCTTCAAGTGGTCATGAGCCATCGGTGGGTAAAACTCATCCTAGACTGCTCTTATCTGTAGTCTAGGTCCTGCCATGGTACATATCCAAACTGTCCTCCAGAAAATAAATACCCAGATGTGACACGCTTTCAGCTAACTCAAAGTACAGAAATATTTGAGTCAGAAAGCCAATAGCAAACTCTGTACAATARGCATTAAGAAATGCAGGGATCCACTAAATTTTTTGGCAGAATTTAGGGTTAGTCTACATGAAATTGTTATTTCAAACAAGCAGAGGGTGTGAATTAAAGGCATCATGTTGTGCCAGAATAGCTTTTCTTGTGCACACAGTTTTATTTGCCAAATCAGTGCTTCTCTCTAGGAGTAACTACRACAGAATGGCAATTCTCCTGTGACACTAAAACCTGTGTTGATAAAGGGCCAAAGCTTGACTGGGACAGCTAAACCTGATGCTACTGCTGCACTGTGTTTACCCAAGATGACTGTCCCAGGTTCCGCAGAAGCTGGGATGTATTTTGTTGGCCTTCAAGAAAGCAGGTTGTCCTCACTCCTCCTTAAGGTCAATGAGGTCCTGATGATTGTCTCATAAAAAATAGCCATCTGAAATAGGTCAGAGAAAGCCTTCCTGCAAGGAAGGTTTGTTTTATGCCATCCTGCTTCTCAGTCTAAAGAGCCTCGATGCTCCACATGGTCAGATAGCTGAGGCCAGAGGAAATGAATCTCTCCTGAAGAGATGTGRGAGGTCAGCATATATTTGAAGAACAGATATCAAGGCAGAGATTCAGGCCCTGTACCTGCGACAGACTGGTGTATGCTGTGTTTTTCACATGMAGCTCCAAATACGAGCTTCTGAAAGATCAGGTGTATTTGGATTCAGGATTCCCATTCATTATAGATAAACAGACTAGCAGTGAAAAAAATGGATATAGGTCAGGACCTAAATTCCTTTGAGTGAGCAGTATATCTAGTCCTTGACTTCATTTCCCATTTCTCTGAAGCTGCATCTTTYCTGCAGCCAGACAGTGAGACACACAAAGAATAAAGTGAAAATTCACCTCAAATTCTAATGCTGCTATCTGGCAGGAAAATAGAAGACAGGTTTTATTTTGTCAACTATACACAAACACAGGCATTTTATAAACAAGGAGTTGATACAATTGTTTCCAGGACTCCAGAGCGAGTGAGTGAGTTGAGATTTAGCTATTACAGGCAATCTCAGGAGAGGAAGGAAATTAGTCTCCAGTTGAGCCAAATATTTCCCTCTCAAAAAATAAATGAATCAAAGTCATGCTCAGTCAGCCAAATTATCCAAGCAGATGCCAGCATCCCTGGCTTCTCTTGGTTTTATGTGATTTCGGGAGAGCAATGCAGCATTCACTCTAAATGGAAAAGGGAACATCCTGAAGAGGATAGGGACTRTGGAGCTTAAATAAGGCAGAGCTGGTGAGTTTTAGAGTATCTCTGTGCCCCASATGTTTAAGCTTGATTTGCTACCTGCTGTCAAGCCTCACTTGAGTTGGATTCGTCCCAGCACAACACCCTGGTTAGGTCATTCCTGAATCTCATGCAGAACCAAGCTTCCTGCCCACAGTGTGAGCAGTTCTGCATTTGTCACCCACTTTGTTGTAGGTGGGTCTCACCTGTTGGTCCCATGCTCTGCCTTCGTGCACTCTGCTCTGGTTGCACAAAGAAGGCCAAGATGTGTTTAATTAGCTCCCCAAAGGATGCTCCCCCCCATATGGCTACCTTTCCCCATTACCTAGCAAGCTCAGGAGTGAGGACACAGAAAGGCATCTGCTACAAGAGGCTGATTCCCAGCTGCTCTGAGAGTTTCCAGACAGTCCCATTTAAAGCAGCCAACAGCTGTTTTTCACAGCTAGGCCTTGGCTTTGTAGTTGTGTGGCCCGGGAAAATATCTAAGCAGCTTGAGGCACCTGTGCCCCTACTCCTCTCCAAAGTGGTCCTGCAGAAGGTGGCTACTGAGCTCATCCACGGGCTCAAAGCATCCAGCTGATCTATGTGTCCCCTCGGTAGGACCAGATGGCTTTGGCCAGCTGATGTAAGGACACATGAGCTACTGTTAGCATCCCTGAGAAGGCAAGGYGCTCCCAGAGACAGCGAGGAACAGAGATGTTCAACAGCAGTCCCCCTGTTCCCCTGGAGAAGTGGAGGCAGGAGAACCATGAGGAAGGGGTTTGTGCCTAGGGAGTCAGGTGAGATTGGGGGGTCCCATTTCTGCAGGAAAGGAAAGGCAGAGCGCAAGGGTGGACAGGTTGCCTGTGCCACACTTCCAGGCTCCTTCCCTGTACATATCCCTGATTCCCAAACCCAGACGGGAAACCAGGCTGAGCATCACTGCCAGAGCCTTGGGCACAGCCAGCCCTAAACTGCACTCTGTGTCGGTTTAGACATCCCCAGGTCCAGGGAGCATGCATGGCCGGGACTCCCAAGTCCCTAGAAGCATGGCAGAGTTTTGGGAGGGGACTTTTCCTCTCAGCCTGTAAAAGCTGTTTCCCACCACCACTCACGCATGAGGAAGGCCCTGGGGCACAGATCTACCCTGTAGCATTACAGCATCCCCTGGCTTCATTTCCCTGCTGCCTGATTCACAGCCTTAACTCAGCAGCGGGCAGGGGGCCAAGGAGGAGTTATGCTTCACTCGCAGTCCTGCGCAAACCTCTTCAAGCAGTGATTTTTTTCTTTAAGGGTGGCATGGAGCAGATCCAGAAGCAGGCACATGGCGAAAGGCGCTTAGGACCCTGTGGGAGCTTGGCTGCTTGCCCTCCCTCCTGAGCTGCTTTGCGTCCAGCCCTGTACTCGGGTTGCTCTCTCACATGCCCTGCAATGAGCCTGCTCTTCCTCAGGCGGAGAAACACGGGGCCGGCAGCTCTCCAGCAGCAGCCCTGGCTCCCTCCCCGAGCCCTGATCCTATTAGCGGCGAGATGGTGGCAGCCAGCCCCAGGGAGGCCCTGCCAACGGCGGGGAGGGCAGCCCGGGGTGCAYGCGGGGTGGCAGGGATGCCGCGAGAGCCAGCCCTCGCTCCACGTGAACYGGGCGCCAGCCCGCCTGGATGCGGTGGGGGAATGTGCCGGTATCCTCCGCTGAAAGCGAGCCCAGCTGCTCCGCACCTGGGCTGCACGGTGACCGAGCAGCATCTCCTCTCCCGTTGGGACAGGCCAGTGCTCAGCCCGGGGCAACCGGCCATTTGGGCTTGCTCTGCGGTTGGCACGGCTCAGCCACACTCGGCCCCTTGCCCTGCACATTTCTGTGTACAAGCACCTCGGAGTAGGGGTTTGTGTGCCCTTAGGTTAGATCCTGGTGTGAGCGTCTGCATCGAGCAGTGCCTGGACCTGTGCACGTAAGATCTGGGCCTGCTTGAATTACAAAGCAAAGAAAGAGGGAGAGAGAGAGACCAGGAAAAAGATTATTTTGCTACRAGGCTCATCCCATTATTACAGTCAATTCAGAACTCAAAAGACAGGATGCTTCTCTGTCAACAGACTTGTCTTACAACAGAGGCTAAGGTGCTCAGGTGCTAGTGACACCAACAGTTTGTGCTGGGCTCAGCTCTCCCTGGAGGGTGGGCATGAACCATGTCCCTGAGCCCTCTGTGAGGAAAGATCCAATATTTATGCCCATGGCACCACCAGCTATGTCCATCCCTYTTCTTAGGGGCAGCAACTCCAAATCTAAACAGCCTCAGTTATTTAAAAGAGACTATTTTCCACTTCTAGGTTGAATAAACCCATCTGATTCCAGAGCCTTTGGAGAACTGAACTAAAGTGGCCTTTGGTTATGCATGGCAGCCCATTTCAAACTGTCTCAGAGTACAAAGAATTGAAACCACTTTTTTAACATGAGCAACAAATAAAAAAAGTTTACTAGCCATTCTGTATAAATAGAGAGTTCTCATGGCAGTCTCAGCGCAGCTCCTGATGTGATGGGAACAGACTTGTAGGCTGTAGGTATGACCTTGCTATTTGCAATATCAGAGTTGTGAGTATGACTTTGGTATCTGTAATATCAGGATTGCAACAAGTCAAGAAAGCTGCTTCTAGCTTGGGGACTCTTCACTATTAATGCTGCCATGGAGTCTTTAAGCTGAATGGGATCTGCCTGCCCCGTTTGCAAAACTGGTCTGGAGTATTTCAGCAGACTTTGAGAAAACATAATTCTGGCACTGAGAAGTGATCAGAGACAAGGGAGTAGGGTTTATTCATTTAGAGTAACATCTGCAGTATACGTACCCATAGCTGGACTTTCTGATCCACCTCTACAGGTTGTGAAGAGAAACAGGCCCTTTCAGGACACCATTCACTTGGACTGTTTTAGACTTAGGATGAGATGAATAGTGAGCAGCTCTCCCCAATTAAGAGGGTGTCCAAGATGAGTGGCACTGGATATCTGTGTTGCTCTCTCTAAAAAGAGTTAAGTGGAGATCCAAGCACGGGTCTTCTGCCCCTTCCTCTGCTTTGTGCACTGCACATACTCATCCTTGCCAGGGAAGCAAGTTAATCTTGGGCCAGGCACAAAGAAATTGCTATTTTACTGTGGTTCTCAGATCAAGCACAACAATTATAACTGTGACCACAACCAGGTACATCAAAAGAAAGCTTTGATGGAGCTACCACAGCATTTCTTTTCACCCTCCTCCTTACATCTATTCATTTTATTCACCCTTGTGTCTCAAAATGCACATGATTTMTTTGTTTTCTATTCATATGGTTGAACATGGTCGTGGGTCCTAACTCAGACTGCTGGGCCAGCTACAACACTGCTGTTGTTAATGTTCAGATAATGAGGAAATAACTTGCCCCCAGCAAGTTGCTGCCTGTTAGAGATGGGGTCATGAAGAATCACCTCCCTTCCATTTCCTCCGGGTCACAGGTTCCTTCAGATGTTCAGCTGCAGAAAGTACAATTTCCCAAGCTGTAACTAGCCAAGGGCGCTTACCACCAACAGCCCTGACCTAAAGAGGCTTCCTTAGGTTTCCTCAGAGCCACCTGGCCTCCCTGGGAAGCTTGCAAACATCCTTCTATCTCACTGTATCTGACAGCAGCTCATAAATCAGCCCACAGTTGCTGGCACCCTCTTTGAGGATCTTAGTCTGCAGTTCAAGTTTGCAAGGAAAAATAACYAGTAACCAGGTGAGGATGGCCTAAGGGAAGGCAGACGGCTATAGATGCAGCTGTCGTCTCCTGGAGCATCCACGGGTCCCACACTCGCACACCAGGCTTCAGGCAACCTGGCAGTCATGGAGTGATGGTTTCATGAGAGCTGGATTCAGACCTGATCACACCGGCTGCTCCRCCAGCCCTTTACCACATCATCTGCAGCTGCCGCCATACCAGATAGCACCGCAATCGCCTGCATTCCCCTTCCTCCCAGAAAGTCTTCACCTGATCACACCAAGTCTTTAGAGTCTTTAGATTTTCTCTAGCTTGCTTCTTCCCCAGCAAACCTATCTCCCCATTTTAGCAGAGATTCAAACTGCAACACTTAGAGGTGATTATTTCCAAAATTAGGATCAGTGCTGCAAAGTCTAGTCAGTTCACCACCACTCAGCCTTTCCCAGCACTGTGTTCAGAAGTACAGTTGATCCAAATCTCTGTGTTTTCAWACTAGAGACAGAAGCATGGTTTAAACTGTCCTGGACCAGATTTTACTTCTTTCCCTGAAAAGACTTCTACAAGGCCAAAATAAAATAAAATAAAGTATAACAGTTAAAAATAAAACTCTGAATCTCACCAATCACAGAACCCAGCAAATATTTCAATCTAAGAGTAATGCGTTGCATACGGACTCAAGGCTGTGCTTTCCCTTTGAAGATCATGGGAATTTTGCCATTTATTTCTGTTTGAAAAGGAAATGCTGAATACTCAGTAAGAGTCTGTTTGGCTGCTGACTGAAACACTTTGCAAAGTTAAATCATCCTGGGCTTTCTCTCCAAGAACTGCTGCCTTCCCTGAGTTTCACACCAGTAACATGAGTTTAGAAAAAGTCCATCTAAACGTGTTGGGTGATAGATGGTTTCAATGAAGGAGACAGGCTGATGGCTTCAGTAACTCCACTCCTCTGCTCTGGTGACATGACTTGACACCCGTGTCACATCAACATGACTACGGAGAGACTTTTTCCCCTATACTCCTGTTACATAGAAAAGTGGCTTGGGAGCATTGCCTTCTCACTATGTGTGGGGATACTGGAGAATGGGAGCTGAAATGGCAGCCCAATTGACCCATGGGAGACAGCAGAAAAAAATCCATGTCTACTGATTTCCAGGTTGGATCATCTTGCTCTGGATCAAACTAAGTCTCCTACTATTTGGCTCATACATGTAGATGGTCCAGTTCACTTACTCAGACATCCAGAGTATAGGGTCAAAATTCAAGAAAGTAATGAGCAACTGAAACATCCTGTAAACTAGGGCTGCTAGATCCTGATTCCCTACCCAGTCAATGGAGAAAAGTAAGAGTTGTTAAATAGTGAATTAGAGGATCTAAGACACGTGTCCCTCTCCTTGAACCTACATGGGGAAGGAAGGGGTGCTTTTACTACAGGAAGTCTGAACTGCACTTTTGAACTGCAGTGCCATTGAAAACCTTCTGAATATAGCCTTTAATCTGATCCTCTGTCATCTCTTATCTGAGCAATAATTTCCACACAAAGATTTTGCTAAAAAATATATAGAGAGAGATATTCCTCCCCCTCCACCCAACTACAGCTAATGATTAATGAGTTGGGGGAGTAAACGTTAGAAGCTCATCTTTAATGAGCAAAGAGTCTGTYGCAGAGCACCTCTCTAGCCCTGCCAACTGCCTGCAGTTTTCTTTGGGAAGTGTAGCAACCTCACACTCTTCACTCTCTGCAAGTACTAAGTCCTTGTGCCAGAGAYCAAGAGATCTGTTTGGAACTTCCCCAAAGTGGTTTGTTTTATTCTATGTTGAGAAATGGCCTACATTTGAGAATGAAAATTTCAGCTCAGRTTATGCCATTTAGTGATACATGTTGATATATGGCAGTAACATAGTAACAAATAACAGATTTATATCTGTTCTTTCCTCCCCTTGGAATTTAAGCTGCAAATGAAAATAATTCAACTTTTTGTTGAGAAAAACCCACACTTTTAAACAGCCCATTTGCAGAAGTTTGCTCAACAAGATGAAGTCCCATTTCTGCCAAAGCAGTGGAACAAAGACTTTACATTCACTGAGAAAAAGCTTTCTGTTCCTTACTTAGGTCCCCTCATCCACTTTTTTATGGGATCAGTGGAAGATCTAGCCAAATACTGGCCATGAGTAACCAGATTAATGTGAGTATCTCACAGTATCCTGTGCAAATATATTTTCATCCAAAGAGATTATCTCCAATGTACAATCTTTCAATAAACATTCTTATCTTATGCAAGTAAGGTCTGGGGTTTATCTTTGGTAAACCCATCTCACTTTGTATYCTATTTTCAGCTTTCTTATAAGCCTTAAATTACTCTACCCTTCAAAAATTTTCCTGCGGCCTGATGCATTATTGAAGTTGCAGCAGTGGTTGCCTGGATAATTCTTTTTTCCTTGTGGGCACTCCACAAGCCCTCTCACTAAAAAAAAAAAAAAAAAGGTAGSAGGCAATTCAGTATGAGTGAAGAAAAGTTTAGAGGAATGAAGAGAGTCAGTGAGGAGAGTTGAATACATAGAAACGGAGAAAGAGACAGACAAGTCCTAGGAGGTAGCGTAATTAAGTTGCTTATATGACAAGAATGGCAGGAGTCAGAACAAATGCAGAATAGATTTTGTGATCACCTGAAGCTAAAAATAATAATAATAACAATAATAAATTGGTGGTTTACCAAGAAAGGGAGGGAGGAGGTGAATGAGACCACATGGATGAAAAAGACCACAGCAGCATGTGCTTCTGAGAAGGGAGTTATATAGAGTGAAAGGGTTAAAATTCAAAAAGGTAAATCTGGTTGCAAGAGAAACATACCAAGAGCAGGGCTTTCTCTTGACCTGGGTGCCCAGAAAAGGTTTAGTGGGACATTGCAGCCTTTCTRTGCTGGCAGCATAGATTTCACTTCACTTGGATCCTTGGATTTTTTGGTGGAGAAGGAAAGAGAGGATAAGTCCCCTTGGCAACTCCCATTCCCTGTCAGGTCATTGACAAGGTTTGCGTTGCCGGCAGAGCTCTCTCTAGCCTGTTGTCTCAGGTGCCTGCTGAATGATCAGCCAAGCTACTGACTTTGGGGCTCCCAGCAAGGACAGGAAGCTGTGGATCCATGCTGGAGCTAGAGCCTTCATGTCCCAGACCTGCCTGGCATGATGTGGCATGGGGGAAGGTTCAATCCCATCATATGGACCTGGGAAAGCTGTGCTCRGAGGTGATACAGCAAAATCAGCAGATCCTGGGCCCTACCATCTTCCAAAGMAAAACACAGTCTACAATGCCACAAAAGGCCACAGTGCATCTTTCTCATTTTGTGGCCAAAGGCTGAAAAGAGAAAAATGTTTYTTTCGGTCTGAAAGGACCTCTAGGAGAAGACATTTTTCTTCACTGCCCAGCTCACACTGGTAGATCACTGCATCACACACCTGCAACCCTCATGCAGCTTGAGAAGATAATAGATACTGGGTCAAGYGGCTGCATGTGGCCATGGGACGCTGTGTGAAAAAGGGGCAAATGCATGAAATCTGAGCTTGGTATGATTTGTACCCTAAGTGCTTAAGTCTTGACAGATCTGGGGCATTAGCCGCTCTCACAATATCTTCACCAATAATTCTATTTATATGTATGAGTTTAGTAAGAAAAGAAAGAGGAAAAAAACGTGAAATAGTCTTTGGAAATCACAGTGAGGCCATCTTTCTATGCTGTAAGATCCATGGAAGCCACAAGCAATTAATTTGAAAAAAAAAAAAAAAAAAAAAGCACCATTAAAGAATCTTTTTTTAGTCATTCTAGAAAAGCATAACACAGTAGGAGCTCCACTTTCCATGAAGTTTTGTATGCCAATCCAAGGAAACCCATTTTGTATTTTATGGCCCTTATGTTCAACTTTTAATTATTGCCTTTTCCACTTGTCAATTTAAATCCACTCCCATTACATTTAGGGAACAATAGTGGACCCCTCCTGTAGCTAATTTAACACCTTTTACATTCCCATGGAAGGTAGCCAAAGATTCTGTATCCTAATGGATAGTAAAATGTCTACCTWATCTTAGGGGAGGCAAGTTCAAATCCTGCTATGGCTACACTTACTAAAAGATGCTGTTGGTTAGCTTTTTTTTGTTTTCCATCAGCATATCAACAGAATAATTCTTAGGCATTATGCAAAAACAGCAACTTGTCCAAAGTAGTTCACATCCCCTAAAGATAAGTTAGAAAAGCAATAGTTAGATCCTATAAAGATACACACACTTTCAGCCAAACTGGAAGAGTTATTGCAATCATCAACTTAACTAGGGGGAAAATTTTTGTTAGACTGACCATGCTCAATGCACCAGAAACACTACTGAGCAAAGGAAAGTCAGTTCAGTTGAAGATCTTTACACTGGCTTAGAACCTGAATTGTTTGTTCTTCCTTCCACTGGAAGATGATGGCAAATGTACTATTGACTGCGTTGGAAGAAATGTGGCAGAGATTTTCAAGTCTTTCTCGACTTCCTTCCAAGAAGTGGTACAGAAATATTAGCTACTAACTGGCGAGAAGATACCTAGTGAACTGGCCTACCCAATCTAGACCCACTTCCTTTCTTCCATGACTGTCAGACTCACTTTGATATCAGAGGACAGCATACTCCGTGGAGATTGGGTTGGAGCTACAAACTCCATGGTACATTACAACCTTCTCAATGCTGCCCTCAAGTTACATGTGTGCTTGTACTGAACACATCCCATTAGATGTTTAAACAGTTTCTGTTTATGCTCTTAAGAGTTTTGCACATCCAATTTCTGGGGAAAAAAAAAGTCTATCTAATAAACAAATAATCTCAATGTGTATTTCCTAGGCTGAAGCTCCCAAACATACTTTCACCATTTGATCAGTTACCAACCCCATTCAGTCTGAATATTGCCTTTATTTAGATCTCTTCATTTATTAGTGCTTGGGTGGTCACGTGGAAAATTACCTGGGTAACTTTCTCTGCAAGTCCCACTTCTTTCTGGGGAAAAAAAAAAAGTTATATGTAAGTTTAGGTATTTATATACATGCATATACAGGCATAAATTTAAACCTGGAGCCCTGTACCTATTGCACAGAAGCATGGATAGCTCAGGTGTGTGTTTATCGAACATATAAATAGGGGAGATGCMTATACCCACATGAAGCCAGGCCTGTGTGCAAGATCCCAAACTAGGCCAACGGGCAATGCTGGAAGGAACAAACAAGCTGCTCCACCGAATCTTCTCAGGAGCTGCAGAAGGGTTTGCATTCCTGAACACCTGGCTGTTGTATTTTCTAACTATTTTGGTCTAATAAAACAATTTTGGTGTAGTCAAAAACAACACCTTTCTATATGAAACTTGCCTCACTTGTTTCCCTCRACCACCTGTGGTAGCAAACTGCCAGCTGAGAAGTGCCAGCTCTCCAGAACCCAGCTGTGACTCAGACTGCCGGAAAACACTCTACTTCCAAAATTCAGACAGGTTTCAATACGAGATTTTACTGACTACAGAGWTTACTCCTAGTCCTGGGTTTAGATTACCTTCCTTTCTGATGATTTTTGGACAGAGATTTTCCACGAAATTAGGTGTACATAAAATTTAGAGGAAAATTCTTGACCAAAAGTGATCCAAAATGCATATTTATAATAACCTGAGCACTCAGAAGACGGCGGATGGTGGCTTTTCTTTGATTGCAAGTACAGTATGTGGTTTTCTTTCCCGACCTTGCACACATTGTGGTAACATGCAGCTATTATACCAGCTCATTAGCCCATTGTTGAAATTTCTGAGATAATTTAAGGATGAATATAGAGGGAAAAAAAAAAAAAAAAAAAAAAAAAAAAAAAAGCTTTGCATGTGAAAGGGAAAATAGGGGGAGGGGGATAAAATCACCAGGGTAAAGTACAACATGTTCAGTAGACTCCAGCTCCTTGGCTGCTCGCCCAATGACTTTCCTGAGCCGAGCTCTCCTAGCAACCAGTCCCCAGCCATTTGAATTTTTATGTATCGCTATGTCTGCCATGATGTCACCGTTTCCATAGCTACTATCAGCTGGAGGAACTATGACACTTACGCTGCTAAGTAACTGAGAAAAATTGACCTGACTGAAATATTTCAGGCAACTCGTGGAGACCTTTGTTACCGAGCTCGCGCTACGGCACGGCAAGGTACACGCGGCAACGCTTTCTGCTGACGGAGTCATTCTTCACGGCTGCTTTCTGCTCGCAACTGGAGGCAGACGYGTCGTCTGCACCGCAGCGGCTGCTGCAATATTCATTCTGCTCTAAGTGTTTCATCGTAGAAATTAAATATTGTTATTAATTAAACTCCCCGTCCCACCGGCCGCCCAGCCCTGTCTGTTTAGAGCGCACTTTGTGAGAAGGGAGCAGGCAATCCATTTGTCATGCGGTGACAACTTCTGGCAYCAGGAATGAAGTGTTTCAATAAGAGAAGGCTTTGATCCTATTCATAACAGAGTATTTAAATAATTGCTAATCAGGCAGAGACTTCAGGCATTATCCCAGGGAGTGTTTCGTTATTGCAAAAGGTTAAACTGAGCCTTTGGTGCACAAGCCAAAAAATAGGAGGACTCAAGAAATTTGGTCAAGGGATTAAGTTTGAAGCCATGGCTTTGTTAATATAAAATAGGTCAGAGGCCAGGAGATGGTCTGGACATGCTGTCAGCAAAGAGTGAGTGTAGAGCATACACATGGCACAGAGCAAACAAACACAGCATTTGCAAGCCTGTGGCAGACAGTTTGGATTGCAGGAACTTCTGGGCTCARGTCAGAGATCGTCAGACAATACTTTGAATTTTGCAAAAGCGCAAAATTCTGAATATTCGTCCCAGAGACAATATTGCCCTCCATGACATGATCAGGCCATGCTCCCCAGCTGGTGTCTTGACACACATTAAGTGTTTGGAAAAGAAATCTTGCTCCTACAGGTGTTGATAGCAAAGCTTCCAAGAACAGCAGTAGTTTGCCATTTCACTCAGCTAGACCATATCTTTCCCACTAGAGTTCTTTGCACAGTTTTCACTAAATCCTCAAGAAACAGCTGAGAAATAAAATTTTGTCTAGTGTACTACAATATATGTTTTTTGCATGAGATTTTGAAGGGACAAAGTGAATTAGGAACCTTCTCTGGGGTTTGTGTTTGAAACTCTTTTTAGGGGTTTTTCTGCAAAGTGGGTGATCTGTTAAGCAYATGCTCTTCACTGGTCCCAGGTATTGTGTCCTCTCTACTGCAGCTTTGCCTCAGCTGTGAGCTGTGTGTGTTGGTACCTCCTCTGAAGTTGTAGCTCTTGGTTCTTCTCGCTACTGAGACCAGCAGCAATTCTCACAGATGAAGGTAATTGCAGACTAAATTCAGGCACCAATACCTAAATGTCTACATGTGAGTTGATGCTTGAACTGGCCTTATAGTGAAAGAAGAATCAGTCAATAAAGCCAAGAAGCCCAGAGTGAGCTGTTCAGCACACTTCAAGGTAGACACCTGCGTTTGGTCAGCCGAGTCATCACTGGACTCCACTGACATAGGATGAAATTCAAGTCCCAGAAATATGCAGAAAGTGCCATTTCTGGCCTGAAATTGGATGTATCTGTATAGGGCTATCAGATACAGATCTGCTGGGGACATCCCTGTCTCCTGGATGGGCGGTTGCAAGCTGGGTGGGATGCTGCAAGGCATTTTGAATGGCACTAGACTCTTCTGCCCCAGGTCTCCACATGTGTACAGTCATCTTCATGCAGACGTTACAGCCTTTGAGCTGAATTCCACTCTGTAATACTGTGACCAGAGTCAGTTGCCAAAGTACAAGTACACAGTGTCCTTTCAGGTGCTGTGCATGTCTTGTCTTGTMCCCAGTTTCTGATGCAAGATATCACAGGTTTTCTGTAAGTCCTGGGCCCTTTCCTGCTGTCCGTTGAGATGCTGCCRTACTCTGGAGGTTTCCAAATGGCGTAAGATACCTATTTTTAGGCAATATTTTTCACCATTTACTTCACAGTTTCCAAGATTCCTTTCTGCCCTGCAGGCTGATCAGTTCAAAGAACCCACAGGGTGCTGGGTACCTTGCATCCATTTTGGCAGTGGCCTACACCCAGATGGTCTCCTTTCAGCTTCTATAGAGCTGATCCACACATAAACTGCACTGAAATGGGAATTCACGCAAATCTTTGCATGTTTTTTGCATACATCTGATATACAGTGACACATCGTAGTGTACATACCCACAGGTCTGAGTATTTACAGGTCGGGTTCTCTAAACCAACAGGTACATCTGAATATGAAGGACTAGGTCTACCCCACTATATTTGAGTACCTGCTGCCTGGCCTGAGAAAATAATCACCTTAGGTTCCTGCTAGAGCCAACAGGCATCTCCAGAAGACAATGTAAGTCTTAGTTGGATGAATCTCCTCTGGAAGTTCTTCCTGAAACTGTGTAGGTCTGCTTGCTACATGATTAACCACRAACACTTTTAAACACATTCCCATTTGGCCTGATTCATCAGATGTCTTTCCAACTTCAAACAAGTTCTTGGGGCACAACAAATGTTTTTTTTTTGGAGATCAGATGAACACAAGAGACTCCAGAAACATAACAGACCAAAGGAGATGGGTCTTCATGCAATGGGTAGTCACACTGCAGTACTCCTTKCCACAGGAAGGGGTAGTTGCTAAAYGTTTACACGAGAATCCACTTAGATCCAAGAGACACTAGACAAATTATGAACGCAAAATCCCATGACAGCTAGTAAATATGCAGAAACCATATTTGGCTCAAGGAAATGGCTGAGACTTAGGAGAACACTCAGAGAAATACTCATTTACCCTATTTTACATSCTTCCCTAGGCAAGATAGTCTTTGTTACTGTGGGAGAGAGAACATGGGGTTTTGTTTGACTCAGTATGACTATTCTTACATTCTTATTAAAAACAGAGCCATCCATCCTTTTCTTTGTTTCGTAYGCCAATGAGAATCCCCCACCTGCTGTGCCCTTGAGTGAAAGCTCTCAAGTTCTGTCTCACAAGCTGTGATACAGACAAGATTATCCAGGTGCATGGCATAGTACCTTCTCACCCATGCTTGTAAGTCACTTGGCTCTCCCTGACTCCCTGTRTCTTCTTACAGCAGATATTAAAGCAGGAATTTCTCTCCTCTTGGCTTGCACGGAGAATAAGAAGACTTTTTCCAGACACAGAAGGCCCCTTCCTTCAGGCCATGCTGATTCCCAGCAGATCTGTCAGACTGTCTTACCCAGTCCTTCCCCTCTGCAGAACATCTCAGRGAGGTTTTAGAGCCTTTGGACCCCAATGCAACACTTGGTGTCCTGGCTTCACTGCACCGCCCGAGCAGCTGCAGTGATGTTGCTCCATCRGTATAGCTGATGCAACAGGCATCCCCAGGGGACCCAGCATCCCATCTGAACCTGGCACAGCCCTCCTGTACCAACTCTGGAGACAGACACCTCCCACAGACAGCTCAGAGAAGAAGGAAGACACCTACCAATATCACAGGTGCTGCAACTACTAGTGTGGACTAAATTGTTCGTGTTARGTGAGGACAGGCCTACCCTTGAGCCATGTCATACTTGTAAAACTGTCCATCTCTGAGCAGTGAGCTGGGAAATCAAGACGTGAATTCTCACAGTGCTGCCTTTGCTTGTTGCATTCGAGATCATTTGCAGGACAAGCCAGCATTAGGTGGGTGATCTTCACATGATCAGACAACTGTACATTTGGCAAGGGCATTGTGATTTCACGACATACAGAAATCACAAATCCATGTATTATTCCTCCAAATGCTGGGACAATGCCTACACTCACCTTTAAGCCTTTCATGCAGGAACTGGTGTTTTATTTTCCAGGAGATAATTAGATTTGCTAGAGACCATGTGTCTGCTTCCAAGTAACGTTGGGTATGCTATTTTCAGGCATAATTCAGAGTAACCTACAGCAGCAGCTCAGGGTTTTTTTGGCAAGTGTTTTGCAACAGCACTGTAAAGTTTTTAATGTGCCATCATTTCATTTCAGTTGTTAACACAGATGTCTGTTGAAAGATAATGTTGCACATTATAATCTTTCAGGCACCGGTGYAAGACTGCTTTCTCAGAGAGGCAAGTCCCTGGCAGGATTAGTCCCTGAAACAACACACTCTAAAAATGTGTGGGAGCATTTCTCTCAGGCCTGATGCCTGTCTAGAAAAGACAGGGCTTGTTAACACATACATCTGTACATACATAGGCTATTTGCTCAAGGAATCTCTGTAATTACACACTTCATGCAAATATCTGCACATGAAAATGACTGGCTGCATATTCACTTTGGTCCTTCGCAGAGGTTCTCATGAAGAACATATGTAGAATTGTGATTGCTTTTGTGATGTAGGTACACAACCAGTAAAAGCAATCAGAAGATAGTCCAAGGCTCATTTGTGAGGAATTGACCATTGATGGAGAATGTGAGTGGAAAAAAAAAAAAAAAAAAAACTAAGTGAGCATATGAACAGGAAAGAAAGCTTTTCTCTGGCCCATTTCTCGATAGAGGGCCATCAAATGGCTCCCTGCACCTTTGAAAGCTCTGACACTATGTAACCAACCCTTTTGTCCATCTCTGTGTGCATGTATAGCAAAACAGTGAGCTGTGGGCAGCAGAAACATCTAGGGGAAACTCATCCTGGAGCTGCTGGGTGCAATAAGAAAGCCACCAAAGCTGGCTACAGAATTGCTAGTGCCCCTATYGTGGTCTGTGTGCAGATGCCTAACCCTCTGGAAATGGTATAACATGGCTGGCTGGGCTTCAAGCCCAGCTCCCCACCACTGCTCACYCATGTCCCTGCCTCTCTATCGTCCTTCACCACAGCTGTATTATGCTTGCTTTTGGTGGTCATTTCTCTAATCTTCGTTCTTAGTTTCCTCCACTACTGCACAGAGAGGAGGTGTCTACAGAGCCTCTCAGGCATCTTTTTCACTCCAGGACAGCRTTACCCTTTGGCTTAGCCCAGCATGAGGGGACACAGCCTGGGAAGTGAGACATTTCTGCAYGAGCTGGTGGCCTGGACCTGCCCTTCCCTCTCACGCCTTAGCTCCCACCAGGTTGCTCCAGTCAGCCTGCACTGCAAGACAGCGTAACAGTGTGCTATTTAGCCGGAGCAGCTGCATTTATCCGAGGAAGGGAACGGGTTCCCCTGCACTGCTTCAGCATCAGGAGGCTTCCTGGGAGTGTGCGGCCCCCCCACCACGGATGGGCGCAGACATGCGCCCRCGTGGCAGTGCGGAGCTGGTACCAGGGGGGCTGCAACGAGTGCTTAGGAGCGATTCAGCCCGCTCCTGAATGCAATGCTGTTCRCTTGCGGGCCCTGGCTCCCATTGTCACCCAGTGATGAATGAGGCATCAGCGCTCCGTAATACTCTATTTGTTTTAGAGGTCGGTGTCAAACTGAAGGGTATTCTTCATAAACCAAATCAGGGAGTTTGTGCTTACGTGACCAGATTGGCAAGAGTATGCGAAGCCCCCAGTAGCTCCCATTGTCCTGAATTGGAACAGAGCTCTTTTGAAGATCTTACCCATAAATTATCTGCCACTCCTCGCTCCCCCTCCTGCTCTCTACCAGCTCCCCACTCATGCTCTAATTCAAATACTAACTTATAGGCACTAAGCTTGTGCCGTTGTTCAAGAATTGTTCCTGTCTGGGCCCGTGATTTGGCTTCTGAGGGAATGGTACAATATCCGACACCAACCCCCACCCCTCACATGAGAATATCATAAGCTGGCCAGTAAAATTCTTTCTTGTTTTTCTTTTCCTYCCCTCCGTCTCTAAGCATCATCTAGTCTGATCTGACAGCTTGCAGGGGGACGCACCGGGGAGGGGGCAGGGAGCAGTCACTGGGAAGTCAGCATCAATCAGGAGAGATAATCATCATTTTGCCTTGTTTTAAAAATAAGGTTGTTTATATTTTTCTTTTGTGCCTCTTTCCTGGTGAGTTTCAGACTCCAACAAGAGCTACAGTCTGAGACAATGCAYGGTAAGCTGGTATTTCCAGCTAGGACATATGGGACTGGCTGCCAGAGTCCGCAGCCATGCTAAGGCACGCTTAAATCTGCATCTCTCTTCCTCCCTCGGCATATGGAGCACTTCTGAGGCAATGTTATCAACCAAAGCACAGAGACATGAGTGATGCACCCAAGGCCAAACAGCCGGTGTTCGCAGCCATGCAAAGAAACTGAGCATCTGACTCCTCAGATCCCCTTTTCTGACTTGTCTGCAATCTGGTATGTTTGGGGAGAAAGATTTGCCCATGTTTTGTTGAGAGCTGCTGCGTGTCCTCACTACTCACCACAGTGACTCCTCTCTGCTCACCCCACTGCTGTCTGGGGGAAAAGCACTGTGACACACAGTGAACTAACAAAAAACCATGCTATCCAGGGGTAGTGCTTAGTTCCAAGACAAATCCATGTAAAATCTAAAATCTACAGCAGATCTGCAGTCATTAGCTCATCTCTGATCACACGTAGGTCCATGCATCAGCGACTCCCTCCATACGTCCCTACAGATGCATGCACACAGACATAGATGTGTGTTTTTCCAAAGAAGAACAATTTAAACAACACACAGCTCTTTTCCTCATGGCTCCTTGCTCTTCCATGAAAGAATTTCTAAGAGAATCAGCTACTTTGGACTAACTGAAATATAGCTTCTTTTACAATAAAAAAATTTCCTGAACATAGCAAAAATTAAGAGACTAATGTCATTAAGCTTGAGAAATAATAAAATAACATACATATAATATACATCAACAGCAGAATACATTTCAAAATAAAATTCCAGAATTTGCACTCAAACTGTCCAAATTCCAGAAGAAAAGTGTCCTGAGATAAGCTTACCTCTGTCTAATGACAAAAAAATTTATTTTCATTCCWGTTTAGGAAGAAAACATGCTTCATGATTTAAAATAGAAAAGAATATGAGTCTTGACTTGTACTGATCTTCAACTCAAATGCTATTGCCATTTGAACACACAGATGTGAACCCTGTAAATCCTTTAACATTACAAAAGAAAGTTTAAGAGCCATCAGCAGCAACTGCTCTTGAAAAATGCTAGGCATTAAACAGAAAGCTTTATAAGAGAGCTGGGGATTCAATCAGGTCTTTGTTGCTAACACTGCCTATAAAAGAAGAAGGAAACATCTAGGGCAAGAGCTTGTACCTGGGGCTGAGTCATTAGGCAGCTAGACATCTTTGTTGAAGGAGCCAGGGAACAGACCAGGCACTGCTCCACCAGACATCACTCAGGAGGAGGGAGAAAGCTTGCATGCTTGGCATGGAAACCATGCCAAGATGGGCCAGAGTTAGGGCAGGCTGAGCCTCCTTGCCCTCTAGGGAGCAATGGTTAGTGGGATAGCAAGAAGGATTCAGCCTGAAATGTTCCAAAGGTTTGGTTTCCCTGGGTATATTTTTCCTTTTTAGTACTGCTACCTAATTGCTTTTCTGATGTAATCACCTCTGAATTGCAWTTCCTACCCAGGGAAGGAGCTGCTGCGGTGAGGTGATAATGGGCTTCTAGACCAGGCTTTATTTGTCCTGCAGGGGATCAGACTTGGATCAATGACTCTTCCACCCTTCTCCTCTACCTGGCTGTACTCCTCCATAGCCAGCTCCCCTTTCCAGGGACCTGCACTTCTAGCTGCACACATGTCATTTAGTATCTTCCTTTTTTGTTTTTTTTTTGTTCAGGGATGCCAATATAAAAGGCAAACGGAGTGAGGGATGGTCCTCAGACCCCTTCTGCAACTTATCCCATCGAAATACCCCAGCTACTTTCAGGAGGTCTCTGGTCCTGCCCGAAACCACTCAGCAGTCAATGGGAAGCTTTTTAGCGTACTAGGCACCGATCTCTGAAGCTGACTGTTATTATATCCAAGCCATCCTCCTCACAAGACAAGTGGGACTGGCCCTAAATTTTCATAGATCTTTCCTAACACATTCTGTGAATGCTAACTCGTCTCCACAGGTTGGCTTACTGCTAACTAGAACTAAACGTTTAGCATTTTCTTTCAAATCAACCCTCAAAGTACTCAGACACTAAAGTGCTTGACTTTGCTCTGCATTTCATCTAGATCTGGCTGTAGCTGACACAGAAGACACAAACTGGGTATCTCAAAAAGCAGAGGGGAAGATGACCTCCTGGATTTCACAGGTAAACAGTGACAACAGCTTCCACCCTTCCCACCACTGGTGAAGCATCCACTGTTAGAGCAGACGAATTTCTCCCTGTGAATCTGCATGTTCCATTCTTGTAGAGAAAAGAAGACTTGGATGTCACCAGGACTTATGCCATTCCAGAGCTGGTCTTATTGCAGCTCCCCCATTTGGAACAGCATACCAAAATCACCAGAGCTTTCGGCTCTGCACAGTAATATTTCCAGTTATGTTTCTTATTAAGAAGTCAAGAATTCGTGACCTTTTGCTGTGCAGAGATCTGGAGATTACTTATCAAAATAAAGCAGTCTATAATCTCAACAACAGCTGTTTGCATATCGCTGATAGAAGAGGACAGCGGTGCATGACTCACTGGAAACCAGCCAGCCTGATAGAATCTGTGGTTCTGAGCAGATACTCAGTGTGGAGACCCTGAAAAGGTTTTTTTTTCCTCACTACATGGCATTTCTCACTTGCTGCATATGAGTCTCTCTGTCAAAACAACCTAGTCTGGTGGAATACAACTGGATATTAGACACATTCCAGGGCAAATGTCTGCATATAGGCAATGGGTTGCAGGGGAAGAGGAGAGTGTAAATGAATCCTACTTCTTCTGGTCATCTGTCTGGACTGTCTCTGAAAGACAGTAGAACATAGGGACATATCAAATGTCCTTCATACTTCACAGTCAAGTCCTTTCTCTTCAGCCTGGCATTCAGCCTGGCTTTTTCCTTGTCCAGAAGCAGCCACAAAGTAAGCCATAAATGAAATGGAGAAGGATAATAAGAAGAGATCACAGTATTTTCCAAGACAAGAATTAGAGGGAATCAAATGGAAGAAGCAAAACACAGGTTCAAAACAAGCAGTAGGAAGTTTTTCACTCCATGTGGAGCTGAGCTGTGGATCGTCTTGTCACAGGAAACTGTGGATGCTAAAAGTTTATAGAGGTTCAGGAGGAAACAGCACAAGTTCCTGGGAGAGAAAATGATAAATTATAAAGTATTAGGTGTTGTCATTATGAACACAGAAACCAGTCCAGCTGAGGAAGTCTCTAGCTTGCACATGGATGGGGCTGGGAGAACTCTGTGGAGAAGTGTCATACTGGATTACTCTGTTTTTACATCATTCCTTAGAACTTCACTTTTGGCCACTGCTGGAGACACAGGACTAGATGGATCTATGGCTGCTCTTACATTCTTTTCTCTAACAAAAAGATGTGCTAACAATGCTTGTATGATGAAAGTTTATTTTCAGGCTCTGATACCAGAATATGTCTTGAATGTACACACAGAAGCGCCTTTTTCTGTCCAGTGAGAAGCACAGCTAAGCCACAGACATCTATTGCTGGACACATCTAAAGCTGTGTGAGATGAACCATGCTGTTCCTGTTCACACACATTATGTTCCATGAAATCCCCTGCAGAATCCTGAGATTTAAAGACTTCGTTGGCTTACACGATTTGTGRATAGGGCTCATACAGTAATTTTTCTTCGATCATAAGGCCTGTGTGTTTGTTCTTAATGAGTAATACATCCTCCATAGCTTAAGAGAGTCTAGCAAACCTTAGCCTTTTGCAGCATCTTTATGTGAATATTCAGTAGTTCTAGGTCAGTTCTGATCCCAAGTAAAGTCATGGAGACGGCATTGTGGAGAGCACTTTGGCAAGAGGTAAAAGTTGGGGGCACAATTAACATGAAGCTGTGGAATTAAAAGAATCTTGGAAATATTATCTGTCAGTTCAAGAGAGAAATCATAAAGTCAAAAAGTAAAAGTAGCTGTTGTCATAAAATGCTTAGACCCCAGCAGTTATTCAGTTCAGTCACATATGATAGCACCTGTATCCACGCAGTGAACGTAATCCATATTGAACTAGGAAACCGGTTTATGATAGACCACAATAGTTCATTTAAACTGGTGGTTTTCCATCCCTTTGGAGTACTTACAGAAGGTAGGAATTGTCCTTGGGTCCCTTCTCTGGSTTACTTTAGCAAGAATGCAAGGAAAAATTTAAAAACAAATCATTCCTGATTCAGTGTGTTAGCAACATTACAAAAAAAAAAAAAAAGAAAGAAAGAAAAAAGAAAAGATGGGGTATCATATAATTATACAGATCAATGAAGACTGCTTGGCAGACTGGAGCTTGTATGAACAGTTCAACTCAGTGCAAGGTCAATATAAGTTGCATTGAAGGATTGGGGAAGGGTTTATTCCTCGAAGGGGTCTAAGTGGTCACAACTTATCCAAAGGATGCAGAGACACCATGAATTCCCAGTATGGTGTGATATTCTGATGGCAAATATTAAATCTGAGTGCGTAAAAGGGGGGAAAATTCAGGCATTGTCTAGGGCAGTACACATTGCCCTACCTGCACACTARCAGGACCAATCCAGAAATCTTTTGTTCACAAAGGATGTTTCCAAGTCAGCAGGAATTCAGGAGAAAACTCCAATGATGACATCCCTGGAAAAGAATTTAAAAGCTCAGTCTCTTCAATTTATCCAAGAGAATAAAAAGTGTCTTGTTCCTGGGTTGCAACCGCTGCATAGGAGAAGACATTTCTGATGGCTGGCAGTAGAAAAGGGACTAACAACAGGTAGCAATTAAGTTGTAGTTAGGCATGTGAAGTAGGATTCATATGACTAAGTGTAGACAACTACATCTCAGTTTAGTTACTCCAGGCCCCTATATCATTGACAGATATCTAACCAAAACCATCAATGGACTGTAGGGTGATATTCCTCTCATCCTAAGCATACAGCTAAAATAGGACAGGTGAGTGTCACCACAAAGTGCCTTTTTCTCTCCTTTGAATCTGAAGGGTCTTTCAGGCAATCAATTCGGCTGTAGACATCTACACTGTAAACACCTAAATTTAGTTAAGACAAATCCAGTCAATTCAGGCTAGAAATTATGTACACATCTTCCAATGGCAAAGGCAATGAACCATTGCAACAACATATCTATATACACAGAGGATTCTCCATCATCCAAAAGCTTTAAATGAAGACTGATATGTTCTGGTGCAAAATGTTCCAGCTCAATCAGACATTAAACAACTAATACAAAGATTAGACTCTAGACTAGAGTTCTCTGGTCTGTGTTGTGCATGGGGATAAAAATAATAATCTTTTAAAGCCTTTAAAAGATTTTGAGTCGCTGTCCTGAAGGACAGAAAATTATTCAGTCAGCTTAAGATCTACAGGACATCATGTTTGGTACTCAAATATATCTTGCATGAGGCTACTTGAAATATAGTATTTTCAGGCTTTCACACATCCTTTCTAAATCAGAGACAAAGCTACTGAAGGTGAGAAAGAGAGAAGGTTATTCTGAGTAACAACGGCTTGGGTCTTTGCTATAGGCGTGATTGTGTCCTGTTGTCAGAGGCTGGGCAGAGAAAGAAGCAGTAGTCTTGGAAGACCTGCCCTGAAAATAACATTTATTTCTGCCATCTTTTTCCTGTCATGCTTTGTTTTCAAATGTTGTCTCATTTGAAAGAGGGAAGCTGTTTGGCCACAAAATACAACGGTCACCCATCACAGCCCAGAGAATTAGAGCTAAATAYGTCAGTGAGAAGAGGAAGGAGGAAGGGGAGGGCAGCTCTGTATCAGATAGATTTCTCTCTTGAAAAACAATCTATTTAAAATCTCCTCCAAAACCACAGGGGAAGGTGGTGGCCACCATGCAGAGTGAAACCGTCTTTCATCCAGCTGACCAGCATTGTACAGACATGGTCCTTGCACAAAGTATCTCTATCTCTGGAGCAGCCCTGGCATTGCTAATATATTCACACTGCATCTGGATGGGAAATTGCTGATACTCTTTTCTTTTTTATTTGGTAAATGTTAATTAGCTGTGACTCAAACTTTCAAGGAAATCTCTGAAAAAAACATATCTGCTTTCCCAGTGTATCTTGTCCTACAGTGGACTCTTTAGACTCTCTCCTGTTGCATCTTCTCCACTTCACATAAGTGATGCGAGTGGCTCACTGGAGATGGAGACTGGCRTCTATCATATCCCGTGTGGGGAGGAGAGGGGAAGAATTGATATACAGCACAGTTTTGATAGCAAAAATTTATCCTTTGCCCTCAAGGTTATTTGTAAATCAGGTTTCTGTTGTGAATGGTCTCACAAACATACACAAAAGTAACTTTCCACTCCTACACTATGGTGGTCTCTCAGCATTCATGGAAATGAAGCAGAGAGATGGTATAAGTTAATATTCAACAAATTCAGTTTATTATCAGAACTCTGTAGCCACGAACATGAACATTTTCAAGATTTTCATATAACAGGGAGGAAAAATCATTCGCACAAATAAATGTAGCAACTTCTATAAAAAGATGCTCAACCATAATAGAATATTTTTCTAAGGTCTAAAACCCAACATATTCAGATAAATGGAACACAAAGAGCTCTTTAGTGTAGCAGCAGCTCCTGGTTCACTGATAATATGATAATGTGTAAGAAACATGCCTGGCCCACCACATATTTTGCTACAAAAATAAAAACAATATGATAGTAAGAAGTGACCACAGTGGGATCCAAAGCAGTAATATCGTGGTGAAGAGTCCTGGATATGGTTATCATTTGAGTCACCCTTCCTGTCAATATTTATAGAGAAATAAAAGGTTCTGGCTGGAAGTGAAGAGGGTTATTTTACTGGAAAACTGGGCACATTTTGACTGCTAAAATCATCTACTAAGCATTTAAAAAAATGATCACACACTGAGAATCTGTCATTGGACACGGAGGCTTAGAACCACGCCCTAAACAGTCTGAAACACTGGAAAATAGATGGAGGGCTTTTTCTACATTGGTGGATCTCCATTTTTCCCACTGAGATAAACAGTCTGTCCTACACTATCTTCACTCTCAGTTTCCTGATCCACCACTGCTTGGTTTAAAGCATGTACCTGTTCACGGACCAAGGATGGAGGTTGCAGAGAACACTAACAAGCTATGGCCTGAGAGCTGCAAACATGCTGGTTAAAACAGATTAAACTCTAGTTAAAACCACAGATGTATCCAAGGATGTACTTCCTAATACTAAGGAGTTCAAATAGCATTAAAGGAAGAGCTAGTAGTTAAGATACTTGGCTGTGAGCTTACATAGTATCCATGCTGATTGTATGCCTTGGTTGGCAGGTTCTTCTAATGCTTTTTTTCTGAAAGTCTTCTATTGGAAAACTTTCATTTTGTCTAACTGAAATATATACACAGTTTGCATTCAGGAGCTATATCAGGTACAAGGATGTAAGGAAATGAAATTATAAATATTCTACCACATCACATGAGAGACAGAAAAGAAGTGAACCAGAACATGAATAACTCCTCCACATACACCAAATGCAAGATATGCTTCCCTTACCAGCCAAGCAGAAGGGGAGGAAAAGATAGGGCTCTTGCTACTTCTGGTTACAACTGTGCTAGTAAATTGTGTCCGGAAATGTTGTCCGCTACTGGATCTTGATGAGCCATACTTTTAGATCATTAGTACAATCCTTGTTCATTTAGTTTCATGTCAATGAGCACTGTTCCCAAAAATTCCTAGGAAAGATCCATTCCCCAAAAGCAGTTTGCAACTTCCTTTTTTAGATGCTGACAGAGTTTAATAAAATGGACAYGAGCTGTTTCTTGCCAGCTGATTTCAGTGGGCACATTAGCTTACTCATATAGACATAGTTACTAAGAGCTCTTGGTTTCTTGTCCAAGCCCACCCTCTTGTGCCAGAAGCACTTGTGAGTCAAGCTGGAGATCCAGGTGATTCTGGACTTTCTAACACCAATGAACATTCGCCAGAAGATGTGCATGAGTTGTACCCTCAGCATCACTCGAGGGCCAGCAAGGAAGAGAGCAAGGCAGAGGGTCTGCCCCACAGCACTGATGAGGACACTRGGGGTGGTTCATCTCCCAGATTAAGACATATTTGGTTGCCCAAACATATGTAGTTCACCTGCAAGCAATGCTTATAGTGTAGTCAACACAGTTACAGGCAGTACTATCAATGAAGACAGGGACTGTTCAGTTCACCAAATGTAGAAGCTGTTGAGCTCAATACAATTGTTCATGTGCAGAGATTCAGGTGCACAGCCATCCTGTTGGATCCAGAGGTGTATGAGGAAGCTTCTCAATGTTGGATTGCAAACAGACCCAATGCACTGGAAGGCTGTTAGTGCTTATTTGCTTTGGAAATTGTATCTTCAAGGGAGRGGGCACAAATTCCTGTAGTTATTGAATAGATTCATCATGTGAATAAATATCATAGTTAAAAAGCAACAATAGAAAAGAGCCATTTGGWGGTTTACTTGTTCCTGAATAAAGCTATACTGGTTCAGCCAGTGTCGCATAAGGGAATGCTACTGGCAAAATAAAAGCAGTTTAATTACACCAGCAGATCAGAAAAAAAATAAAGTTATGCTTATCAGTTTTGGAAATGAGACAACAGCCACTCTCTAGTCTCAGACCAATCAGCAAGAGAGATTTGAATCATAGCAGTTGACCTGGATTGTGTGATGATAATTAATTCAGCTCTTCTCTTCTCCTCTTCCAGTGACTGAGTCAAAGCCCATCCTTTTCTAACACAGTGAGAGAGTTTGGGCTTCATCCAGCCATTCTTGAAGCCACCCAAAAATCTATCAACTATGGTGGGCTTGAAACTGGCTTTTAAATGTGGAACAAAGCTCTCTGCGGAGCAGCAGCATCATGACATTTGCAAGTCRCCATTACCTTATCTGTCTAGCTCATTTTTCAGCTGTAGTATGCTTCTTGGCAAAGTCAATTCAGCAAATGCCCAGATTTATAGAGTTCAGCCACACAGCAACCTCTCTCAGGGCCACATGAGCAGCRATTATTTAAAGCCTTTTACTCTGTATGTAGAGAGGACCAAAGTGCACTTTCCCACTAAAGATTTAAAGCCTTTTGTGGCAAAGCATGTGTCACCCTGAAGGACACCTTAGGTCTTGCATATAGATGCATCTTGTGCAGCTTCCACTACAGAATCAAGGGACTGATACTTGGGAATACTTCTGATCCTATCATTAGGTTGCAAGTAAGATCTTTCTGAGGAGATTATGAAGTGCCTCCCACACTGGCATCTAAAGGTATTTTTATTCTGCACAATGCAGAACTAAGCAAAGACATCAGAAATATCTTAGGGGCCAGAAATAATATATCTATATTAATGCAATGCCCTTCCCAAGGTTTTAGATCTTCTGAGAAGCAGAATAGATCAGGCAGAGATAGATATTCGTGTGCACACATAGCTGAGGGGGCATTAAAGTGTTGTCCCTTCTGTGGTTGGCTACCCCCTTCACTGAAGGGCGCTGCACCCCACAGCTGAGACTCGGATTGAATCACATGTGTTTCTTTAACAACATCTCTTGGGTTACCTTAAGCAGCCACCCAACATAGCCAAGGAAATCTAGGTGTCTTTGCACTGAAGGAGATTAAGGGACAAACACACAGTCCATCTGACTGCTTGGTCAGAAGGCTGGTGATCTCCCAATCACATCACTGGCAGCATGAGGGTGGCCATTTCTTCTATTTTGCCAGGGGTTTCCRAAGTGACTGGGATGTGGTCATTCTGTGGCAGTGCATCCTTGGGTATCTTTGGTCCCTCTGTACTGTGCTATGATCTCCCCAGTATCAACAGACTAAGCAATGGGATATTCCCATTTGCCTGCAATCACTGACAACAGTCAAGATTTGTATAGCTACACAGCAAYATGCAATGGGAGAGACCTGCAGCTGAGGACAACCCAGCAGACTGACCAAAATCAACACAAGCTGATCTGCAGGAATGCTGCCCTGGGACAAGCTCACCTGGGCTTGAAGAGACAGTCAGRCCAAGAGTTTTGGAGGGATCCAGAGCTATCCGTGGCACTGACAGTATACCCCTTACAAACAGGGCTGACTTGAGATGGAAAAGATGAAGGGGATGGAAAGGCTTGTGGGCACTAACAAGTCCTGTTTTTCTKTGTCTTGTGTTGCTGCCTCAACTCTGCACACGAACATCCCTGCAGCTCTCTTCATTTCAGGGTAAGCTGCTGGTAAGAGGAAAATCTACCCTCCTGCCATTTGCTCCCTCACACCAAGGTACAGGAAGAGGTAACCCYCTCATGCTATTTTTTCCACCTCCCACTTAATAATATATCCTACAACAACTACATAGGAGGAGAGGTTGTTTTTATTGGGATTTTTTTTTTTCTTTTTTGAGGCAGCTAGGTCTCTATTTAGCTGCATCCTCTGAGCTTTTCTGCACAAAATGCTAATGGTATGCTTTCCACGGGAGCTTATTCCAAGCTCGGCAGGGTAAGCACGGCAGGGTGGCAGGAGAAGAAACCTTCACTTAACATTCCTCTCTCCATCCTGCGTTAGGATGGGAGGGTGGAGGAGAGCTCTGCGCTTCACTACAGAAAAGCTCCCTGCCATGAAAATAGACCGCCACCAAGTGATGCCAGTAGGAGCACTTTAGTGATTTAAATGATGWACACGGCAGAGAACAGCTTGATTAATTCATACGAATTGTAACTACTTAGGGCTCCATTCATCTGGAATGATCTGTAGTCCTCTCTGCTGCAGAAGTTGCACAAGGGCCCTGGCTTCAGTTCCAGGTGATCTATTAGTCACTCCCTCCCGAAGCCAGCCCAGCCGCAGACAGTCCCTTTGTTGCTGCAGATGTCTACATTGGAGCGACTGAGAACACGACAAGGACAAGGAACTGCTCCTCAACAGAGAATCGGGCATGAAAGGGGAGCCCCAACAGGGCATCTCCCTGAGAGAAGGGGGTGGCAGGCTGGGAATGCAAAGCCCTGGGGTGGAAAGCCGCTGATTCCTCCAAGGGTGCAGGAGTTTTGGAAACACTGCTGTCTTTATCTGAAAAATCAGCTGTGAGGACATCTGACTGAGGCTGAAAATCAGGGCCAGCCACTGCTTTATTACAGTTGCTTATAAGCTCATTGGATTTATTCTCATTGCTCCTGCATGRGATTGAAGAGTTTTACCACAGACTCCAAGCTGGACACAGAAATGCAGAATAAGACTGGTTCCAGTCATGGGCAGAGTCTGATGGCAGCTCCTCTCAATAGTGTAGTAAGAGTTGCCCATACATACCCTATCGCTCTCTCTGAAAACTGCTTGGCCCTCTGGTTAGTCGGTGCGCAGGACCATCATCCTCCTTAACCTAACTCCCATCTCACAKTGGCAGCTGAAGGAACAGGGTGCATGTCCTGATCAACTGCTGAATCAAGCACGTGCCTTTTGTCACCTATGGCATGAGGAAGAAGTGGCTCTTGCACTGACAACATTGATGGAGACAAAGCCAAGCTCTGGAGAAGTTGGCATCATGGTGAAACAAAGGCTTGGCAAACATGGAGACGAGCATCCTGCTAGCTACCATGCAGTGGGGCATGGCTCAGGGCCTATGTAAATAGGGCTGAGTGGTCATATATCAGGCCAGCTGCCAGATTTGTACCTCTCAGCACCCCGCAGCTGCCCATGACAACCTGTCCCCACGGAGAATAGTGGCAATCCAGGATGCTGGGTCGCAGTGCCACCGTGTGGGCTCTKATGGCTCCTAATGGCATGGAAGGAGGGACGTGGGGACCCACAAAGCCTGGGGTGTTCTGAACTGGATCTGCATCACTCTAGCTGGGGACTGATAGAACAGTGAAATAAAAATATTCAGCTGGAAGAAGATTCCTAGCTTCCCTGAGGATGCAGCACCCGTTGCCTGGCACCATTTTTCTCATTCAAGTCCTGGCTACATTTGCTTTGTTGGCAGGCTCCTTTTGAGGGCCCTAAAGGCAGAATCTTCATCCAACTCTCCCCATGATGGCTGGCACCAGCCATCACCCAATAGTCTCATCCACTGCTCTCAAGGGTGCAAGGACCCTTTTCCATCTTCCTTCAGCAGTAGGTCAGCATGAGCCCTACTAAAAAGGATGTGTGAGCCTCTTTCATCGCTTTCAGTGTAAAGACAGGGAGCTTGGCCCAGTCCAACTTTATTGGAATAAGGCTGGATGACTTTGCAGTGGAGCAGGTGAGGAGTGCTCACAACAATCCATGAGCAGGGCTGGGAGGGAGAATAGCAGAGAGGTGGTTATAAATGGCTGGAAGGCTCTAGCATTTAAACCAATGTTATTCCCAAGCTAAGATTTTGCCTGGTTCAAAGGACCCTGTTATTGTGTCTCGGTGATGAGCTCAAATAGTTAGGGGCAGAAAATTGCTGATGATGATGCCTTAGGAGTACCCAGCTTGTGCTAATGGAGGCGAGTGTCTTTAGAGGTGCCAAAGTCAGCTCCTCCAGGACCTAGCAGCAGTACTCATCAGTAAATAGCTGRTGCCACCTTTGTGCCATATCACCCCGAGCCAAAGAGTGCCCTGCAGCTGCATCAGGCCTCTGCCAGTGCCCACAAGGGTGAGTTAAAAATGAGCTTGGCTATCTCTGTGCTACACTGCAGTTAGTTTGGACGAGCTCTGTCTCTCAATTTTAGATGTTTACATACCAGCTCTGACCACTGAATCAGTCACTCTTAGCTCACTTGATAGTCAATGGAGAAAAAGTTGGCATTCAAAAAGACATGACTCAACTGCCGTTTTTCAGACGTCTGCGGTAGGATGAATGATCCGTGCTCTGACTGCATCTGAGGATGCACCCCTCCGCAATCAGTTTAGCTAGACATTCAACAATGTCTCCTAGCCCCTCCTAGCCTAGCACTCCTGTCACCCCATGAGCTGTATAAAATCTATGCAGATTCTCAGGCAGAAGCTCCCTTCTCTGGTGTATTTTAATACCAGCCAAGTGAAGCCATGTGGGCAATGCCTTCTGGCTTTGTAGGATATTGTGTTTGCTACCTAAGAAACATGCATTGGAGGCTGGAAGCTGTTTTCTTCCAAAATCCTCCATCCCCATACACACGTGGTCAAATCATGCTGCATAGCCCAGCATCTCTGGACTTGTTTGAAGTAGCCTTCCAAGTTGGCATCCAGCTTCAAAGCTACCCTGAGACTGGGTCTGCAACAGCCATGGATGCAATTTATCACAAAAAAAGCAAAATAACCAAGTTATTTCTTTTCTGTTTTTGGTGACAATGCCTCCATTGAGCACTGTCTTTCCGATGACCCTTCCCTTCTCTAGAGGCCACAGATTGCACAACTATTTCCATCACTGTTAAGGTAGATTGTAGAGTGCCCTGGCCTGCAGCATTTCAAAAAGCTATACTCCGTGTTTGGGGCTGTCTCAGTTTCAAACTGTCTAACCTGCTTCCTGTGCCAGCTTCAGCTCTAGTGATGGTGGCCTTGGTAGAAGAAGACGAGGCATGTTGTTCTGGTCCCAAATAAGAAGAGCAGCTATGAGGGGAATCAGATCACTTGTCTGTGCTTTTGCCATGTCACTTCCTTGCTGCAGCAGCTTTCTCCAGAGCCCATCAGCACTGGGTTTTTGTTCTATGGAGTTTGTAGAGACTGAAGCAGCACTACTCATCCCCCAAGGCTGAGTCAACAGCAGGATTCCCAGCCCGGGCCACCCAGGGGCATGAGACTTTCCTATCCTGGGGTGTCACGCAGCTGTCAAATATGTTCTAAGCACTTGGAAACTCTCAGGCCTGAAGCTTTGTTGGGAACTTCCCAAGAAGCTGGGCTGGGCTGGGTGACCCAGCTCCTCCAGACATTGCTGGAGCAGGAAGGGCTCTATCTGTGCAGCAGTGAACATCTTGGTGCTCCCTAACCACATATCACTTGCTGTCATCTCTACAAGCACCCAGGCAGCACCAAAACAACTATCAATGAGGAAGGAGAAATCAGGGCAAAGGAAGCTTTCATCTCTAACACATCTCCCCTTCTCCAAGGTTTAAGCAAGAATATTTTGGTCCATAGCTTGTGTCTGATCTAGACCTCCAAGTAGTGCTACACGACAGCACTCCAGGGCATGGTCCCAGTCCCATGATTCTCTCCCAAGTGACACAAGAAAGATGCTGTGGACCTTCAGTGTTACAAAGCCCTGTCCAGTGCTGAGCTTAGCTGTGTGTGTAACCTGATTCTGGGGCACGTATCCCACCTGCTTTTGTGTTTTGGGAAGCAGAGACACTCTGTGATCTCATGGAAGAGCCTGTCTGTCACCAGGGGCTCTGTAGGGAAACGATGAAGAGGTACTGGAGGCTTATCACCAATTATCTTGCTTTCTCATTATAAAAAGAAAGTTCAGCAAGTAATCTGAATTAGCAATTCTCAGAGGTTTGGGCCTAGATGAACCAGATGGTCTGACCTGGGTCAGGAGATGGAGCACAGGAGAGGAGAAAAGAGGAGAGGAAAGAGAAATCTCATTTTTTTATCTCTCTTAACACTTGCTCCCTCATTCTACACAACTCTCTCACAGAGTCATACGCTTACAGGTATCCTTTGCTGGAGCCCTGACACATAACTGGGAGGCCTAGTCAGAAGCTGCCTATGGAGCTGTGAAGGATGGGTTGGTTTATGCAGGATATTCTTGGTGCTGAGACAGAGTTACCTGGCTGGCAAGATGTTTTCCTCCCAGGTGCCAGGCAGCTGCTACTCTCAGGGCTCTGCACATCTTAAGAACAGAATGGCATCTTAACAGAAGTGAAACAGAGCTAGAAGCAAGCAATGACTACACTGAAAAGTGCAGCTGCTCTGTAAAGACCGTAAGGCTGGTTCTGATTGTTTTCAGACTACACCGACAGGATGGTGTGGGATACAGAAGAGGAGCTGCCTCCACAGCTCTGTCCAGGCTACCACACTCTCACATGGTTTGCCCAGGGCTGGCCCAGGCCTAGTCTCATGAGTCACTTCTTCCAGYAGCTTTTGCAAGGGGGAAAGAGCATGTTTTGGGGAGTGCATGGGCTTTCAGGGCCAGCTCTTGAATAGAGGACCTATATAAATATTGACTGGGGTCCGCGATCTCCAGGCTGGTGACCCTGAAAAACTGAGGRGTTCCTCTCTTGCCTCCCCAGCATGCCTGGCACTGCTAATACCAAGTACAGTACTCACAGRAGTCTGCCACTGCCATTTTCTTATATTTTGGTGAAAAATCCCCACCAGARAATAAAATAGATTTTTTTCTCTATTTTAGAGCATGGACAAGTGTTATGTGGTTCCCCTAGTTATTCCTTAAGATCTCAGCTCTTCCCTTAAGGGCCTTGTGGCCAGCTGCCTTCCTGTATACAAARTACTTTGTCCTATAAAGTGGGCTCTCACGAGCAGAGAGGTGGCCTTGATGTTCTTGCAGCCAAGCTAAACGCAACAGCTGCCAAAACCCTTGGCACGCACTGCACAATCCACTGTAGGTGAGTCTGCTCTCCATCAAGCCCAGCAGGCTCCTCCATAAAACAGCAGAAGTGACCAAAGAGAAAGCTGTGGCAGAGGATCTAGCACAGAAGCAGACTGCTCCAGCAATGGCACAGGTCCATCAGGAATGAGAGAGGACACTCATTTTATGATGCTGTTCTTACTGCATTAATGAGCTCTTCTAACAAGGCACTGCCTCAGTGCACTGAATCACAGCTGAGGGAAATAAGGAATAACAACCTACAGAGTCAGCTGCTTTYTGGTAACTCTTTCCCTAGTAGATTATTATGCACAAACAAGAGCAGTATTGCTTTTCTTCCCTCCTGCCCTGTCTCTGTCCTCTCTGCTCCTGTGTTACCTGTCCCCCACCTACATGCTTGCAGCACAGGGTATCAGTCATATCTCCTTCACTGAGCAGCAGCTCCCACAACCCCATCCCTCTGCATCCCAGCAGCAGCTGGCACAATTCATCCTTAATTTTGGTCATTTCTACAGTCCTTCCTAATCAGCTTTTTATAATTAGTCACCAATTTTTATCCTCCCCCTGAAGACTTCATTTTGTCCTACCATTTCCCTTGCGTACATCTTGTCTATGCAGACCAGGAGCTTTACAGGGACTGTTGACTGCTGTACTTCTGTAGCTCTCACCGGGAGTCCAGGGGTCTCTTTGGCAAAAATGTGGATGAATAATTCTTTCCCAGGCTAGTCTTCTCTTCATGTTTACAGCAGACAAATAAGCTTAAGAGTGAAGAACAAACAGGTTTTTAAGTGTTTGCAAGCTTCMATGGGCAGCCACTGCTCTGACTCAGTCCAGATTCCTCTAGGTTAGGGCAAGGCTGTAGGGAGGTTTTTCTCCAAGACTGGTGGCATTTCCCTAGTGAGCAGAGTAGTCAAAGTAAATTTGAGCTGTTTAATAAGGTACTGCTGCAATAACACTTAAAATCCCACATCTCCTTGGGACCCCCTGTGAGACTCTCACAGGTTTTGCAGAGACCTGCAGGTAAGGACTGAAGAGATGTTCCTACATCAGATATGGTTGGTCCTCCCGGCCCCACTCCATCCAAAACCCAGGGCCCCCCTTGCTCTCAGCACACTGATCAAGAGACAAGAGTCCTGATACAACATTTTATTAGCAGAAAAGAAATATGGAAATATAAAAGCTTAATGATTTAAGATACTAGAGAAACCATTATTCATAGGCAACAGATACTGGCAGATTGTGTGCCAGAAGTGCCATCTAGCAAGAGAGTGATGGAGCGACTACTCCCATTTTTCATCGCCAATGCACAAAGGCTGTTGTAGGGTCTAATTGAAAATGTAAGTGTAGAGGACTCTGGCTCTCTACCTTTATTTTCTGGGGGTCTGGACAACCTTCTCAAGAGTAGACTTGTTAAATTTAATAGCTCTTGAACGTTCCCAAAATCTATAACTGATTAATCACCAGGGGAAGAAGGAATCCTTTGACTGCATTATTCACCAGAGCTGAGAACTACAAAACAGAAATTGTAAATAGGTTATTTAATCCCATTCAGCCATTTGGTAGAAGAAGGAGGCATYGCTGAAAAACTCTTGAGCCCACAAACTTTTCCATTTCTTTCAACAGTATTAGATGGTGTAAAGAAATACATATGCAGTATCATCTCTGTCTCCCAACCTTGCCTACTTTGTTAGAAGCAGCACAAAGAAGCACTGAGCTTCTCTCATCCACTATTATCTCAGCATCCTTGTGTTGCACCATGAGTTAAATCCCTCATCAGATGGTCCTTTGAAGTCCCCGAGGATGCTGCAAACCTCTGAGTTTCAGCAGGAGAGAATCAAATGTTCAGCAGCCCTGGTTAAAAGTCAGACTCACACAGAGTGCTAACTTTTGCAAGRTTAGGAGTGACACTGGGAACTGCAGTGGCCAAGGCTAAACAGATAGAAAACACTGAATTACCCACAGGTTGGTATCCAGATCAGCACATGATATATGCAACCCTGATGAAGCCAGCGGTTTTACTTTCCTCTAGTGGATGTATCATAAATGAGGTTGCTACAGGCTACGAGCTTTGCTCTAGCGTTAGCTTCCTTCAAGGACAAATGAGGAGTACTTCACATCAAAAGGTGGAAGAGTCAACATAGGCTGCTCTGTAGAGCTGGCTCGTAAGAATCCTTTTTTCTGTTTCATACAGAAAATTGAATATTTATTCTTCTTTAAATTTCCCATTATTTTTAGAAAAAAAAAATCCTCAACTTAATCTAAGGAAAAAACTTTTTCTAACCATTTAAATGTTCACAGCTCAGCATCCTGGGAGTAGAAAATATACACAGAAAACTGATAGAAATAATTAGCCAAAATATGTGGAGAGAAACAGATTTTCCTGAAAAGCCATCAAAAGCAATACTTCTGCCGTTATCTGAACTCCAAGTAGACGGACACAATGACATACTGTCTCCAGGACTCATTTGCACACAGCCAAGCTGAGATGAAGATGTCAGCACCTGAAATTCAATCCCTCTTCTCCAGTGCAAAAGACCTGAGTATCTTCTGATCAGCTTCAGGGTGGGCTCACACCTTGGGAAAAGTGCCTTTGCCTGACACAGGGAACTCATGCACCTGAACTAAAGGGAGTGTTAATAAAAAAACAGGCAGCAGCATTTTTCACCTGCTATAATTCAGTTTGGAAGAAGACTGCTTCCCCAGTCTCTTACTGGACCTTACTGTGTGGGTGCACACYTGGCTTTTATTGACCTGGAATCAAGTGCCCTAGAGAATCTCTCCTGCATTATGCTCACGAGACCAAGAGTATAATATTGCCACTTACTGACTGAAGCATGAGATTCCATTAAATTCAAGGGATGTAAAAAGGAAGGGTAGGAAAAAACACCCTTTTTAGAGACCTTTAAAAGTAGGTGTTAAAATACAGCTGCTGTTGGATGAAGCTTTCAAAGGTAGCTGACAATGTCACCTTCCCAGAGCAAGCTGAGCAGAGAGTGCTGCCTTTGGGAACCCAAGCACCAGCTCCCTGTTTGCTGTAGYGACTCTTCTGTTCACAGCATGGTCTGCAAATCAGCACCAGAGACTGTGTTGCCTAGAGCCCTGATGCCACTGTGCTGGACACGGCACACATGGATGGAAAACAATTAGGAAGGTCATTAGACCTGCCAGTCGAAGTGCTTTGAAACAAAACAGAGAAGAAGTTTCTATGTAGAGTTACTAGAGTCTTGCAGGATTTTCTGCCACTGAGCAGCTCACCATGCAAATACACCTCGTGCAGCAACTCTGTTAATGAAAATGCTGAATGTCACCTCCTCTACATTAGAACAGACTAGAAACAAAGAACAGGAGTTTTCTTTGCTAGGAAATATGTGTTTGCCCCAGTGAATGCTGGCACTCAAGCAGGCTGCTCTCTGCCATCTCTCAGGCGGCTGCTTGAGAAGGAGCAATTTTATGGCTGAAGGGTATCTGCGAGAGGAGTTTGCAGCTTGTCCTCGAGGGCCTCTGCCATGTATTTGTGGGTTCTTATGTGGTGAGAGATTATCTCCTTTTTTTTTTTTTTTTTTTTTTTTTTTTTTTTTTTTTACAGAGGGTGTTTCACAACTCTAAATTCACATACGTACCATCTATTTGCCCTGCAACTACTGACATAAGCTTCCCAAGCCCACAAGTGTGTGGAGACAGGGGGGCTGGCAAAGAGGAGCAGAGGACCATGCAAAATCCTTCCAAATGAGAGGAGTCTCTGGTTTCCCAAACTAAGGACCAAAACATCCAACCCTTCTAAGGCATCCAGACACTTCTATGCACATCATCCAGCACTTCTAAGGCCTGGGACCCCCTTTGTCAGCCTCAGCTGTGACACCACAACACTGATACTTTCTACAAGAGGCAGAAAAAGCTTCCAGTCTTTCACTCTGTTGTGTTCAGTTGCTTTAGAAGAAAGGGGATTTCCAAAGCACTGTCGGTTCTCATGTGTTATCACATATTGTTTCTGTTGGCTTTGTAGCACTATACCTCTCTTTGGCCTTTTTTGGAACCAGTGTCTCTTTTTCTTATGTTTCTTCCAAATTTGCATTCTCCCACAACAGTAACATTCCTTAACAGAAGAGAGCTGTAGTCATTAGTCAGRCATGGATATGTTTATGCAGCAATCCCCTTTTTAATAAGCATCCTTACTCCGGTGCAGCTGCTTGGAGTGTCACCAGTAATATGTCCCTGTCTATTTGGATCACAAGGGAATGTGATCTTTCATGTTGCAGGAGATTTACATATGGCATTTTCCTTGGAGCTGCATAATGAAACCTCACCCGAAGTCTCAAAGCTTCCAGGAAGTTCAGATACAAATTTTGYGACTTGGGACCTATTTTTATTTGGCTTTGGTTTTAACTCCCTTTTTCTTTTCCCTTTGATGCTTTCCCTGCTGCTGCAAAGAACTGAAAAGCAGTCAGGAGCAATACTGTGGAGTTTGGGTTTGCTTGCCAGCTCCCTGGTCCAGCTGTACACTTTGTCCACACCCCAGTCACATACTGGGAGGAGATGGGAGATTGCGACATTTTCTGCATGCCCTGCATTTCACCAGGCCGTGAAGGTAAGTGCGGTTGTCCAGTCTGGATGATTGTGTAGCCGCAGCTGCCCTTAGCCTGTACATTAGATACTACCGTTGCAGAGGAAATCACCATTGTGGAGGACACCACCCACACAGGAGAGTGGAAGGGAAATTATGACCCTTGGAGGAGAAAAGCACCCTTTCCCCTGGCAAGCAAACATGTGTCTAAATCCATTTCCAAGGCCTGCCAGCCACACTGTGAAGCTCCAGACTATGGCCACAACAGTTTTGTCTCCAGAGCTCTCTGCAGACGGGGAGCCTCAGTGTGCTCAAGATGTGCCAATGTTCATGTACTCTGCAGAGGTCAGGCCAAGATCAGGTTAAGTGTGCTAAAGCCCATCCCATCTGTAGTTATCCCTGACTCAGCATCRCCCTATGCTTTGAAAGAGATCTCAGGCCCAGATAGATGAACAGCCTGCTTCCAGGCCTCCTCCGCACCTCGCAGCACAGCAGCAGACACTGCCACTACAGCATCTGGGACGTCCAACTCAGGGACAGGGCTTGGCCATTTCCCTGTAGCCTGAAGGCCAAGGAGACTACACTACCCATGGAGCTGGRTGTCCACAGGTATCTGTTCTGAAGTGGCAGGATGGTGAAAATGATTCACATTGCTTTGCTCACAGTCTGTGAAATCTCAGACAAGCCTGAACCRTGAAGGCATGAAGGCCTCATACAATTTCCCACCACTCACAGAACTATTAAGAACAGCTCAGTAATCAGGCATGATCAATATAGGGGTCTACCTGGGCCGTATATCTCTACAGGAAGAGTCATAAAGTGTCATAATTCCCCCCAAATTGTGGAACTATCTGTCTAAATGCACACACAGATATACACACAAAAGATTTTTTTTTCCTTAATGCCTTATCTGCAGTCATCAGTATTTGGCCTATATCATGGTTCCTGCTAGCAGAATCTCACCTCCAAGGTAAATTGTCTAACCATTAGATTTATGCATAAAATAAAAATGCAGCTTGAGGAAATGAGAGAGAGGAGGCAAAACATTTTTCAAGTGATCTCAGTGGTTGATTTTGCCCAGCTTTGGAAATAGGTGCTGCTAGAGAGATGCTTTAGAGAGCACATGAAAACATTAGTGAAGGCTGGAGTGATGTCTAGCATCCAACYCAATATTTCTCCTCCCAGTAATTTCTTTAAGCCTCATACTTGGAGTTCAGTAGGTCATAAATTTTGCCTGCTCTGAAGTTTAACTAGATCCATGAGATGTAAATATATTACTCATGCACTGGTTAATTTGTATGCTCATTGCTTTCCACCTCTTCACAAATTGATTTTTAGATTCATTATTTGGCCAGGAAGATATTTCCTGGCTCTTCCAGCAGAAGGTCACAGATCAATGTGGCACCACTGACTGCCGTGGRGAAGCAGAATCAGGCAGAACCCTGGAGAGTAAGTTCCCCCCAATTCCAGCTCAGTCCTTCAAACTCTTGCACTGGTAATAAAGTCAAGCAAGGTGCAAGCTGCACTTTGCAGGTGCCTTCAGCAGAGAAGCAGAATGACACGTAATGGGCCAGAGAGAAGACARCTAGAGAGAAAACCAATAGAGCCTTGTGGGCCTGGGTTGAGTGGGCACCTCAGGCCTCTTGAGAGTATCTCTACAGACRCAGATGCCTCATTCCTTCATTTATAGCCCTATCCCAGGGGCTGCTCAAACAGTATAATCATATCTCCAGGTGGTCTCTTGCTTCACACTGTCATCTCCCCATACTCTACCTGGATTAATCTGACAGCTCAAACCCTGTAAGTCACCTGGAAGTGGACCCTTACGTTTTTATCTGTGGCAGTAGGGCTTTGCTGTTCTTAGAGMTCATCCCATTTGGAGGATACTTCCCAGAGCATGTCCATGTCCTCACCAGCAACCTGCTATCACCTCAAGTTGTCCAAGGCAGATGACCTAAGACAAGTAGGGAAAAGTCCAGAGGGAAATAAGCCATCCTGATCTGAATCCTCTGTCTGCATTTGATTCAGTATGCTGTCTAGGTGGCATGTAGCTCCCCAKGCACATTAGGAAGTTGGCCTGGATTGCTACTTCACACTGAGGCGTCATGTCTGCACATCAGTTTTTGTCTCAGCCAGTATTGGAACCACATGTGCCGTGCTCGTGGAGCCCTGGGGCCAGTTCCAGGGCTGCCAGCTTGCTTCATGAAACATCATGAAAAGCTGGCAGTGCCTGAAAATGTGAAAGTCCACTAACTTGGAAGTGAGGCTGGAATATGGCTCAAATCCAAGTCTAACATCCCTGCATTTTAATAGTGCTTCGGAAAGATTAACCTTCACTTGCAAGGAGTTCTTAAAGAAAGGTGGAGGTTTGCCTCTGATTTACATCTGATGCAAAGTTGAGTGATAGACCTCTGGAAAGGTCTCTGTTTGTCCCCGCATGCCACATCATATGTTCCTATTATGGAAGTTCCTCACCTTCTTTAAGGTGTAGGTTTCTCCCACAGGTGCTCATTACAGTCTTCCTTCATCTTTCTTTATAGCGTTACATCCATGACTGTATGGCAACAGCTCGAAGTTTGCTTTTTTTTTTCTTTTTGTTTCATCTGATCACATTTTGACAGAAAGTTTGCAGCCTTAATGTACTGTCTCCCACTATTTGTATTCTAGGAAACATTTACTGCCTGTCTGACTTGCCAGCACTAGGATTGCTCACCATCCCTTGGGAACAATGAGAAATGATATGTCAGAATTTACCCGCTTCCCAGCACTCCCTACTCACAACAAGGACCCTATGGGCAAGTGAACAAATAGATTACTACATTTTATATCTCTATGGGTAGTATCCTGCAGTTCCTTATCTTCCTAACTGGGATATTATTCACTTTTGGGGCCTCTTTCAGCTTAAGGAATCATGTCATAGTAGCATCCATGCTGGTGAAAAATTGCCTATCTGACAAAAATAGCGTTATGGGAAAAATCATGAATTTTCCCTCCTTCTCCTCTCAGATGTTGTTATTATAATGTAGTGGAAATTAGAACTTGGTGGGAAATGTTTCTGAGTCGCTCTAAAACTTTTTGTGATTTGCAAAGTTTCCCCATTCTGCAGTGAGACAAAGCCAGGAGCTTATGAAGCTTTTGGAGGAAGATATAAGTGAAGTGATCATCTTGGCAAAGACCAGCATGGTGAGCAGGGTGCTTCTGCCATGAAACTGAGGACCAGGGTTCAAGTCTCTGTTTGCCCTTGTGTCCAGGCCCAGTGATGAAGTGACCAGGCAGATGCTGGCTGTCCTGGAGTGGACCCGTCTCTTAAGCTCTCCATCAAAGGTGTCCCATTTAATATTCAAATATCCATTTGAAACAGTGACTTAACCTCGACTTTCCCACTTCCCTRTGGACTGATCAAAACACTAAGCTTTTCAGCCTGGACAGGGATATGCAGACTTGAGAATCCTCCCACCTCTCCATAAAATAATCTTCAAAACTGGCTCAGTCACATGAAAAACATGATTTTTTGACTCATCAGCATTTTCTGCTGAAAACACATTTATCAGAAAAATTCCCAACCAATTCTAGTGACAGTTTAGCACAGAAGAGATGCATCTGTGAGTTATTAGTGAAAAAGTCCCTCCTTTACTCATCTTTCACCTCCTGTCATCACCTTCCCAAATCTTCCTTAAGCTAAAGGAATCACGAGCAACCTCCTAACAACCACTGTCAGGGTTCCCATAACATGTCAAGATACCTTCAAGACTATTCCTCACTCACACCCCTATTTTCAATGAGTTCTTGCCCCAGCCTCCATGGCGGCAGTCTCAAGGAAATGCTCATCTAAGATTCCTACTGACTGGCTCTTTGACTTTCCCTCACTCCAGGATAACCAGCGTAGGAGTCTTGTTGCTGAGGACTGTTAAAAATAACTCACTGTGCTCTGTCTCCATACTGCTTGGCCCTGTCAAAACAGGTGGTTTGAAGGAAATGGCAAGCAGRGAGGTGATTCTTCATGCCTGAGGAAGTCTGTGCTGCTCATTTAGCCTGTGAAGCAAATAAAGTAGTTTCACTGGGATTGCTCGGATTTCCATTCATGTTCGGTCTTTCCTCTGAGAATAGTATGTACCATTTAACAGCAACACTCTCCGTGTGTCCCAGTAYACTCAGCGCGTCTCATTCATCCTAGCATTTACCCAACAGGCATGAGCATCCTTGTCTAAAGCCTCCTGTTGCAATCGGTTGGCTTCAAACCTTCTCATTTAACATTTCCTTTTAATGTTCCCTTCAAATGTAATACAAAGGAAGCCTGCCAGGCCAGCAGCACTAGTGTGTGGATCTTGTGTCTAGCTGAAAGGCAGCAGTGCTGCAGGGAGGCAGCACGAAAACTTTCTCACCCATGTTCTCCCCTCGATCCCAGAAGGCCCATCTCTGCTGGCAAGCCCTTATCTTATTCACTCTGCCCAATCAATCAGCTTCTTGCTAATTCTCTACAAGGAGGCCTTATTAATATTGGCTGAATGGAGTGGGAGGTTTGTGGTCAGAAGATTTTCCCATAGGAAAAGGCCTAGACCACCAACCCTTTCACATTGACCACCCAGATGCTAATAACCTTTGGCCAGTGTTGGCACAAACTGGGCTTGACATCGGATGTAGCTTTGCTGAATAGATGAGCTGAAGTTGTCTGGGGGTGAGGATGGCGGAGGGAGCTGGGAGRCTGCAGGGAATTGTTTAAGAGAGCTCTGAGAAATATTGGTCGAGTGCTTCCATTTAATTATTCACTCTGCTTAATTTGCTTTTGGACAAGATGAATCGTTCATTGACTGTGCAGTCTGGAAGCAACTCCTTCCTGACTAAACAGACTCAGCGTTAAATGGTAAAATAAATGGACGCCGAGCAAAGAAAATTCCTCTTGTCAGATTGATCAWGTTGGGGCAGGACTCTTGTATGGAAGCCTGATCTGATAGAAATACAAACACAAATTTTAATATTTGACAGAATAAATTTCTACATTTTTCCCTTTATTTCAGCTATAATTTTTCAGGCAATTTAGTATTTGCAGAAAACAGTGCACTGACAATAATGTCAGTGATGCTGCAGTCAGTATTGACTAGAGGTGTGGATAGACCAACATAGCCAGAGGTGGTCTAATAGAGCAGCCTTTGCAGGAGACATGGTGGCATTCTTCTCAACCAGCTTCAAACTAGAATGTCGTGTCATCTCTCAGTCGAAGTGCTCCTTATGGTCTTCATAGTCTCTCTTCACCGATGGAGAAGTAGACATCAGTACAGGGCAACTCCTCCAACATCAGTGCCAGGTACCTGTTACAGGACAGGAGGAATTGTTTTCCTCCCAGGGAGGGTGACTCATCCCAATGAACCCAAGCACAGCCATCTGGTCTGGCTAACCCCATTTTTGAGCTCACCTCACACACTGGATACTAGTCACTGACTGGTGGATTGTGGGCAAGTTGTTTCCACTTTCTGCACTATCCTATGTATGTACGAAATGTTTCAGGATGTTTACTAAATATCTAAAGGTATTTATGGACTATACAGGCCAGCAGGATCCTCATCAGAATTGGACTTTAAAGCAAATAATGTAAATAATGGATGATCTTACATACAGGTAAAGCAGTAACATCTTCAGCTCTTGATTTTTAACCATTGACCACCAACAAAGATTTTTAGGCAAATTGGATGTTTTTTTCTTTTTCTTAACCCTTGAATTGAATCACTGGTGACTGTAATTCAAGTTTAAAATCATTCCATTCTCATTTTAAGATTTTTAAAGTAAATAGGACCAAGCTTCACTCAATAAAGATCTGAAAACTCTTCGAACACAAATGTCTTAGCCTAGTGCATGCTACATTAATTTTATTTTCCTTCTTTCATCCTGATTAAACTGTCCACTAGTAATTCTTTGCCTCCAGGCAAATGCAAACACAACTCTGTCACTAATAGGAATTGAGAATGTCTGCATAAAAATACAATTAAAGTAACAGTACACTTCACATTTCATGGCACTCAGATTCCCAAGTAGGTCTATTATTACAGGATTTCTCATGCATTGTTAGGATTTTTTTTGCATTACATTCCAAACAACTGATTTTCTCCTCTGGTCAATCAGCATTAAATGTAATGCCATACATAATGTCGGATTGAAATACTAATAAAAAAAAATTCCTGTCCCAGATGTTTGAGATGGSTTTTCCTCTTCAGTAAAAGAGATGCCAAAGATTTTTCCATCCAGCACTGGAAGGGACCCATGGGCTTTTAAAATCTTTTGCAAAACCCAGAGTCACCCAGCCAGTTACAGCAAGGTGCAAAACAAACCCCGCCAAGGGGAGTAAAGGCTGGCATTCTAATCACAGGTCTGAGCAAGACAGAGAGGAGATCAGACCCTGGCACCTATAGCTGGAGAGGAAGCTGCTTTCAGCATTAAGCCTTTTATTGAATCCCAAGAAGGAAAAGGGATGAATTTTTACCTTCAATTGTAAATTCTATCCTACTCCCAGAGAAAGTTTTAGCTTTTGAAAATTSTCATTTCTTAATGAAAAAGTCTCTTCAGAAAACTCTCAACCAGCACTGCAAATCTGAACCAGTTCATCCAACAGCCCCACAAGTGTTGAGCCTGCCACTATGCTCCTGAGAGGTCTCAAAAAAAACTTCATCATGTAAGAGGGAGGAAAGTTAGCCCTTTAGGACTCTTCTTTAAGAGTCATATTAAGCTAATATAATAATTCTACAGTGCCTTTCYCAATCTTTAAACATTTAGACCCAAATACAATGTTCCCAGTTGGACTGGGAAGACCSATACGCTGACATCTGATAACATACRTAAGTCARTGGAGATGAAGGACTTCCAACTCAAGTGATTAGTTAGGAGCAGCAAGATTCCTCAAAATGCACATTAGAAGAAGCTGAACGCTAGACCTCATGTTCTCTCCAAAAATGGTCTTACAGTGCTTACAGCACACACTAAATTGCCTGACAGGGAGAATGCCTATCAGGGTCRTGGAGATTCAGAGTAGGATCACGGGAACATTTTGTAATGGCCAGCGTAAAATGGATACACTGTTGCTTACCTTCGTGTAGTATGTCAAAAAAGTCCCTAAAAAGAAAAGTTGTTTGAAATGAGCTACCATCTTGTGCACTAAATGTATTTTCTTATTTCTGCTCCCTGAGCAAGTTCATGTTGACAGTGTCCTTACTTTACATTCTATGACATTTCTGCGTTGTGAACTGTTTAATCTCATGTGCTTCACTCCCAAAGGAGTGTTATTTATTGATACTTAGGAAGGCATTTTCAAAGAGCCTGTCAGAACTGGCACTGAACAGCTGTGAAGCATAGAGTCAGAATTGGAAAATCAAGAAAGCTCTTGTTGAATTAGTTAAGCTGTATGAAATCCTTGGCTCATGCGGGTGAGGTTAAAGGCCAGAACCTCTGCAAAGTGTATGGTCAACTCAGTGTGGGAAACATTTAAACACTTGTAGAAAATTGTAGGTTTATCTGCACTGGTTATACAGAAAAGCCCTAACACAGCAAATCATCTCACAACTCGCACTAAACAACCTTTGAACCTCATTCTAYAGCCAATTAATTCAATCACTTCTTTTATATCTGCTGGAATCCAAGTTGAGCAAAAAATCTTGGCAATCCTTTTTATCRCCTGCCAGTGCTCCAGCAATCATCAGAAAAGGTTCCAATAGGTCATAATTTAGTCAATATTTTACTTTGCAAAACACATGAAAACCCTTTGACATCAAAAGCAGTAGATTTACAGATGCTGGGCATTTACAGATACAGTTGTTCTGCCAAAGCATGAGCGTGCTCACTAGTTCAGATTTAACTTCTGTTATTTCCTCCAAATGGAAATTGGCATACATCCACCTGTTCCCCAAATTCAGTTGAATAGCTCCGATAGACTGCAAACATCTTTCTCCTCTGGCTCACCTGTACCTGTACTGCAGTGATCAAATGCATGCTAGCTCTCACCATCCACCCACAGCTTTATCTTGTGTATAGTTGCTTCATAAACACATTTTTCTGTTAGTTCATATGTCACAGAGTAAATTGGTCGGAGCTCCGACTTTTAAGCAAAAACAGGAAAGCTTTTGTCATTAAGTACTCTTTCACATCTTGACAATATTTGGAAAGCCATGGAAAAAATACAGTTCCCTTCAGGTATGTGGCTATATTTGTGAAACAAAAAGACTTTGTGGTACCCAAATCTATTAACATGTGAGTGAGGAAGCTTTGACATCAGTGTGGTGAACAGCTCGAGTTGGATGGATCCTACCCTAGTCATAGGCCTGAGATGCTCCGTGAGCAGCACAGAGCCCTTAGCAGCCCTTAATCTCCTCCAGGGTTCTTCAGCACTGCTGCTGAAGCAAGGAGAGCAAGGAGATCCTGCATAGCTCAGCTCAGCATCATGAAGATGTACCGAATCTTTCTCTGGGTGCTGGGAGTTGTGGAGCYGCGTGAGTTTGGCACTGGTGGGGAATGTGGCTTCTTAAAGCACCGGGCTAAAGTGCTATACCACTCGTGGACCCTGCAGCATGCTCAGAGCTTGCACACTGTTGAATTGGTTGTGGTGATCTATTTTAACGGGTGAAGTCACACCTGACCAGTTCAGTCTTGCTAGCAGGCTAGGAGTACAAAACTCGCCCAAGAAGCCGGGTGACTTGCTGGGTAGCCAGCCTGTGCGCCAGGCTGCCATAGCTGGAAGGCAATAAGAGAAGATGTGCTTTGTGTCTCGCAGAACTGGCGTTGCGGTGTTGATGCAGTAATGGGAGTCGAGAGTACAGACAACGGAACTGTTTTTGCTGCAACAGGAGCTTTTGCCCAGTGCATTTTAAAGAGTGGCAGTAAATAGGTTTGGAAAGAATAGAGATGGGCCATCTAATGCACCCCATGAATTACTACTGATTTCTATTCAGGCACACAATTTAAGATGTTTAATTTCATTGTCTGGGTGTAGGATGGAAAGGATTTCCATTTTCGCTTTTTCATTGGTGCTTTTCTCCGTGAACCAAGCAGTTTCATTAGTAGATAGGTTTTGCTGAGAATGTGCCCACCAAAAAATTGCTCTGGATTCATCTGGATTCATTGTATCTGTAGATGGATTTGAATTTGCTGGACTCCTGGATTCTGTTTCAAACCCTGCATTAACCTCTGGGGTGACCCCTGGCCCATCACAAACTAAAATCTTGTTTCTCATCATACTGAAGTGGATAGGAAGAGACTGCCAGTCTTACTAGACCTTTTCTGAAGTCACCAACTTTGTGTTCTGACTGTAATAGTTCACCTTTTTTGTTTCTATTAGAAAAAAAAAAAAAAAAAAAAAAAAAAAAAAAAAAAAAAAAAAAAAGACACAGGAGGAGAAAGTTCCTTTTATTTTTCACTCAGCTCAGTGTCACTGGCCTTCCACCCTGCAAGGAGAGGAGATGCTCCCAGTACCAGTCCTTCTCCTTGGCACTCTCACCTACCAGCTTTGTTTAGGAAATTATCTTAGCAGATGAAGCTTGGGTGATGGAAGCCCAGCACCACTCTTGCTCACCCTGGTGCCTAGTAATACTCCTTTGACTTCATCTTCTCTTTTCTGCATGAAAGGAAGGGAGATGAGAGCCACTCCAAGATACCAGCAGCACCCAAAGAGCCCTCTGAGTGTCCTGCTCCTCACACCAAAGAAGGAAAGGCAGAAGGTCATCCCTCTAAATATTCAAAGAGGTACAGAAGCACTTGCTCCACCAATCCCAGCAAAGTTAAAACACAGAGCCCCATGCAACTGCAGGAAAGCCGATGGAAGGCAAGGAAAAAGRAAAATATGAGATATCCTGAGATGTGGCCAGCAGAAAGAGACGTGCCGAAACACAGTTCAGGGAAATACAGAGGTGCTGCCAAAGAAGCACCGGTCCCTCTGTGATCCTCCCAAACACATCATGTTTTACCTGCTGGTGCTGTCGCTGACCAAATGCCTTTCTGTTGTCCCTATAGMCAAAGCAGAGATATATCTTCCAGAGATGGGCTCTACCGTGGGGTACAGCTGCCCTTGAGCTGATATTTCCCTTGGCTTTACCTCATGTTCAGTTGTTTGCAAGAGCATGTGCAACATCCCTGACATATGCTGCTGTAGGATTTAATCTACTCCTAGTATATTCTACAAGTCTTTTAGTCTTGCCAAGCAGCATTTCCTTCAATCTGTCCTAAGCTTATCATGCCCATTTTCTACATAGCCTGATTTTATTCACTGCTGCCTMTATCCTACCCAAGCCACCAGAATAGCCCTTCCATCCCTTGAAAACCTCCAAATCCTTTAACAAGTTGTTCGAAGTATTAGGACTATTGAAATACTTGAACAGAACATGTCAGAAATGCTGGTGGGAGGAATGGAGCAGATGTGCAATGGGAAGCAGGAGGGGGAATATCGCAGCAGGGCCATGGGAGGCAGCAGTGCAGGAGGCCCCGGCGGCAGAGCAGCGTGGTGAGGACAGCAGCTGCCAGACAGATTGCCTCTCAGCAGCACTGTGCAGGGGAGAAAGGAGCCCCGTCCCGCTCGACCACGCTGCYGCTGCGTGCACACATCCTCATTAATAACCGCGAGCCGAGGTGATGGATAGCATTTGGATATAAACTACRGCCAACTCCCTGGCGCTGCCCTGAGAAAGCTGTATTTACCCAAACGCAGGGCCAGCTTTTCCTCTGTGTTGCCAAGACTCGAAGTTCAAGGATAGCTTCTATTTGCCTGCTAAGAAGTTACTTTAATTGCCTCCTCTTTCCTGTGGGGTAGTAATACACTCAGGGTAGCAAATAGAGATACAGCTGGTGCTCTGGGGTTACTGTTTGTGTGTGGCAAATAGGAAGTAACAGGGAGCAGCTTCTCTCAAATGARTATGTTGCTGTTATTGAGATCTTTTGTAATTCAATATGCAAAAACCTTCTTAGCAAGGAAAATAAAAGGATTAAAACCAAATTCAGATATTGCGGTTTGGGTAGATTTACACCACTGGTTGTTTTGTTTCAGATGGGTGGGTGGAGACCAGAAGAAGAAAACAAAACACACACAGGCAAACTGGAAGATGCTGGAGTGAAATAGAAAATAAAAATCGTTTTGACAACCCTCTCCGTCTCACCCACTACTGTAATACCACGGGTAAGCAGGAGCCAGAGAAGGGGTTTCTAAACAGGGATTTTTAAGCTTGAAGAGTTTCACAGAGGAACTGAACGTGACACAAACATTACCTCAAATCAAAAAGATTTATTGAAACATTTTTGAAAGCTTATTTGTTTCTCWAAAACAACTCAGAGAATACAGAGAGTTATTTTTGACATGAGACTGTCTGGGATTCAAGTAAATATGGCCATGCTATAAATAAATAAATAAATGCCACCAGTGTATCAAAGCTCCTTTAAAGTAGAAATCTTTACAGGAAACATGTCAGATCCTCCACTGGTGTGGATGAGCATGAGTCCCCTCTACAGTGAACAGGTCCATGCTGATTCATCTTAGCAGAGGACCTGGCTTTAATTTAAATCGTAGAAGATATTTTATATGCCTAAATATCAGACACTGAAAATGCCTGTTTGCCTTTAACCGGTGGTTGTCATTGACCTGAAGAGATGAGAACAAGCCAGCTGGCATCCAAGGGTTCACCGGTGCCACCTCATGGGAGAGGTTGAGGGTCAGATGATGCTCATGCTTGGGAGGGGAGATCTGAACTCAGCCCCTGTCTCCTACCAGCACTGGGCATCAACTTTGATACAGTGGGATGTTCTGGCATACTGGCCCTTGGCGGGAGTGCTTGTGAGTTTATAATGGCAAATAGATGCAACGGGCATTAGACCTGACCTGAAATAATTTACTTTCCTAGTAAAAAATGGTTTCACAGCTCCAGTTCTTTTTATTTATAYTTCTACATCCCATCATCAAGTCACCACTTCCAAAGTCAGGGAAACAGGAAAGAGATCAGGTCGCAAAATATGAAATAGAAAACATGCATTCATGTTAATGCATTTACAGCATGTTTGAAGTTTCAGTACAATGCTTAGGGGAAGGAAACAGTCCATCCACCTTGCGGATGGGGAAACAGAGGCACAGATGTGTTATGTCCTTCAGGTTCACCYGTCAGAAAGCATTTCTCCTCCATCCCAGCAGATCTCTCCCACTGCTGGACAGCATTACTCATGCTGCAATCCTTACTGTAAGCCACATCTTGAGGGAGAGGCCCGGGGGTCATGACCACATGGGTTTTGATTTCATGGGAAATTAGACTAAAAATTCTGAGATTCATGTTCAATTATTTCAATTGCATCTGATTTCTAAACCTTCAGAATCATATTTCCAAGCTTTTCCCACAGACAGCAAGGCTGTGAATTTTYTTAGAATATACATTACACAAAGCAGGCAAGCTGATAATATTCCAGACGTTCAAGACTCCAAGCGCTGGGGCTTTAAAAAAGAGAGAAATGCTCCTTTTCCACCAGTATCTGAAAGCTCATGATAAAATCTCTCCATCTGAYGAAACAAGGATCTCTGCACCACGCAGCACACACTCACACTGTCCCATCCGTGGGGAACAGGTTGCTTTTTGAAAGCTATCTCTAAAGCTTCAGGACACGTACTTTGTCCAGGCAGACACTGGCAAAGGTAACTAAGAACAGGACCCACAGATTTAATAACAAGATGCACTAGATCATCCCCCTGCTTCCTCCAGAGAGACACCTTTATGGGCCCATGCATCTAAATCTACCGCTCTATTGCCAACATTATTCACTGAGTAATCTAAAATTAGCTCGGTGGATTTAACGTCATACTGTTTCCCTCTGCTTTCGAGTGCTCAGCCTCATGCTATATTTAAACCAAAGACAACTGGTAAACAAAGGTTTGGTGTGCTCTGCTTTGACAGAAATAGGCACTGCAGCTATTTTTATCCCTCCGACTGCACAATGCATGTCTGAGTTACAACCAGCAGCGATAAATATATCCCAAAGAGGGTCAAGAAGCCACTGTAAGCAGTGATCAGTAATGAAGCTGCTGTGCTCTCTGAACACTAGCAAGGCAGCCTTATCAAGTCCCTAATTCCTCCCTTTGTGTCTCACCATACAAAAAAGCCTTTATAGAAAGCAGATGAGGTTGCATGTCATTCTTTGCACATATTTTTCTCCAAGCTCCATGTTTTAGCTTTAACAAAGAAATGCACTAGGAATATCAAAGTGTCTTGACTGTAGTTTGAACAAAAGGGACTACCGATGCAGGTGCTCATGCCTGATATGCTGGACATGAAGCAAGTGGTTTTGCCTTTCAGGGGACTTCAGGCAGAAGCTCTGAGGCWGTGGCAGGAAGTGCTGTTTGTAACACATTTCAAGGGATGATGTTGCATCTTCTGCTAAGACTGGAGTGGATGCTCTCATGAGACAGCCTCAAAGATGCTGCTGAGCAGGACAGTGTGCATTTGCATGAGGATGAGGATCCGTGGATGAGGAAATCAAGTCACACATGGTCCCCTGGAAGTCTGCAGCAGGGCCAGATGCTAAAAGCATCCTTAAAAATGTTAGCAAACAAATGTCATGGCAGTGCAGGAAGTGGAGGAGGTGCTCAAGAAAGGACTGCATAAAACTGTGCAAGGTACTCAAGACTCAGCCTGTGTTTTGCTGAGTACTATTTTAATAACCTGCCACAACATGGAGAATGGAGCACAATTCCAGGGAGAAAATGTTGTGGGGAAGTTTAGCTGCACATGCCCTGAAGACATGCAGCCACAGCTGCTCTGCAACTAATTCTCAAAAAAAAAAAACAAAAAAAAAAAAAAAAAAAAAAAAAAAACACTTGGTTTTAGAAACCTGGAGCTCCTTGACATTACCCAGCCCCTGGTAATGGAAACCAGAACCTGCTGCCTCCAACACATGTGTTGGGGTGTCACCACCTAACCCACCAGCCACAGATGTTCGTTTGGGAAAGTGAAAGCTCCTGCTCGGAGATRGGATCAGCACAAACAGCATCAGGGTTTCCCTAGTCTTGGAAACATGTCCATACACACATGAATGCRCCTGAAACATAATCTCCACCTGTGATGGAGCCAACTTTATCCTTAGGAGTGYCCTTATGGGATTATGCTCTTCTCCTCTTAGCCTCTTTTCCCTTTTTATTGGTTGGTTTCAGTCTCAGACTCTATGGCAGTGGCTGAGAAACACAAGTCCTGCATGCGGGCAGAGACAGAAACAGGATGAGCCCAAGTCTGCCCTGGTAACATTAACCATAAATCTCACCCTGCTGCACAGACTTAAAAAAAATAATAAAATAAAATAAAATAAAATACGGTCATTGGCCATGCTGATCAATACATTATAGTGAAAGTGGACTGGAAAATTTCTTTTGGAAAGTGCTGGTTTCTGGAGGCACAATCTTTCACAAAGATATGCTCCTTTCAAGAGCTGCCTGTGTCCCCACCTGGCAGCCAAGACCTGGCACCACTGCTAGCACCAGGATCCYAAAGGCTTTGGCCTCTCTTCCCTCCTGAGAGATATTTGCACTCAAAAGAGGGATCGTCAGAGTTAAGGTACTGAAATCCTAAGGATCACCCTAAATAAGCAACACTGGTAGCTCGTGGAGTTAATAGGTACTCATTTCTCTCTCTCCTTGTTCCCCCATCTAGAGACCAGTCCAGCTCCTGTCAGGGTTGACAGGGGGAGTGATGAAGTGCTTGTTACATCTGGAAGTAGCTGGAAGAGCAGCACCCCATGGCTGGTACACTGGGCACAGCTCAGAGCTTGGGAAAGCAGAGACCTGGTTTCACGGTCCAGCTTTGATTTCTCCCTTGGCTCTCATTTATTACTCATACAGGCGCAGCAGGGACTTTTTTATGCAGCAAATCATTAAAAAGAAAGAAAAGAAAAAATAAAACCTTAGTAACAACTGCAAAAAGAAGGGGGGGGAGAGCTAGGCTGGCATGAAATCAACAGAAATAAGAATGGAGTCCAGCTACAAAATGCTGACAATTCAGCTGGAAAGGGAATGGCAGAGAGGGTGAAGCTTTACAAAAATGGCCCAGCACACAGCTGCTGCAGAGACGACCCTCTGAGCAAAGTGTATCCCTGTGGGGTCCTGGCTCAGCAACCACAGACGCAGGTGAAGGGCTCACCAAGCCATTTCGTGTGAGCCTACATGGCCTTCTGCAAGGAGCTAATGAGGTTGCTGAGCCTTACTTAAGGTGTACAGGAGGCAGGCAGCTGTGATATTAGTTTAGTGCAGGGATCTGTGCCTGATCCACCAAGGTCTGTAGGGTTAGCATTGCCACATGGCATCTGGCATGGCCTGGCTTGCTCCAGCAGGCTCCAGGTGTGGGCACCAGGAGCCTGCACATGCCCACAAGTTACTAAACAGACATGTCTCAGGGCTGCTCACGTGAGGAGGTGTTCCCCCATCTGAGGCCAGCTCCCTGCACATGTCCACTTGTTCACTCTCACAGAAAGACCTGCTGGCTGGGCTTTTATGATATCCTCCTCAACGGGACTGAAGTCAGGGTCCACAGCTGCCAGCCACAGTCATTACCCTCTTTCCTGATACTGTATTTTATATTGATATTTTTTTATTCCTCTGTGTAAAAGCTTCCCTAACTAGTCATTAACCTCAGCTATAGGACACAACCATTAAACATTATTATGGTTGTAACATGGTACATTACTTGCCTCACAGCTGAAAGTGTATCTTCCAGCAAAGGAGAAAGAAGAGACCTGAATTACAGTCAGGATTCTCCTGCACATGTATCTAAATCAGCATCCGACGTCACAGACTTGTTACAAGGAGTGTGTTTGCACAGAGGGGACACGTTACATGAGCTACTGGCACATCTTTCTTGATTCAACATACAAACAAGCAGGAAGCTTCCCTTTCATGTCAGAGGAGAACGAGGATGATTTCAGCAACAGGGTGTCTCGATTCAGTCCCAGAAAAAACTTCCTTTGAAGTGGAACAAAGTACAGAGTAAACTTCCACAGAAAAAGTCAGGATGCCAAGAGCTGGACACAAGCAGGCTAGGCTTCATCTCACCTCCTCTGTAAACCTTTCCACACAATCTGAGTTCCCTGGGCCTCCTATATAGCCCAGGAGAGAAATGGGTACTTTAGGATTTGATTCATCTGCCTTATTTTATATACTTAATTTTCCCTCACATTTCCCTCACAGTTTGGAGATTCAGACCCTATATCCGGTTGTCCCCATGCCAGCTTAACCTCACTGCCAAGTAGGTAATGTCTCCCTGCCTCAGGACTATCTTTAACCTGCTCAAGAGCTTCTCCCTACTCCCAGCCAAAACCACCCACCCCTGCCAAGGTGCAGGAAATAGCACTTTCTTCTGAGGTATAGGAAATAGGATCGTGAATAGGACTTGTGAATAGGATGTAGATAGGTCTGAAAAGCCACACGTTACTTGTACATACCAGCTGTAAGAAGGAAAGAGCTGTGGAGCATTTTAGTAGATATGGTTTTCACTACACCAGCACTGTAAGTACCCCAAGCTACATCTTCACAGTGTCTCCAGTAACTCCAGGAGAGTTGTTTATGTCCCCTCCCCCATACATGAACATGTAAGGAACTAATCTCCACAATAGCACCTGTAATACTGCAATAGTTGCAATGTTTTAACAATTACAATGGCTCCAAAATGCAGGAAAGGAGATGGAGGGAATACGACCATGATTGTTCATGCAAAGCCGTGAGGTACTCTGTGCAAGCTGCTGCCGTAATTAGCTGCCTGGGAGATACTGTCCTACATTATCCAGAGAGCCTTCCTAAGAGGAAGAGAAATCTCCTCCATCTCAGTGTGGGAGGTGGGAAGACAGAAAGTTCAGCACATGACCTCCTGAAACAAAATCTCTGCAGATGCACCCCCAGGCTGATGGGGAGCTGTTGTGATGGGTCATGCCCGTTTCCATCTATCAGAGGACCTAATGAGACATGATTGATCTAAAGCAGAGCTGACAAAAGCTGAAGACCACTTCCCCATCTGGGAACGTGCCACCAGGCTACAGGGAAAAGGCTGCCTTTTCACACATCGGGGCCTTTTTGTCTAGCAGCTCCTTCTTATCAGGTCCTGCAGCTGCAGCACCTGCCTCACAGGCTTGGTACAAGCTCTCCTTCCACCTCACTGACTCCAAGCGCACGTCCTAAATTGAAAGCGGCACAACATGAATAGTTCCCCCTGAAACCAGACTGACCTCCCACTGCAGGCAGGGGATCCCCCGGCGTTCGTTGTTATACATTGACATCCGACAGGGAAGTGCAGCCCCTCCAGTTGACAGTTTTTAATGAAGACCTTTGATGTTCAAAGGAAATGATGGCTGTTTGGTAAGGTTGGTTGGGTTAGAAGAAAGGGGCAAGCTGAGGACGACAAAGCTCAGCCTGTTACGCTGGCAGGGGCCCCATCTGGACCACTTAAATGTTGTCTGGTTTGAGCTGCACAGGTTGGAGTTAGGCAGCTATCCAGAGGTTGGTTTCATGTTGAATGCCGCCTGCCTCTCCAAGTTCCAGTCTCCATCACTCACTGGGTACCTGGTGCCACACTGAGCTCATATTGCTGTCTGTAGGTCAAACCCTGAAGTTCACACTCAGTTCTTGAGCCCTGGGGCTGAACTCACACTGATTTTACTATGGAAATGGAAATGTCAGGATTTAATCACGGACGCACTTAACAAACCAGAAATTTCTTTCAGAAGGCAAACCTGGAAACTGCCGTCAGCCACCCCTGAGATTCATCAGCTCAGTTCATTGCTACTATAAGGGAAGCACTTTCTCTACTGCAACAAGAAGAATTAGCTTCTGACCAGCAATGAGGAATGTTGGCTTAACTAGACATTGACTGGTCCCCCCCCTCAGAGAGGTTAGCTTTTGCTTCCTTAGTGTATGAAAAGTAAGTCCATTCAGATGTTTGAAGATTAGGAAAAGCAGAAACAGCCAGTCRGATATTTATGAAATCTATTGTTAGATATAGACATAGATATTTTTAAGTAACAACAAAGAAAAATTAACAAAAGAAACAACAGTATTTTTTGCCCAGCTCTGGCAGGAACATATATCTCAAGTTTCTCTCCTGCTAGACTGTGTCATTGCTACCAATCACATCCCCCTATTCCTCTTGAGCAGGTTTTCTCTGCGAAACAAGTGCAGCTGGTCAAAGCTGTAAGGAGAGTCTTGTTGCTTCCCTCTTCCAAGTGAAGTGCTTTTTTCTCTCTTCCCCTGCCCTGTCTCGGAGTGCATCCCTCCGCATTCCTCCACACTCATCCACAACAGTACAAGATCAGCTCAATTTTAACATGATGACCCAAGTTGCGGGCATTTTGAACCACCAGAAGAAGTTCTTCTCAGAAATAGCAACATTTGCAAACAAAGAAGAGATTTCAGAAGAAACAGAGAAGCTGAGACATATTTGGACAGGACTTCAAACATGAGATGGTCAAGCCCATGGATCTAGTTTTATACTTTCATAGTGGGAAGAAGAGAGGACAGATAAAGATTTTCGCGGCACTTTTGTTTCCTTAATGGTAATGCAAAGATTTTCTTCCCAACATAAAGCTACCACACGAACAAAGTCATTCCCTTCCCACTCATCCTGGTCACATCCCTGATATGCAATGGGACAGGTAAGCCTCAGACCCAGCAGATAGCAATGGATATTGACTTTTGGTTTGAATATTGAACCCCCCCCAAGGTGAACAATTAATTTTCTCATCAAGAGGAGTTGACATGAGAGAAGTAAGAAAATATCCCCACTACAGCTGGTGCGATTGATGCAGGGAGATGGATTAAAGCACCTATTTTCACTCAGAGGTATTTCCGTTGTTGCAGGTTCTGGTGATTGGCAGTCACTGCTCACCCTGTCCTGGAAGATGAATTAGGTTGACTTTTCTCTGAAACAAAAAAATACAATCTGGACAGTGTCTGCAGCTGGGGAATGACAAGGACATCACAGCCGCCTCTCCTGCCCCCTCACACAGCTACAGCTCCTGGATTCTGCAAAGAGCCCAGAACACCCCTCAGCTCCTACTGCTCACAGGGTAGAGGCACTAAYGGCAGTTTTGCCTGTAATTTCTGCTCTGAGAAATGATGTTAGGGCAACACTTCAATATGAGTTGCTCTAAGAGCTTTATGGAGGTTTCGTTATAGCATTAGGAAGTATTTTAGCCAGGTGTCCAGAGGGAATAGGGTGTATGTCACTGTACTGTCTGTCTACATTAGTCTTGACTTTCCCCAAAACTACCGAGTGTGTAGGATAATTTTGGCCTTTTGACTAAAGCTTGCTAAGCTCATGTGAACAGCTTGCTTGCTAAAGGAGAGTGAATCTGGCTGGTTGCTCATGGTACGTATGTCCAAGTCTTGCATGCTGGTCCCATGGGCTGGTGGAGGAGCTCTCCCCTCCTTCCYGCATGCTGCTTTTCACATGCTGGTGGCCAAATGATTCATGTCACCAGAGGGGAAATGCAAGAGCAAGAATAAATGAATCACCCTCTGCTGCAGGTCATTTAATTCATTCTCCCTCCAGGATGCAAACGTTTTTACACAGTCTAATTAGGTAGTTCATCCTAATGGCAGCTATCTGATTCCACCCCCCCCCCCTTTACACCTTTCAGCAAAATACCACAAAAGCTGATAGATACTTTTAAAAAAAGGAAAGTGCAATCCAGAAACAAACCCGATGACTGAGACAGGACAACCACAAAATCCTGCAATGCACTCATTGCATGTCGTTGTCTGCAGTGCTGTCTCTCTGCTCATTGCCACCTCTGCCCCAGTTCCCAGACTTTGCTGTACAATTATAGAATAGCAGCAACTGAAGCTGGTTTAAAAAAGAAGGTCTTTTTTCCGTGGAAAAATCTGAACAAAACAAAAAAGATATATTTTTTCTTGGCAATGTATGTGTTTTCTATTTTTTTTTTTTTTTGACAAAACGAGAACAAAGAAGGTCTTTTTTCCGTGGAAAAATCTGAACAAAACAAAAAAGATATATTTTTTCTTGGCAATGTATGTGTTCTTTTTTTTTTTTTTTTTTTGACAAAACGAGAACAAAAAATGTTCTCTCTTCCTCCTCTTCTTGCCACCTGTTTTTGGAAGAAAGAGAGGAGGAAAGAGGAGGAAAAAGCTCACATTTTTAGCTTGTTGTTTTCAAAAGTAGTAAAGCATTTCTACCAAAACTGGAATTTTCTAAGGAAATTCTCATTTTACCTGTAAAACACATTAAGTTCTGAAATGCTGTTTTTTTTTTTTTTTTTTATTTTTTTTTTTAAAAGGCAACCCTCTTCACTAGCACGCTGCATAAAAGATTTTCCAAGATAGCAATGAAAATGCAGCCACTTCTGGGTTAGGAGCCTGGGAGCCTTCAGAAACTGGGCACCTTGGATTCAGTTTTGTTCACCTCTAGTGGAGACAGTTGTCTCAGCGCACACAAAGGGCTCTAGAGAGGCCATGGGCCATGGTATGTAGTTCTTTTCCAGAGAGTTCTTCCATGTCCCTTTCCAAGATTTAATCCTCTWCCTGGAATCGTTGCTCATGTGGAAGATCTCAACATGCCTCTGAGCTACACTTACCTGTTAACTAAGTGACAAATTTATTCGTTAGAGGRATGAAAGATGTAGAGAACTGGAGGCCAAACCTTTTATGCATGAGTCATGCTCTTATAAAAAGGGAGGTAGCCTTCCCCCAGAATTTCATCTGCAAAACAGCAGAGATTTCAGGTGTAAATCCTACTGCCTCTAAACCCTAGTCCTGGGAAGCCCCATTACCTCCAGGTGTGGGCTGCAAAGGCGAAGAGCCTTGCAGAGAAAACAATACTTCTCAGAAATATTTCACCCAGCTGCTCCCACTCGCAGAAGCATCATCTCACTCACAGTGGCCTCATCTATCTCCCTCCAGCCCTGCTCTGCCTATGATAGATTATTTTCATTAAAATTTCCCTGCTGTGGCTACCACTATGGCTGTTGTGCCAGTGACACAGCATGAGCGTTAACACAGGGGTAGATGACAAGTGATGAAATGTTGGCGGTCAGGACATAAAAAGAACTTGCTTTGGGCTGCTCAGCACTGTCATGTGTGTGCTTGTGTTGGCCTAACATCAGACTGCAAAGGAGTCTCAGATGGAAAAGGAAAGTGTTACTCTGACTGTTCCTGCTGCATYCTGCCTTCCTCCTTCCCTTGTTGACTCCATGCCTCTTCTTCACCACAAGAAGTAGAGCTTAGAAGCTCAGAGACCCAGTTCCTCATCCCTCTGTACCTTCTACATTTACTCTGCAATCATTTTTCCCTTCTCCAAGTGAGGACAAAACCCCAGCAGGTCAGATTAGCAATGCTTCTCACTTGCTCTGCAGGGCAGTAAGAAATCCCCTCTAGAGCAAGTGAAGGGAAATGRCCTCTGCCTATCATCACCAGCCCTGATGAGTGTGCCTCCCTTTAACTCTTATTTACCCAGTCCTCCSAAACAGTATCATACCCTGAGAAGCCTGGGTATGAAGCCCTTTCCGAAAGGAAAATCCAGATGGAAGATACCATCTGCCTTCCCTTGGCTTCATATGCATTGCACAATGCCCGTGCGGGCTGGTGTGACTGATGGAGAACAGCTACCTTGCACTGGAAGAATGGGCTTGTAAATCCCCCACGCAAGATTAAGGCTCTGTTATCTAGACATGTCTTGCATTTCTAACATCATTCTGCCCCTCATAAATAGGGGGTGTATTTCTGACCAATATCGAATGCATTTCTGTCTATGGGTCTCTTGGAGCGTTTTCCATTCTCTGAGGCCTGAAGCATTTTGCAGTACTTGCATGGGCTTATTCTCACACATTTTGAATCATTAATTCATCCTATTCCAAATTATCTTATCAAAAGAATGCTGAGGAAAGCTTATATTTTTTCAGGAAATGCTTTTGGCTGAAACATTTGGAGGTAAAAATAACCTTATCAAGAAGGCCCAGAGAATGTAGTTAAGTGTTTAGCAAATAAGGCACGGCTTGGGAGGTCACAAATGTCCCCTGAGCCACACTGTTACATCACAGAGATTGATTGCACAAAGCAACAGAAAAAAAAAAAAATGATCATCACTTTCCTGGAATTTTTCAGTGTAA